>NC_133618.1:611179582-611519582 GCF_048593235.1 Sminthopsis crassicaudata
AAAGGAAACTCTTGGCAGGAAGGGTCCAAAGACTCAACATGTTTAGATCCTATGATTCATGCATCGCAAAATCACAGGGCAGAAAACAGTCTATAGTTTTGCTGTCTCTTGCAATCATATATAGCTAAAAAAGTATACTTCTATAACTTGCTGAGGGATCGCCTGACCATATTAATCTAATGTACCATTGAAAGGCATATATGATCCATAGAGCTATATAATAATGACCTATAATAAAATTACTGATTAGGCATAACAAAAACATAGCCATAACTAGGGCAGGGTGATCAGAGTTTTCCCTCAGGGCCCCAAAATGCAAAGGGTGTGTAAATGTAAGATGATTTTAAAAGATCACACAAAGTTCAGATTTATTATATTGACTTTTTATAACCTCTTCCATTCCTACAATTACATACACTTGAGATGAACACTGTTTATCTTGGATAATTAATTAAAATAGGAGGCTACCATATTTCTCAATAATATTTACATAGCACTTCAGTTTGCAAAGTGCTTTACAAATATTATATCATTTTATTCTCAAGACAATCCTGGGAGGTGAGTGCTCTTATTATGCCCATTTTGCAGATGCAGCAGTCAAGTGACTTGAAGCTAAGTATTTGAGATTGGATTTGAATTTAAGTATTCTTGACTTCAAGTGTTTGTCTCCGGAGTAAAATATCAGGTAGACCCTACTTTAGCCTGGTCTCATCCTGCTTTGCGTCCTCTGGCAGTTTCTTTCTTTGAACTCTCCTAGGACCTTCTCTCAATGGCTCAGGGTATCTATGTTTCTGCTACTTACCACACTCACCAAAATTGCTTGTTAAGATTATGTTTCAGAGTTACCATGAGCTGGATTCAGTTACCAAGCAGGAAGTCAGAAAATAGGAGAGACCTAGTTCTCCTTTTGTTTTAGTCAGCAAACAACATTTATTATGCACCTACTACTACCCTGGGCAGAATACTTATACATTTTAGATAACACCAATCGTAGATGACTGACCAAATAGGATAATGCAGGTAAAGTGCTTTTCAAATCTTAAAGTCCTATATAAATGTCAGCTATTATTATTATTAATGGGGATGGGTAGCCTGAGTAATAAAATCTCATTTGCCTTACAATTTACAAAGCACTTGTCCAATAATAACCCTGTGAGATAGTTGCTGCAAGTATTATTATTCTTATTTCAGAGAAGGAAACTGAGATTCAAAAAAATTAATTGATTTGCCCAAGATGACAGGTCTACTAAGCAGCAGCACTAGAATTAACTCCAAGACAGAGTTCTTTGATTCTCTAAGATTCCTTCTCTATGTACTATATATATTTGCTATTAATACATATATTATACAATACATATATATTGTATTAATACATATGTACATATAATACACACACACCACATATAGGTTACACTGTCTGTGTCAAGTTTCTTCCTCATAAGTAGAACACAGAGAATTTTAAAATGTCAGAGCCAGAGACATCTTAGAGATCATTGTTTTTGGATGTATTTTTTAAAATAAGTTTTTATTGATACTTTTTGCTTTTATCCCAATGAAACCTTTCCTTTTTCCCTTCCCAGAGAGCAAACCCTTGCAACAAAGAATTTAAAAAGAAGGAAAAAGCAGTTCAGCAAAATCAATATGTATTTTTTTTTAAAAGCTACCAATAAATATAGTATTTTATACCTATAATCTCCCCACCCTATCCTGTCAGAAGAGATACATTCTCATATCTCTTCTTTGGGTCTAAGATTGGCTATTATATAATTTAATACCATTCTATTGCAGTTATTGTCTATATTCTTTTTCTGGCTCTGCTTATTATACCTTGCATCAGTTCATATAAATCTTCAAGTACTACTCTATGCTCATCATATTCCATTTTTAATTTGGTTATTCAGTCAGCCAATATTTTTTGTGGGTCAAGTATTATGGTAAATTTTGGGAATATCAGGAAAGGAAACAGTCCCTGCCCTCAAGGAGCTTACATCCTATAGAAAGAAGATGAGATATAAATTTGGAAATTAGAAAATGAGGGAACTAGGGAGGAAGGTACTTTGTTGGGGGAATGATGAAGTCCATAGTACAGATTGGTGAAAAAGGAAGACATAACTGGCCTGGACAGTCTCCTTAAAGGATCAGAGTGTAATGTTGGAGAAACTGAGGCAAGATAGACATTAGAGGCCTTCTCCAACAATGAGATGAACCAAATCAGTTCCAATAGAGTAGTAATGAACTGAACCAGCTATATCCAATGAAAGAACTCTGGGAGTTGACTATGAACCACTACATAGAATTCCCAATCCCTTTTGTCTGCCTACATTTTTGATTTCCTTCACAGGCTAACTGTACACTGTTTCAAAGTCTAATTCTTTTTGTACAGCAAACTAACTGTATGGACATGTATACATATATTGTATTTAACTTATACTTTAACATAGTTAACATGTGTTGGTCAACCTGCCATCTGGGGGAAGGGGTGGGGGGAAGGAGGGAAAAAGTTGAAATAAAAGGTTTTGCAATTGTCAATCCTAGAAAATTACCTATGCATAAAATTTTTGTAAAAATTAATTTAATTAATTTTTAAAAAGATAGACATTAGAGAGTTTTAATATTTTATTGGAGAATTTAGATTAATTGATTAGATTAGACTTGTGTCTCAAAGAATCCAGCAGTGAATGAAGAATTCCAGGGATTTTTATAAGATTCCAGCTATCAGGGAAACAAAGGCAAGGATGGACGGATCATTGGTAAGCAGGAATTTCCAGGAACCATAAATTTGGTTCTGACAGGTTGGGGGTAAGGACCACAAATTCTTGATAACTTAGGAGGACTTAGGAGCCAGGATATTTGAAACAGAAGAACTCCCTATCTGAGATTAAATATTTGCAGTTTATGACCCTAGAGTAACTGACCCTAACTTATATCAGTCCTAAAAATCAGGAAGCGGGGTTGTACCAGGGGGACTGAGGCAGAACAATTCAGGGAAACTGAAATAGAACAATTTAGGGAAACGAAGGTAGAATAGTTCAGGGAAACTGAAGCAGGGCAATTAAGAGAAACTGTGGAATAACCTGGGGAAGGGCCATAGCGACTAAGGGTATTTCTGAGATATGAATTCCAGGGCTGCAGTGATCTTCCAGGATGAAGAACTTTCTGGAGGAATCAGTAGTAAAGCCTGCCAAGAAATGGAACAATAATATTACATAATATTCATATACCACAACTTATGGGGTCATACATTTAGAGATCTGCTCTAAAGGGGTCATTTGATCTCTGAAGTCCAACCCCCTTATTTGACAAGTGAGAAACTGAGGCCCAGTGAAGTTAACACTTTGCCTGAGGTCACAGAGGTAAAAATATCAGAGACTAATTTCTTCTGACTCCAGAGCTACAGCTCTTTTCTATCCATTTCTCAATCAATGGGAATTTTACTGATACAAAACAGTACTGCCACGAAATTTTCGTAATATATAGGGGGAGTCTTTTTTTCTAAGAGATCATCTAATCTCAACTTCTCATTTTTCAGATGACAAATAGGTCCATAGGAGTAAAGTTACACCATCTCATTATCTATTTCTCTTGCCCAAGTTCCTCTATCTACCATAGGATTCTCTTCCATCCTTATGTCTCACTGATACTCCAGAGTATATTGGGGTAAGAAAGAGTCTCTCCTCTTGCTGATGGCATTTAGGATTGTGGACAGAGAACTTTGGATAAGGAATGGATATAGAGAAGTAGATTTTTCTTTATCACTCTTCCCATGGGGCCAGGAAGGTAGAAAGTCAGGCAGGAATTCAGCTAACTGAAAGGTTCTCACCAAGGGCTCTCCTTCTGTAGCTATGGAAGTAATATAGAATAGCACCAAACTGGGGGAATGTGTCTGGGTGCTTGAAGTGCCAGGTTTTGCTTATTGGAGAAGTGAATTTTTTTTCCAACACTTCCCTCAGCAGTTTCCTTCCATGAAACTATGCAGCCACCTAGATGCATTATAGGCTTAATTTTTCTTTCATCAGCACCAAACTCAAAATCGGCAGAGTAAGATTTAGCAATCTAAATGCTCAGAATTGCTCTCTCCACCTACAGTTTTTCTCTGACCAAAGTTCAAGTTGCATGTTGCACATTTCCCGACAGTAAGAGAGACCCATTAATATTTAGCATATTACATTTTCAAAGCACTTTACTAACACTAATTGATCTTTTCAGCACCCCTTTGTGAGATAGATTAGTACTGCTATTCCTTCTGGGGACACTAAGGCAGAGAGAAGGGATGTAGCTTGCTTTTGATCCAATGATAGAATAAATAGAACCAGAGGTCAGTGACAACTAGTTCTTCTTCTTTTTTTTAATTTATTTTTTATTAAAGCTTTTTATTTTCAAAACATATGCATAAATAATTTTCAACATTCACCCTTGAAAAACCTTGTGTTTTTTCCTTTCCTTCACTCCACCCCCTCCACTAAAAAGCAAGTAACCCAATATATGTTAAACATGTGCAATTCTTCTATACACATTTCCACGATTATCATGCTGCATGAGAAAAATCAGATCAAAAAAGAAAAAATTATGAAGAAAACAAAATTCAAGCAAACAACAACAAAAAGATTGAAAATACTATGTTGTGATCCACAATCAGTCTTCATAGGCCTCTCTTTGGGTACAGATGGCTCTCTCCATCATAAGATCATTGGAATTGGCCTGAATCATCTCATTGCTGAAAAGAGCCACATCCATCAGAGTTGATCATCATATAATCTTGCTGCTGTTGTGTACAATGACCTCCTGGTACTAGTCACTTCACTTAGCATCAATTCACATAAGTCTCTCCAGGCATCTCTGAAATCATCCTGATTGCCATTTCTGAACCCCAACACTGAAACCCCCAGTGCCCAAAACAGTGTCTTTCATACAATAAGCACTTCAGAAATGTCTGGTAAATATAATTGAAAGTTCTAAAAGGCTTTAAGATTGTATGCATGCGTTTATTTAAAAAATTTTTTTATAACTGCTTAATACTATAATTGATTTCTCTTTTAATACTGTGTATTTTATTATATGCGTTTAATGGGGAGATGGGAACAAGCATTTGCCTACTATGTGTCAGTCACTATGCCAAGCACTTCATAAATATTTCTTTTGATTTC
The DNA here is from genome assembly GCF_048593235.1 of Sminthopsis crassicaudata. NCBI lineage: Eukaryota > Metazoa > Chordata > Mammalia > Dasyuromorphia > Dasyuridae > Sminthopsis > Sminthopsis crassicaudata. The sequence goes on from NC_133618.1 coordinate 611,184,727, forward strand.
ATTTTAAAACATTAATTTGAGAATAGTTCACAGACTTTACCAGAACACCAAAGGGATCCACACACAAAAAGTTTAATAAACCCTGCTCTAGATTGGACTCCTTGGATGTCTCTGGAACAAATCCATTTTCTTTAGGTTTTGGTATCCCTGGGGTTTGTTCTTTCATTCAATAAGTAATTTTTACATGCTTATCTCATGTATTGCACAATTCTGGGCATATAAAACCAAAAGCAAAGATGGCTCTTACCTCTGGGAAGTTTATTAATTGGGGAGAATTACTAAACCAGCTTCTGCCAAGTAGAGGATTCTTTCAAAAGTAAGAGCTTTCTGTATAGATGTTCACCATCTTCTAACCTACTCCTGAAGGAGTGGCAAAAGATGCAGATACAATATTTTGCTCTGAGGTCCAGAGTTTTAACATAATTTATTTTATCCATGAATACATACACCTATCCATTCAATAAATGTTCTTCTTCCTATCATCTTTTAGAAACCTTTGTTTTCTTCAAATTTTGAGCTGAGATCATGTATACAAAATGCTTCCTGATTCTCCCAACTATTAGTGCCTCCCTCCCCAAATTACCAGTTAATCATGGATATTACTTGTTATACATAGCCATTTTCATGTGTTCTCATTCATAAGACTGGGGGCTTCTGGAGGGTAGGTCTTGTCTTTTGTCTTTATATAATTTGCTCTTAGCACAATACCTGGAATCTAGTAACTGCTAGAATTAATACGGTACTTACTATGTGTGCTGTTTAGTAGCATCTCACTCTTCATGACCCCATTTTTCTTGGCAAAAATACTGGAATGCTTTGCCATTTTCTTCTCTAGCTGCTAAATAAATGGTTGTTTATTGACTATCTGATATCTCCCTATAGAATGTAAGTTTATTGAGGGCAAGGACCATTTGATATTTAGACTTCACATTCCTAGTACCTAATGCAAAACTTGGCAATTAGAAATTGCCTCCCTCCCTCCCCCCCTTCCTCTTTCCCTCCCTTCCTTCCTTCCTTCCTTCCTTCCTTCCTTCCTTCCTTCCTTCCTTCCTTCCTTCCTTCCTTCCTTCCTTCCTTCCTTCCTTCCTTCCTTCCTTCCTTCTTTCCTTCCTTCCTTTCTTCCTCCCTCCCTTCCTTCCTTCCTCCCTTCCTCCCTCCTTTTCTCTCTTCCTTCCTTCCTTCTGTCCATCATTTTTTCTTCTCTCCTCTTCTTTTGCCTACATAGGCTATCATACCCTTATCTGCAGGTGCTCTGCCCTCAGGAACGTAAATTTTGATAGCTAAAACCACACTAGATATCTTAGGGTTTACCAGCTAGATTTCTTTCTTACATACCATGCCTTAAACCCATATTACTCTGGCTCACATTGACTGACAACAACAGGTCTCAGACCTCATTTGGTCATTATTTGGGACTAGATGGCTTAGAGTGAATGTAAATAACAATTGTCTCTGTTTGTGCTAGAAAATCTGAGGGTTTTCTTCTCCCACACTGATGTTTGTTTCTTGTCTTTTTAATAGGTAAAAGAGGCTATTCTTTGCCTTATTTCTTACCTAGCCCTAATCACTGAATAGACCTTGCCTTAATCAAACTGAAACCTTGAAAAGACCTTAGCTTAAAAAAGATCAAAGTCTTCCACTGCACTTAGGGCCATCCCCATTCATCTTTCTCTCTATTTAGCCACTGGATGCAGATAACTCTGGAACAGAAAGTGAGGCAGGTGACCTTACACAGCCCTCCCTCACTTAAATCCAATTCACTTGCAAGTCATGGCATCCCCTTCCTGATGTCATGGTCCTCCTCTATAAGGAAGAACAAACAACTTCAATTTTTGCCTACAATTGAGCCCACTCAAAGTTTTGAACTTTAAGGACGTGGGAAAGATGGGAGGAACCCTGAAACTGTCTCTACTTTTGGGGGGAATGAGGTAAAACACTTGAGAAACTCCTTGAATCCTTGCCTCTGTGAAAGAACCGCCCCAGGGAATCAAGATAAGTAGTTTCATTCTGTTATCTTGGTGGGATTAGTTGAGTCCAGGACCACTCATACTCTGCCTGAGTTGCAGATCTAGATTTCTATTGACCTCTATTGAGCTGAAAATTGGCTGGACTAGTAAGCTGGAAATCTAGGCCTGGGGGCAGTAATCTCATTCAACTGAAACTTCAATTCAAAGATTTTGATCTGATTTCAACTGCTCCTAGCCCCTAGCAAAAGTTTCAAATTATAAAAAGGGGCAATTTGGGACACTTCTTTGCAGAGGATGTAAAAGCAGGAATCATGCCAGGCCAAGGGACCTTCCCTGGCATAGCTGCCTGAGAGGATCCTCTGCCCACTGAGAAGGCATTCTCTTCTCAGTGTCAGCCTCTCTTTATCTTTCTCACCTATTTCCCTAACAGGACTACACCCTTCTTTACCTCTCTGTCCAGATTTCTCTGCTAGGAACTTTCTCTCTCTGTCAAGATCTTGCCATGAAGAAAGTCAGTTTTCCTACCAAAGGCTGACTTCCCAGTGCCAATAAATTTCTTTTTGCCAGTATAACTTTTCGGGTTCATAAATTCTTTTATGAAGTCCAGAAGAGGTTTCCATAACTGTCTGCCCTGCACTGGACTTTATCACTTTGGTTCCCTGATCCCAGATCAAGGGGATCTGAACCTCATCATTTAGAGATCCTTTCCAATAAAAAAGGAAGTCATCAATTCCAAGGTATTTAGTGGTTGCTGGAAGCTAGGTGGTGCCATAGTATGGAAAACCTAGAGTCTGAACCACTCATCTTTTGAGTTCAAATCTGGTCTTAGACACTTACAATCTGTTTGACTCTGGTTTAGTCACCTAAGTTCTGTTTGCATCAGTTTTCTCATCTGTAAAATTAGCTGGAGAAGGAAATGGCAAACCAATTCAATATCTTTGCTAAAATAATCCCAAATAGGGTCATCACTGAAAGAAAAAACTGAACAACAAAGGGTATAAGGCTTTGAGTACCTAATTTGCATATGAAAAGGCCAGGAAAGAAGCTTAAACATCTAGCAAAGACAATGAATTTGCCCCCAAGTACAACTTGCCTCTGTGTCTCTGTATATCTTCTTATCTGAACATCAGGAGTGATTTTAGAGTTTAAAACAAAAATTGGAAAAATCTGGATTCCAGAGCTGTTTGTTGATTATTTAGCAAATTCCATTGTTCCTATTTTATGGCCTAGCCTGAAAAGGAGTAGATTTGGGGAATGTGCTGGATTCTCTTTGTCAGCCCTTGTGTGTACCAGGAAGAGCTGTAGAAAAAAAAGAAGCTAGAGATTAAAGGACATTAGCTTGTCAGCACAGCCATGCCCTCTGACCTCCTGTCAGGGAGTTGTCTGTTCTCCTCTCTTGTCAAGACCCTGAGGGAGAAGTGGGGAGGCTTCTACTAGTCCTCGGATAAGTGAAAGAATACAGCAGTGCCCCCGTTGAAGTCGGAAGGAGTAGCCATGACAGCTGGTTTTTAGATCTGTTCAAGCAAGGCCAAAAGCTTGCACACCAGACTGAAAACCAGACACTGGGAGGATACATAAGAAGTTATGGGGAGATGATACCTCCAGACTGAAATTCTTTATCTCCTTTCTCCCTCCCTAAGCTCCCTCAAGAAACCTTTTCTCTGGTCTCAGAGAAAGTCTGTTTACTTTTCTTTGGTTTAAACATTTACTTTGTCTTTATAAACAGCATTAGCTGGGTGTATTTATTGGAAATGCAGCTGGGAGGAGGAAATTGAGCATCCCAGGAGAAGAAAGATATATTCAGCACTGAGCTATTCCCTTACCTGCACTCTGCCCAAAGGAATGTAAATTTTGATATCTGTAACCTAGCTAAGTATCCTTGGGTTTACCATCTAGTGTTCTTTCTTAAGAACCAAACTTTAAAACCAAATCACTCTGGCTCTCATTGATTGGCCAATAATAGGTCCCAGCCCCAAGCCCCAAGCCCCAATTGATCATTATTTGAGCCCTGATTGACTCAGAGAATGTAAAAAGAAATTGTTTCTGTTTTGGCCAGAAATCCTGAAAGTCTTCCTCTCCAGATTGATTCTTTTTTTGATTAAGAAAAAGAGGCTATTCTTTGCCTCATTTCTTACTTAGCCTTAATCACTCAATGAACCTGGCCTCAATCAAACTGAAACCTACTAAAGACTTTAGCTTAAAAAAAACAACCATCTCCCACTTCACTCAGGTCCATCTGTAGTCCTCCTGATTTATATCTTGCCATTGGACCCAGATAGTACTGGAGGAGAAAGTGAGGCTGGTGACTTTTCACAGCCTACCCTCACTTAAATCCAATTTACTTGCATGTCATGACCTCACCTTCCTTATGTCAAGGTCCTCTTTGATAAAGTAGAACAAAAAGTTGGGCTGTCTTTGGCTGGGGGCTTGAAGCTTAAAAAAAAGAAAAGAAAAGAAAAGAAAGAAAGAAAGAAGAAGAGATCCTTTTGTGGCAATTTCTCAGCACAAGAAAAAGCATTTGTACTGGCAGTCTATCTAGGTAATGAGTTAATTGTAGTGTGAAGGGTTGCAAACAGGAGTGATTGAACAACTCTGCTGGCTACCTCACCCTACATAAATGATCCAAGAGAAGTCTTTTCTGACCAAGTGGATCTTGAAAGGAAAGTGTCCAAGATAAGGTAGCATTTGAATTAGACTTTGAAAGGATGTTTTAGGTGAAGGAGGTTTTGGTAGAGAAAGGGTATTCTTAGTATAAAGAGCAAAGACATGGAAACGATAAAATGGAGCATATTGTGGAAAGAAAAGGAGCATTTATTAAGCTTCTATTTAAAGTAATTAATAATGTCATCCCACTTGATCCTCATTTTATCCTATAGAGGTAAATGCTAAGATTACCCCTCTTCTTAAAACTGAGAAAACTGAGGCAGACAGAGATTAAGTGATTTTCTCAGGGTCATTCACTAGTTAGTGGCTGCATTTGAACACATGTCTTCTGTATTTCATGTTCAGAACTACTACAACTCCTAGTCATCTAGTCAAGATATAACTCACTGGACCCATGCCATTGGACTGGCTCAATATATATGCATGTACACACACACACACACACGACACAAATATAACTATATATGTGTGTATATGTATATATATGATATATATCTATATCATATATATACATATACACACACATATATATACACACCCATATATATATACATATATAATATTTTTTCCCTTTATTATTTAGATCTTGCCTAGATATGCATAAAGAAGCAGATTCCTTGTTGTCTAGGTCCAAGCAGGTTTCTCTGGTGCCCTGCTGCCTTGGGTTTTTAAACAAAATTTTAAATACCATATTCTTGGTTGAAATGTAGCATTTTTAATCCCTCTCTTTCTTGGTCACATTGATAAGGATTTTGTTCTTGGTTTTCTTTTTTTGGTGAATGATGGTGAAGAGAAAAGGCAAAGAGGCAGATTCAGAGAAGAGTGATTCTGGCCTCAGGGTTTCATCATGAGAAGAAACAAAGAGGAAGGGCCCTCGCAGTGGGCAAGGAAACTTTGAATAGCGGTCACACCTTTTCCCTCTATGTTGTTATCTTGGAGTGCCTTGACTCACTTGTAGTGTTGGTTTGCCCTTTGCCACTACATTTCCTATTATACTAAGCAAACTTCTGTATCATCTTAATCTTAGGGGGACTTCTTTCTACTGTAGTTTGGGGATGGAGGGATTGTTGTGCCTCAGTTTCCCTGAATTGTCTTGCCATAGTTTCCCTAAATTGTACTGCCCCAGTTTCTCTAATTGTTCTGCCTCAGTTTCCCTAATTGTTCTGCCTCAATCCCCCTGGTTGCAACACCCCCCCCTCCTGACCATTAGAACTGAGATAATTAGGGCTGTAGCTGGCCACTCTGATATTCCAAAAGAGTCCTAAAACCCCAGAGGTCCTATCTCAGACACCTCATTGGTATCCTCTACCTCTGTGTCTAAGTTCAGACTTCCTGGCTCCCAACTCCTCCTAAGTTATCAAGAATTTATGGTCCTACCCCCCACCTGTCAGAACTGAATTGATGGTCCCTTTCTGAAAATCCCCGGATCGCCAGAGTTCTGACTCCGCCCCTCCCTGCTCTATCCTGATCACTGAGAGCCCCATACGTTTCTTTGGAATCGCACATTCCTTGCTGGATTCTTTTGAGACTTAAATCTGCTTCAGCCCTAGGACCAAAACGGATCCGTTGGCCCCAGAAAATCTCTCCCTCTCAGAAACCCAAATAAAATATTAAAAACTCTCTAGTCTCTGTCTTGCCTCAGTTTCTCCAGAATTACAGGGTGAGAAGGAAAACGTTAGCGACAAAGAAGTGATTTTCCTCCCAGGACAAGGTTGGCTCATAGCTTCACGGACAAAGGACCAGTGACCAAGTGGAAGCTCAGGGCGCAGTGCAGAGAGCCCTGGGCCTGGGTCAGAAGATCAGTTTAAATCTGACCTCGCGCGCTTATTAGCTGTGCCGCTTTGGGCGAGTCATTGAACCTTAGCATAACTCAGTTTTTTCTTCTACAAAATGAGAATAGTAGTATCCCAGTATAGTATAATGTCTGGAAGATATTAAATGCTATGTAAACGTTAGCTATTATTATATTTTGCAGCCAAGTGCTGAACAATGAACTTCAGCTCTCCTTAGAAGCCTCTAGGAGGGAAAGGGAAGGTAATAAGCATCTACCGAGTTTGGTGCCGGGCATAATGTTAAGCTCTACTCACCTTCTGGGAGTCTTCACTTCTGGGACTCCTCCTTACACCTGGTTTCAAAGTCCGGCTTGGAAGCTCCCGGCCTGCCTGAACAGGGCTCATAGATGAGCTTCTCCATCATCTCCAAATATTGTCCCGTTGGACGGTGCGACCTCATAAGGCTGCTACAGAAATGGTTCAACCACATGCTCTTCCCTCCCCCCATAGTCTTCCTCCACCTTCTCAGAGAATCTCTGAGAAATCAAAGAAGGGAACTTAGTGTGATGGAAAAAAAAACAAAAAACGAGTGGAGAGTGAGTTAGACTACTAAACAGCAGAAATGACACAGCACCTTTTGCTCACAACAGCCTGGTAGGGCAGAGAATCCAGGCATTAACCCCATTTTATAGAATCTCAGAGCTGCTAACTTGCTCATAGATGGCCAGCTAAGGGCCCAAAGCTGCGTCTAACTCAATCCCTCCCGCCTCCAAGGAGAGGACGCTCCGGAAAGCCTGGATACCATTTCTGGATCTGTGCAACCTCAGGAAAAATCATTTAATTTCTCCGAGTCTTCCATTTCTCATCTGTAAAATGGGAATAAGAACTATCTAACAAGGTTGTAGTGAGGATCAAATGAGGTAATGGAAGCAAAGTGCTCTGTCCCCATAAAACCTCCTATCAACATTAATTTATAATATTACTTGGTACTCCTGAGATTTTCCTCCAGCAGAGGGACCTAGGAGTTTACAGTTAAACCTAATTTCCTCTAGAAGTCTTCCCTGAAAGTAAATACGGAATTGTTTCCTTCTTTGAAAACTAAATGCTACCAGGCTCAGGGAGTCCGCGGTGGAAGCATGCCCTGGAAGAGGAGGCATCTCCCCAGACATTCCCGCGACACGACGGAGTGGGAGTCATACGTGGAGTCTCCTCTCACGTCTCCCCCACTCCAACCTCCGGCTTAAACAAGTACACACTGCTGTCGTAGAAGCCTAGAAGACGGCTATAGGCCCTCCGGGTTATGGCAAATGGGCTGAGGGGCGGAGTTTTACTCTAGTCCGGCCCTCCCGCAGTCAGGGACCGTGAACTGGCCCCTGTTGAAAAAGTTTAAAAAGAAGGTCTGGAAAGCGTCATCGCGTTTCCTTCTTATGGGACTGAACTCTTGGCACTGAACTCGCCCAAACTCCAAACTGCCCTTTTGCCGCCTTCCTCTTTTGGGATCCTTTCTTCAAGGCTCAGTATTATCTCCTCAATGTAACCCTGGCGAAAGTTCTCTCCCTCATCTCCTTGCCTGCAGCTTAGTGTTTGTTGAACTGCACTGAAACTGAAGTGGAAGGAAGGTCCTGTAAAGGAGACTCCTATTCCCTGTGCTACCCCATTGCCCTTCCGCAGAACAGCGGCCGTGATACTTATATTGTTAAAATTTTAATATCTTCCTCCTTTTCTTTTTTTGGAACAAGTAGATTACTTCTTCGTTAGACCTTAAGCCCCTTAAGACCCCGGCTGATTTCTGCATTTCTCTATTTCCACCGTCTGACGGGACTTTTCTGCGCGCCCCTCCCATATTCCCCTGCAAGGTGTAGGAGTGTAATTGACGACATGTAATTGACCTCGCTGCCCCAGGATTCCCCAGACCCGCTCTCTCTCCCCCTCCGGACCGATTAGTGGAAATGAACTAGAAAAGAAAAAACAAACAAACAAACGGCAGAATACTCATCTTTCCACTAGTCAGTCATTCTTTATTTACTGTTCCTTTTTTTATTCAGCTCCTTGGGGTTCGTGACTCCCTGCAGGACTATGTAAGGCACGGAACACATTTTGGACACTGTACGAGCAATCCACTCAACAACAGTAACTGAGACAGCTGAGAAACTCAAGGAAGCGGTGTCCCCATTTTGAATTTAGCTTTTTTTTTTTTTTTTTTTTTTTTAATTTTTTATTGACTGATTTGGAAGAGACAATGTGGCTCCACGTCTTAATAGCCAGCTCGGACTGAAGACTCTGCGTCTAGTCTCAGATTCACTTAAATGACTCTAAGCTGGACCTCCAATCATCACCTGAAGCATCCCCATTATGAATGATACCGAGCTGTCTGCGAGGCCTCCTACCCCAAATTATGACCAGAAGGATGACGATGACGTGGTACTTGTGCAAAGGGCTGTGGAAAGTCAGACTCTGTTTGGGGACCTGGCTTCTCTCCCTGGGACCCACATTCTTATAGCCTCAATCTCACGCCCATCTTAGGGCTCCAATTTCTGGTTTCCGGCACAGGTGACTCGTCAGGTCCCTTCAGGATAACCTTGTAGTTCCTGCTCAATGCGGGAGGCTACACGGAGAACCCCAGGATGATAGCTCTGTCTTGGACAGATTTTTTTTCGACGCCTCCTCTACAGGGACTACAATTCCCAGAAGGCCTTGCGGAGACTAGGGGGCGGGGTCAGGGACCGAGCCAGGGCCTGGGCCCGGCGCGCGCGACAATAGCGAGAGCGGAAGCGCGCGCCGGCGGAGGAACCTATGGAAGCGGCGAAGATGGCTGGCGCCGCCGGGTAAATGCCCTGCCCCCCCCACCTCGACCCCACTTCCTCACTCCCCTCGGGGGGAGGGGGCTCTCCTTCCTCTGTTCTGGTTTCTCTTCTCTGGTCCCTTCCCGCCCGTCGCTCTTTTTTTCCCCTAAGCCTGGGGACCTAGCTTTCGGACTCCCCTCCCCCGAGGCTGAGGAGCGCTTTCCGCCTCACGTGATGCCGTGGGGGGGGGGAGGGGAGGCCCCGGGCGGAGGTTACGGGAGAGGGCGGGGAGGAGGAAGGGAAGAGGGCGGCGCCCGCCACTTCTCACTCCACCCCCATTCCCCCTCCACATCCCCTGGAGGCGTCGCGCTGCGGAGGCGCCCTCCCCTCCCTCCTTCCCTTCTCCCTCCCACCGCTTCCCAGCCCGGCCTACCCGGGCCCTGCGCCGCCTGTGTCCGCCCGGACGGCGCCCCTGAAGGGACATTCCGGGCTGGGGTTGGCTCCCTCTGCGTCTGGGGGCTTCGAGTCCCAGGGCGGACCACCCTTCCCCTAGACTCCACCCCTCCTCGCCGGCGTTAAGTCTCCCTCTGCCCGCCGCTGTCTTCCCTTCTGCGTGCCCCTTCTCCCCTCACCGGGCCGCGCTACTCTCCCCAGGCTCTCTTCCCTCATCACTGCGATTCCCGGCCCTCCCTTAGAGGGCACGGACGGCCAGGCTGCTGGCGGGGGTTAGCGGGGCCAGAGTCCCGACCAAAAGCAGCTCTCCACCCTCGGCTTTATTTTGCATTTTGGGAAACTGAGGGCTAGCGTGGAGAAATGACCTTTGGCCAGTCAACCTTTGACCTCTCCTGTGCCGGCCCCCCCCCCCCATGGCGACGATTAGGGAAGAGGAGAGGGCGGAGAACGAGTGTTTATTAATAAAGTGCCCGCTCTGTGCTAGTCACGGCAATACGTCCCTCCCTCTGAGAAACAACCTTGGGAGGCGGGCACTACGAGGAAACTGAGGCAGGCAGCCGGAACCGGATTTGCCCAATCCAGGAAGCATCCAAGACGGGATTTGGATGACTTACCCACCTGTGACCTCTCAGCCTCTGGCTTTTCCAAAGGTTCCCTCCGATTATTCTCTCTCCTCTCCAGTTCCCTCCCCCAGGACCCCCAGATTTCTGTCTGAAACACCAGTTTTATCACTGTCATCGGCTAGCTCCAGAACTTGGCACATTGTCGCTCCTCAGCCTTCCTACTATTCACCTCCCCCTTCCCCCGCGGCTTCTTTTCTCCCCCTGAGCCCTGCTCAGTTTTCCCCTCACCCTCTGTCTTTACCTCCATCCTTGAGGCCTTGCCACTCACCCTTCCATGTTCCCCAGCCAAACCCTGCCCGGAAAGTTTCAGCTCCCGCTCCCTCTGGTAAAGTCCTCGGGAGCGAATGCTCCCTTCTTTGAGTTGCTTACACATTTACTGAGGAATAGCAGCCCCTCCCTGCTCCCTGTCTGGAAGCCTCTCGCTGTTCTACATACAGAAGTGTGACCTGTCTTGACTAACCTGCCCCTTCCCCGGTTGCCCCTGTAGTGGGCACTGCGAAGGTCTTCAGTAAGTCACATTGTTGTGGGGAGCAGTGACTACTCCAGGCCTCCGTTCCAGCTCAGACAGCCGGGTTATCGTTGCCCATTCTGTCTGTGTCTCATACTTAAAGCATGTAGTCCTATCCTGTTCTTTTCTCACTGGCTCCGGGCAGGTCTGGGCCCATCCAGTCTTTGTGACTTAATTTCCTTATAAACAAAGAACAGTTTTTAGATTCCCCCTCCCCCTTGGTGACCCCTTCTAGTGATTGTTAAGCATCTTAAAAGCTGTGTCCAAATCCCTGAAAGGAAAACACATAGCTAGAGATGTAACTTTGTAGGTGGAACAGAAAAGCCCCCCAGAAATCATTTTGCTGAAATAGAGCTTCCTATTTCTAAATACTATAGGAAGGGTGACAGTGCTATTAACTGATTGTCTTTAGTCACCTTATCCACCAAAGTAAAGCTGTGGCCTTGCATTTAAATTAAGGAGTGATAATCACCCGTCTTTATGAGCACTTAAGGTTTTTTTGGTGCTTTATCATATTCCATTTGGCAATCACAACCTTGTAGAGTAAGTTCTGTTATTTTCATTTTCCAGATTAGGAAACTCCTGCTCAGAGAGCTTTAAGTGACTTTCCCAGGCTCAAATACCAAGTAAAGAACGTCTAAGGCTGGTTTGTGATTCAATACTTTCTAACTCCTAGTTCTCCACTTTATTTCTTATATATCATGCTGGCTCATGATGCAAGGTCAGATGTCTGTTTCATTCTATGAAGAATTTCTATTCTGCAGTTTGATAGAGGAGAATGACAAATCTGGGGGCTGAGCAGCTCTGGAAGCCCTCCTACTAAGTGTCAGATGAGGTGTGACCTTCACCAAGCTCAAATCAGTAGGACCGAGGATGGGATATAGCCTCTGCAAAGATGTGGATGCTGCTTTCTGTCTAGTTTCTCCAAATGGAACTGCCTGTAGGTATTTTCATGACTTGTAACAAGGTGCACAGTATAACTTGAAGCAGCAGTACAACTCTTGTAACTTGTATATTGGCTTTTATACAAGTAAGGAATTCTTGTCCCCTGGTTTGAAAAAAATAATCTGACCTGGACCTATAATACTTGAAGGCACAGTCCAGTGGAATGAAGTAGTAGAAAGTGTAAGAGGGTGTAGTTTCCTCTCATCCTCCCTATTCCCCCTTCCCCAGTTTTTATCAGTGAAGTTAATCAGGCTCTATCTACCCAGGGTGGTCAGACTGGGCGAGGCCACGTGTGAATGTCAAGTAGAAGAGAATAATTTGATGAACAAAAAAGAGAAATGAGGTTTCCGTTTTAGACTGTTAGGCTTTCCAGCTACTGGAAGGTCTTAGCATAAGGAGTCTAATTATATATTTATATTACTAACTATGCTCTGATATATACAGAGCCAGGTGTTTGGAAAAGGTTCCTTTAACATCCACTTTGGTTTCCTATCAATACATCTCTGTCTTGCCAGCTGCATATTTGCTCACAGGATAAATCAGGAATAGTGTGCTATTTTTTCCCATAATGTGCTTGCACATGAAAGCTAAGGAATAGAGTGTTATTTCCATCCACATCTGTTTTGTGTGCTATAGTGAATGTTACTCAGATTTTCCTTTAAATCTTTGTTCTGTGAATGTTTTTTACTTTTCTGAGGCATCCTCCCCTATTCAGAAGGGTAGGGCCTTCTCCAATATTGTGTATACTCAATAAATATCGAATGACCATGTATCAGCTGATTATGTAGATGTTGTTAGTGACTCGCTATTGGTACAATTTGCATTTTGAATTATTTTACTAGTAGGGGTAGTGGATTTGGCTAATCCATCTATACCCTTATTTAGGTCCTCTTGTGCCCAATGTAGACTTTTTGCTGGCTGGTGTTGGGAGTGCAGTGTCTGAAAGTAGAAATAGGGAACAGAACAAGGCTAATTGGCTCACAGGGGGATTGAACCCATGACCTTGACTTCATTATCACCCCGAACCAACCAGCCATAGACAACAAATACATATTAAGATGTTTCAGTAGTTCCCAAAGAACTACTTTCTTCACATAGTTCCTTTCCATTGGAATTGAGAGAATGAGGAACTATAATAAAAACTAGAGTCTCTAACTAATAGTACTCAATGTTTTTTGGTCTGTGAATTATTTCACTAAGGGCAAAACTGTACACTAATCATTTGTGCTACTCACTTGTGCTTACCATAGCCAAAAACAAACTAAACCTAACACATGCAACCTCCAGTCCTCAATAAACTGAAAAGAATACTGCCATGGTTTTGATGAAACACAAATGATAGAAATCAGAAATAAATTAACTCAGGCCAGAAATAAAAGAACAGACATTGCCTAATCATCAACTTAAATACTATAAGAAATCCTCTAAAGTACTACTGATGGTCATAATTTGAGAACCACTATAAACTAACCATTAAATTATAGAATTTCTAGCTGTTAGTTGAATTACTGTATATATTGCAGATTCCTGCTAGTCTTCAGGGAGACAGAAGAAAGAAGACATGTTTGTTTACTTCTAAGGGTATATTCTGACTTCTACCAAACCTTTCTTTAAAAATTGTACTGATACCTGTGGGAGGCAAGGGGCCATTTAGAGTTCACCATTGATAGAGTTCAACCCAGCAGGATTAAGGAAAACCCTCTAACCCTTAAGTGTTTATTGAATGACAGAGAAATCCTAGTTGTCTGAGCCTTATATAACTAAAGAAGTTCTATAGTGTCAGCCACTGTGCAACAGCATCAAAACTCCATTTGGAGAGTCCTGGGAGGCTCCTCCCTCAGAAAATATGTGCCCTCAACCTATGAAGTCTGTTTCTTACTGTCTTCTCAACACTATCTCTCTGTCTTCCATTCTTCACATTTACTTTTCAGGTATATTAATAATTGTCATCCTGACTTTTTTCTTTTGTGTTTCAAACCTGACTGGTCTTGATCCAGTGATACCTGACAAGAAGTGCTAGAGACAGCAGGCTTTCAATGTGAGGTGTTGTGAAACTGCCAAAAAGCAAAGGCTGTAGATGTGGAAGCTTTTTCTCTTTTTAACTAGAATGTGAGGCAGCATTTTTGAGAAAGGTGTGAAATTCTATAATACCAGGTCTGTCTTTTATCAAATCTGAATATATATATGTATATATATATATATATTTGGTGATAGTATTTTTTTATATTTTTTAATTTAAAAATTTTTATTTTCCAGTTCCAAATTCTCTTCCCTTCCTTTATATCCTCTTCCATCCATTGGGAAGGCAAGAAACATCTAACGTCACATAAAATGTATTTTCATATTAGCCATGTTGGCAAAAGAAAAGCCAGAAAAAGGAAATTAAAAAAAAAATATGCTTCTGAATTCACTCTATAAATCTATCAATTATTTATCTTGAGATGGATAGCATTTTTCATCATTGAGACCTTTGTAAGTGTCATGGAATATTGCATCCATCAGAATAGCTAAGTCTTAAACATTTGATGATCATTACAATCTTGCTGTTACTATGAACAATGTTTTTCTGGGTGGGTGTTCTTTTCACTTTGTATCACCTCAATCAAGTACTTCCCACCTTGTTCTGGAGCTATTCCCTTCCATCATACTTACATATTGTCACTTATATTGCTATTTACCACTTGATGAGATTCCCTCAATTTCTGATTCTTTATCCCCATAAAAAGAGCTGCTGTATATATTTTTGTACGGATGTAGCCTTATCCTTAGATTTTTTTTGGATCTGGATCTAGTAGGGGTATTGCTATGACAGGTTATATACAATTGTACTGCTCATTGGACTTAGTTCCAAATTCTCCAGAATGGCTGGCCTAGTTTATAGGGGTTTCTATTGACTTAGGATTGGACTGTTTCATGGTCTCCTTTCCCTGGGATGTCAAAAAGAGTCTATGATTAGAGAAGAAAAAAAGGAAGGTAGATAAGATTTGTGTTCTCAAATTCAAGCTGAGATTTTTCTTCTTAATGCAGTGAAAAATTGGAAATATTGAGGTGCTCATAGGTAAGAGAGAGAGACTTGAGGGCAGATTGGGAAACATATATCATAATTTTAGAGCGAAAGGGGACTTTTTCAGATGAGGAAACTGGGATTAGAGACATGAAATAATTCATCCATTGTAACACAAGTTTGAACCCAGATCTTAATCTAAATCCATATTCCCTTTTATGACTTTACTTTGAACAACCTTATTCTGATGGCACCTCACTCACTATCATTGGAAGGGTTAAAAATTGCCTCAACTGGAAATAAAAGGGGAAAGCACAAATAACATTTTCAATAATATTTATATTGAGAATTTTAATAAGGCCTCTTTGAGCTCTAAAATTCCAGATCTATGATCCAACATGCCTTTCCTTTGGTTACTAAATTTATTTTTCATGCTTGGTATTTTTAAATTGTTTGCCTCTCCAAGTCAATTTATGTATTGTAGATTATTATTTGTTGTTGTTTTTGCTGAGGCTATTGGGGTTAAGTGACTTGCCCAGGGTCACACAACTAGGAAGTGTTAAGTGTGAGGTCACATTTGAACTCAGGTCCTCCTGACTAAAGGACTGGTGCTCTATCCACTGGGTCACCTACCTGCCTGAGACTATTGGTTTTTTTTTTGTTTGTTTGTTTTTTAAAGAAATGCTCACTTGGCTTCAGTCTCAGGATAGCAACATCTAGACTTTTTTTTTTTTTTTTTTTGTTATTGTTTATGTACATCAATAAATATTTATTAATATTCCAGTTTATGTTTACTAAGCCCCTATGTGCATGGCACTATGCTAGTGCTGACCAAAAGAAATAGTTCTTGCCCTCTTGAGGAGCTTACTAGATTGGAAGGGAATTCTTGTTATAAATAAAAGTTTACATATGAGTGAATTGTGGTCTCATAGGTGTTCCATATAGGGGTTGTTTCAGTTTCCCTAAAGAATATATGGGAAATGTTATTGAAAGGCAACAATAAACAGTTCATGGAATGTTTATTTCCTCATAGTCCTTATGAGCATAAGAAGAATTGAAACTTACATTCCAGTATCTATTGCAGCAGGTAAATCTTTTTTTTTTTTTTTAAATTCTGAATCAACATATATGCTTAATGACTTCATTAGGAATATAGGAGAATAGCTAAAAACTACATTGGTTAATGTCAGAATTAATAAATGAGAGGGAACAAAAGCTTTTATACTATCTGTAAGCCTAATACCTACATATCTTAAATACTTTTAAGAAAAGTTAGAAAGTACTGAATATCACAAAAAAATAAATAAAATGACAAAAAATAAGAAGACAAGATCTGTTTTAAGATATGATCATAGGTGTGATTATTTACACAGATTATTTAAAAATCAGTTATATGCATCAATAGACTAGAGGAAAGCAATTGATAGCAAATGCCAATAATAAAAAATGAGAAGATATTTGATGTAAATATAGATGACCTAATCAAGGTGTACAGTAAAGATGTTGACTCCCCAAAATGAGAATGGACAAAAGTAAAGGTACTGGCTCATTACTTTTTGTTTAAAAAAATATATATCAGCACAGAACACTATTACAAAAAGAGATTCTGAAGAATGTGGAAACAGCACCATTCTCCCGCCCCCCTCCGCCCCCCATCAACCATTCGTTATTTTTACCTAGTACAGAGACATGGCAGCCACAAGTTAACATGGTTGGAAAATTACTAGCAGTATTACTAATAGTATTGCTTTACAAGATAGTAACAAAAATTGGAAGTTAAATAGATCTATAGAAAGTTTGACATAGGACCCAGCTAAGCCATTTTTTCCTAAGAACATCTATAGATGAAATGGAAGATATTAAATAAAAATGAATTGGAGCAGATCTGCTAGGCAGGACATTTCAGGAGGAAGAAGAAAAAAGACTAAAAACTAGAATTTGGAGTCAATTCGATTGGGTGACTTAGTAGCTAAGTCTACTTACTATACCATCTGTAGGAAAAAAATCTAGTAATATGGTTATAGATTGAGGGAGACAGGTAGTAACAGCAGCAAACATTTGCATAGGGTCTACTATGTTCCAGGTACAACAATCGGGAGGTAGGTGCTGCTATTATCCTCATTTTACAGATGCAGAAACTGAGGCATACAATGGCTAAGTGACTTGCCCAGAGTCAAAAAGCAACTAAGTGTTTGAGTCTGAATTTGAACTTGGGCATTCCTGATGTTAGACCTGGTGACTGTGTCACCTAGTTAGAGTTTCTGTGACCTTCTTAAACAGTGACCACTGATGCCAACATCTAATATGCATTTCTTTATTGCTTCTTAGTTCTGAGCTATCAGCAAAGGCATTTATATAGCACTTTTAATGTTTGCAAAGCACTCCGTGTTATCTCATCTGAGACAGGTGCTCTACTACCCCATTTTACAGATGATAGAACTGAGGCTGAAAAGAGTTAAGTGACTTACCCAGTTTCACACAGCTAAGTAAGTGCCTGAGGTAACATTTGCACTCGGTTCATGACTCCTACATGGCTAACTTAACTCTTGACTTTTAACACTTTTAACTCCCTAGTTTGAGTCTACCCAGAATATAAAAAGCAGCACTGATTTTAGGTGTAGCTCCTTAATTTGGCATTGCTACTTGGAGGTGATAACAAAATGAAATGTTTCTAAAAAAAAAAATTATCTTAAATAATCAAGTCCCAGGTAACCTGAGGGTCACCTCTGTATGGTGCTTTGCTATAATAGATGCTAGTTATTATCCAGTCCTCTATTCTAAGGTAAAAATGGTATCCACAGCGATTTTACTTTAGTATTAAGGCAAATTATCTGACCCAGTCGGAGAATAAATAACTAGCTTTCAGAGATTATCAAAGAAAAGGGTTTGTAAAATCTAGAGTGGCATAAAACAGAAGGGTTGGATTAAATAATCTCTAAGGGTACTTTTAGCTTAATTGGTAATAATTAACTATTCATATAGCTTCATGTTTGTAGGAAGAAAGTCTGGCTTAGAGTCTGACCTCTGACACATACAGGTTCCTGAGTCGGGCTAAGTCATTGAACTACTCTGTTCCAGGCACACTCTAAGACTAAGTCACGAAACAGTTACTGATATTGATATTGGAATTGATAGAGGAAAATTTCTCACTATGAAGCTTCTTATCCAGGTGGTAACACAAACCTGGAGTCAAAGAGGGTCACTTAGTTACTTAGGCACTCCATGTCAGATGTTCTATTCACAAGGCCATTGACTATTTGTGATTTTCCTCTAAAATTTCTACATAAACAAGGTGTATTGTTAATTTCATCCATTCACATAGTATATGCTGAAGGGGGAAAAAAAGAAGGAAGAAAGAAAATAAGAAAGAAAGAAAAAAAGTAGTGATTGTCAGACAATGTACATAGTTGCAGAAAGGTCTTAAAGATGAGGACTGTGAAGAGTTAATCAGATTTAAGAACAGAGATTGTTAATAACCTTCATCTCTTTCATCTACATACTTTGAAAGCAAAGATCCCTTTTATCTATAGACTTTCACCATGGTTTTCCCTTGAGGATACTACATTTCTTTCAAATCTTTTCCAATCTTGACCTGAATGGAAGGGCCAGAAGGAAAGATGGGCATATTTCTTGATTTCCACTACTATTTGTAGATTATTTCCTCTGCCATCATCTTAAAGCTAATCTTTACTCTTTGGAAATCCATATAATTTACTTGTTACCAGTCTTTTTACTAATTGTTGTCATCTGCAGGTAACTGCCCCAATTTTTTCGTTCACTTTAGTTACTTGGATCTTAGTCTTCCTCATTACTCTATCCTTCTGCTATCATCCTGATCCCCTAACTTCAGTCTCCTTAGTCCAAATCCTTCTTTCTCCAATCCATATACAGAGAGACTAAGTCATACCTTAGACTTTAACATCTATTTCATGACTTGGAAGATTTAGAATCTTGAAATTTCATTCTCTGACCATAACTTTTTAAAAATAAAATTTATTTTATTTTATTTTAAGATATAAATTCTCTTCTTTCCCTCCTTCCCTACTAAGAAAGCAAGAAAAACAAAGTCCATTATAAAAGTATAATTAGGCAAAACAACTTCCCACCTTAGCCTAGTTTTTTAAAAATTGTTTTCATCTGCATTTTGAGTCCTTCACTTTTCTGTCTAGAGATAGATGCATATTTCATCACGTTATCTTCTGGAATTGTTATTGGTTATTGTCTTAATCAGCATTCTTAAGTTTTTCAAAGTTGTTTGCCTTCACAGTGTTGTTGTTATAGTATAAATCATAGTCTTATTTCTGATGGGGTACAGGAGTTGAACCCCCAAATATATTATGGTTTCAGGCTTCTGTCACAAGGTGTCTAAAAAGAATTTGTAGGCTTAGACCATCTCCAAATTAAAAAGCAAAGATTTTATTGCACTATTGGCATTGAGTTAAGTTTAGCCATTAACAAGAAGAAAGATGCCATAAGGCAAGCTAAATTCCTAATGATGTAATAGAGAACTGCTAATGAAGTGGCCATTATGATGCTTAGTAAGTAGGCTAAGTTTCTAAAAAGGGATGAGCAAAGAAGTGGGGAGCCAGGAGGTTCTTTTATAAGAAAAAAATATTATCAGGAGTTAACATCTGAAGCTTGGCCTTCTGATTGAATGTAGCATCTGAAGGGAAGAAGGGTCGGTATAATTTTGTCAGTGCTAGGAATTAAACAAGGAATTCCACTAGGGCCCACTGCAACAAAGACCCACTTAAATTCAACAAAAGCCTCCTATCAAAAGCTCTCCCTATGGCCCACCTACCTACCCAGGACCTGGGGTCTTTTTGCTTGGGTCTCATTCACCCCATTGATTCTCTTCTCTTTGTATCAGTTCATACAAGTCTTCCCAGGTTTCTTCAAAAAACTGTCTTATGCATCATATCTTACAGTACACATTTCTTAATATAAGTTATCCCCTCTTACAGCTGGTTAGGAAATGCTTCATGTAGGAGATAGCATTTTAAACTTAATTTAGAAGAATAAAGAGGGAAGTTAGGTGACTGGGAAAAGGTTTTTCTTTTTTAAATTTTATATAATAGTTTTTATTTACCAGATATTTGCATGGGTAATTTTACAACATTGACAATTTGAACCTTTTATTCCAATTTTTCCCCTCCTCCCCCCCCCCCCCATGGCAGGTCAACCAATACATGTTAAATATGTTTAGAGTATAAATTAAATTATGTTAGAGTATAAATTAAATACACTATATGTATACATGACCAAACAGTTGTTTTGCTGAACAAAAAGAATCGGACTTTGAAATAGTGTACATTGAGCCTGTGAAGGAAATCCAAAATGCAGGCGGACAAAAATAGAGGGATTGGGAATTCTATGTAGTGGTTCCTACTCATCTCCCAGAGTTCTTTCCCTGGGTGTAGCTGGTTCAGTTCATTACTGCTCTATTGGAATTGATTTGGTTCATCTAATTGTTGGAGAGGACCACGTCCATCAGAATTGATCAAAATATAATGTTGTTGTTGAAGTATGTAATGATCTCTTGGTCCTGCTCATTTCACTTAGCATCAGGTCATGCAAGTCTCTCCGGGCCTTTCTGAAATCATCCTGTTGATCATTTATTACAGAACAATAATATTCCATAATATTCATATACCACAATTTATTCAGCCACTCTCTATTTGACGGGCATCCACATAGTTTCCAGTTTCTGGCCACCACAAAGAGAGCTGCCACAAACATTCTTGCACATACAGGTCCCTGGGAAAAGGTTTTTTAGAAGAGAATTAGCTTCAGAGGAAGCTTTAAATTTTATAAGAACTGCTTGACTTGGGTGGAGAGCAAACATGTATAAGGTGGCCAAAAATCATTTGGTTCACTTCTTAGCTAACACGTCAATTTCAATTAAACTCAAAAACATTTACCAAGTGCCTGTTATATTAAAGAGAACTGTGCTAAGTACTGAGAGAGATAATAGTTTAGATAAAACAGTCTCTGGTCTAGTAGGGGGATGTATATTACACACCACAAATAACTATAAAAAATGGTACATCAGGAATAACTGAGCAAAATACAATGTGAGGTCCTGTTATGCCACAGTCTCCTTGAACTGTTCTGAGTTTCCCTGCATTAGTTTCCCTAATTGTCCTGAGTGAGTTTCCCCAAATTGTTCTGCCTCAGTTTCCTAAACTGTTCTGCCTCAATCCCCTTAGTTGCAAACTGCTCTTCCAGTTCATTAAAACTGAGGACCATTTGCTCTAAGGTTATACATTGTCAATATGAGACTCAAGATAAAGGGGAGTTCAGACTTTCTGGCTCCTAACTCCTTCTGCCATTAAGAATTTATGGTTCTACCCTCTACGCTGTCATTGTTCTTTATCCCAATTTATCAGAATGTCTGGTGTCTCCCACCACCCTATCAGAACCAGATTGATAGTCTGTTCCCACTCTCAATGTTCTGACTCCGCCCCTGCCTTGGTCTACTCCTGTAGCTGAGCTATATGTGTATATGTGTCATTGAGGATACTTTGAGACGAGAGTCCTGTCCAATCAATCCAACTCTCCAATTAATAAAATATTAAAAACTCTCTAATCTCTATCTTGCCTCAGTTTCTCCAGGATTACAGTCCAAAGGGGAAAAAGTTTTTACTAACTATGCTTTAGGAAAGAATCAAGGAGGGCTTCCCGTAGAGTGGTCATCTTCAAGGACAAAAAGGCAAACAACTACTGTGAGTAGTTACTCCACTGGGGATTCAACTGGAACTAGTCAGTTGATCATAAAGCTCTTTTCCTCCCTCCCTCCCTCCCTCCTTCCCTCCCTTCTTTCTTTCCTTCTTTCCTTTCCTTTCTTCCCTTCCTTCCTTCCTCCTTCCCTCCCTCCTTTTTTTCATTCCCTCCCTCATTCTTTCTTTCTCCCTTTCTTCCTTAGAGGGGATCATACCCTTATTTTCAGGTTCTCAGCTGAAACCTCCCAAGATGTCTTGGGATTTTACCAGATTTCTTTTTTAAGAACTATGCCTTAGGGGCAGCCAGGTGGTGCAGTGGATAGAGCACCAGCCCTGAATACAGGAGGACCCGAGTTCAAATGTGGTCTCAGACACTTAACACTTCCTAGCTGTGTGACCCTGGGCAAGTTACTTAACCCCAGCCTCAGAAAAAAAAAAAAAAAAAAAAGAACTATGCCTTAAACCCAAATCTCTCTGTTTCTCAGTTGATTGGCCCTTAGTAAGTCCCAACTCAAGCCTCAGTTGGGTATAATATTCTATCAGATAGATGGCATAGTCAATAGATCAGAGTAATTCTTGCCTTAAAGCTTGGGTATTTGGATTTATCAAACACTATGTTATGATAGTCTTATAATCACAGTAGCTTAATACTTAATAGACAGTAACACAGACTTAATAAATATTGTTGATGAAATTTTATCTAACTTTAAGGTAGATTTAAATGTATCAGTATGTTAAGAAAGTCCATGCTAAGGTCAGGAAACTAGAAGCAATCTGAGCTTGTATAGTTCATATAGGCCTCCTTTCTTTTCCTTCCCAGACTATAATGCCCCATTTTTCTGACAAGTTGAAATTTGTTCTGAGTTATATGTATTTCCCCATATTTGTACAGGCTAGGATACTTTGACTTTAATTAAATCTTTACCATATCCTTGACCTAAAGCCTAGAATTTGTGTTGTTATCCTATAAGAAGAATGTAATACATTTATGTTTTTTAAATAGGTCAGGATAGTGATTCTCAGGCTTTCATTACTTCTGCAGAGTATACTTAAGTGTTTTGTCTTCATTTGGTCAACCCCAGTCCTCATGACTTTATTCTTTGCCTTAATTATCTTTTATTTAACAGTAGCCTTATGAATGATCGGAAAGTAGCCAATAACCTATGGAATTTAATTGGGTTAGATTCTTAGATAATTTCAAGGTTCCTTCCAGCTCAGAAAATGAATGGATGTCCATCAATTGGAGAATGGTTGGGTAAATTATGGTATATGAATGTTATGGAATATTATTGTTCTGTAAGAAATGACCAACAGGAGGAATACAGAGAGGCTTAGAGAGACTTACATCAATTGATGCTGAGTGAAACAAGCAGAACTAGGAGATCATTATATACTTCAACAATGATACTGTATGAGGATGTATTCTGATGGAAGTGGATATCTTCAACATAGAGAAGAGCTAATCCAATTCCAATTGATCAATGATGAACAGAATCAGCTACACCCAGAAAAGGAACACTGGGAAATGAGTGTAAACTGTGAGCATTTTTGTTTGTTTGTTTGTTTTTAGTTTTTCTTCCCAGATTATTTTTACCTTCTGAATACAATTCTTCCTTTGCAACAACAACAACAACAAAATTCGGTTCTGCACATATATATTGTACCTAGGATACACTATAAGATATTTAATATGTATGGGAATACCTGCCATCTAGGGGAGGGGGTGGAGGGAAAGAGTGGAAAAATTTGGAACAGAAGGGAGTACAAGGGATAATGTTGTAAAAAAAAAAAATTACCTATGCTTATGTACTGTCAAAAAAAATGTTATAATTATAAAAATTAATAAAAAAAAAGGTTCCTTCCAGCTCTCTTGATTAATAAATTTATAAATGCATCTAGCATTTATAAAGGGCACAACTTGCAGAACACTATACTGTAAACTGTGGGGGTGGAAGAAGACATAGAAAATAGCCCTTTCCTTCAAGTGACCTATAGTCATAGGGAAAGAGGAATAAGGGATGAGAGATTAGACACTTAGATGAAAAAGTAGAGAATAAATGCAATTTAGAGATGATACAATACAACTACATATTTGATATACATATGTTTGCATATATATATCACACATAGACAAACTCAGACATAGTCACTATGGTATTTATTATAAAGTAAAGCAGTGATCTATGTGATGTTAGGGAAGCATATTTGGAGGAGATAGATTTTAAACTGATTTTTGAAGGAAGTAATAGTCATGAATTGATTGAAAAAAAATCAGAAGGGCTTTGCAGTTGGAAAAATAGCATGAATGGAAGCTTGAAGGTCCAGATGAATAATGATGCTAAAAATCTTAGATTGAAAGCTGGAAAGGACCTTAGAAATCATTTAGTCCAACCCTCTCATTTAACAGATAAGGATGTGTGACCATGATAAATTAATGTGTTAAATGCTTTGGATATGATGGAAACCCTATCCAAAAGGTAGACATCAGAAATTATTTCTATGATAGTTATGTGAAGTACTGAGAGGCACAATTAATAGAGGCCTTGAATGCTAAGCTGGGTTCCAACTTGATTCTATCCTTGATAAGGAGCCATTGTATATTCTAAAAGGAGGATCCATGATAAAGTTTGAGGAAGATTACCCTAGTAGCAATGTGTGGGATGGACTAATGTAACAAGATTGGCTATCCTAGTAATCTGGTAATGGGATCATGAGTGTCCTGTTATATCTGACTTTTGTGAAAGGTAGGTTATAAAGGTCAAGGGAAATAGGTGAACAGTAGACGAGACAAGTAAAAGGAAATAGGAGGGGTGAACAGTAGACATGAGACAAGTAAAAGGAAATAGGAGGTCAGAGCAGAGAAAAGTCATCAAAAATTTAAAGCAGAAAACCAGATAAAACAGGTAGGAACACAAAGATGTGGTTTACTCTGTTTTGCAGTCTTGTCTTCCATCACAACCATCTTAATTTCTGGGTAGTGATTGTTAGCCATGCCCTGTTCCTTTTATTTTCTTCCTTACCACCCAACCCCCCAATGTTTAACAGTAAGTCCATTTTTTTCACTTTGTGCCTCAGATCTAGCTAAGGGCTGTAGAAATAGGAAATTTGAGATCTGTTGCAGAAAAATAATCAACAGGACTAGGTGACTAATTGGCTATGGGGATGAGGGAGTAGTAAAATAAGTTTTTTTTACCCTGAGATAACAGGTATATAGTAGTGCCATTGACAATAATGGGGAAATTGGGAAGGAGTGCTGATTTGGGAAGGGGGAGAAAGATGATCAGTTTAGTTTTTGAGAGGCATTTTCAGATTTTGAGACATATGTGATGTGATTATAAAGTAACAAGTAAGATTTAAAAAACAAACAAACAGAAATTAATCTGGTCCATTCAGATGTGGTCTACCACTTTCAATCTTTGCTTCTTTAGATCCCAGATTAATAACAACATTGTAATGTAATAGCTCAAAGCCTTTTTTTGGAAGGTTCCTTTTGGAATTGCCTTCAAAGCAAAAGTCCAATAGGAATCTAAGACTCTATCCAAAAGAGAACTCATCTTCCCCTAAAATTAACCCCTATTACTGTCACAGGTACCATTATGTTCCATTATTCCTATCTTTCTCAATGTCCTACTCCAGATGTGTCTACTCCTTTCCCCCTGTGTCATCTGCAGTGCTTCTTTGTAGGGAATAAGCATGTTTTCATCCAAAACCTCTTTCTCATTCCATCTTCTTACCTCATTGAAATCTGACTCCCCTCTGATTTTAGTTTCTCTTCCCAGTACAGTAACTCACATGTCCGACTCAGAGGTTGTGGTGGAGTGGGGACATTCCCTGCTTCCCAGTGTTACTTCCAGATTTTTCCCCTACCACTGTCACTCAGTAGCCAGTCCTCCTTTGAGGTCCATTCAATTTATAATTTATCAGGATTTTTTTTGATTGTCATCAATTGACTGGGATACTGACCTTCTTGCTGTTACTTGTGTAAGGTGCTCCCATTCCTCAACTCTGTGTTTTCCCTGATTTTTCCCTATCCCTATCTTCCTCTTCACCATTGCTTCCTGGATTCCCTGGCTTTCCTCAAGAGTCAGCTAAATCCCACCTTTTTCTGCATGAGGCCTTTCTGTCCCAGTCTTCCTCACTGCTAGTACCTTCCCTCTAAGATTTTCTCCAACTTATACTGTATGTATCTTGTATGTAAATATTTTTTGGCATGTAATATCCTTCACTGGTTTTTGAGCTCCATGAGGACGGGAACTGCATTTATTTATTTATTTATTTTAAGTAACCAGCTCAGTACCTAGTACATAGTAGGTACTTAATACAGATTTGTTGTTTGCAATTGTCTATTTCCAAAAGTTTAACTGGCCCCAAAGGATAAAGATTAGTTTTTATTGAAATTCCTCAAAGATATATAGTAGATTCTGAAGGCATATTTAAAAGAAGAGTTTAAAAAATATAATGAGTAATGGCAGCCTTGTTAGACGAATATAGCCTCTCAAGGTGACTTCTTCAAAGGGATAGCACTTATTTGGATGTATGTATTCTAGTTAATTTTCAGAAAAATCAATCATGCTTTTTTTCATTTATTTTTTATTGGTGTCTTTTGTTTTTACATCACATTTATTTCTAAATATAATCTTTCTACTTCAACTACACAGAGAACATTGCCTTTTAACGAAAATTTAAAAATTTAGCAAAATCAACCAATATATCCATTGACTCTGACAGGTTAGTCAGTCAGCAACCATTTATTAACCTCTTACTATATGCCAGACAGTATGCTATACCCAGCTTCCAGCCGTTGTCTTGTAAAAGAAAAGAAATACATTTTCTCAACTTTTCTTCAGGGCCAACGATGTTCATTATAATTATGCTGAATTCAGTTTCCATTTTTGCTCTTTTCCACTCGTGTTGATGTAGTCATTGCATTTATTTCTGGTTTTGTTATTTTATTCTGCAACAGCCCTTATACTGAATTCTCCCGTACTCATTCCTATAACAGTAATATTCCATTACATTTATGTACTACAGTTTTTAAACACTTCCCAGTTAATCTACTGTTCCTAATACTTGGTTGTTCAAAAAGTGCTCCTGGGGGTGGGGTGGAGAAATGTGTGTGTATATGTATACACCACCCACCCACCCACTCCCATACCCAAGACATTTCTGTTTTGACCTTCTTGGGGTATTTGTCTAATAGTAGACTCCCGAATCATGTGCTCTGGACATTTTTAGCAAAGTTACAAATCACTTTCCACAATTTTTGGACTAATTCACCACTCTACCAATAGTGTATTCGTTTTCCTATATTTTTTTTAATAGCTTTTTATTGACAGATCATATGCATGGGTAATTTTTCAACATTGACCCTTGCAAATCCTTTTGTTCCAACTTTTCCCCTCCTTCCCCCCACCCCTTCCCCTAGATGGCAGATAGTCCAATTCATGTTAAATATGTTAAAATATATGTTAAATCCAATATATGCATACATATTTATACAGTTATCTTGCTGCCCAAGAAAAATCGGATCTAGAAAGAAAGAAAAAAACCTGAGAAAGAAAACAATAATGCAAGCAAACAATAACAGAAAGAGGAAATGCTATGTTGTGGTCCACACTCATTTCCCATAGTCCTCTCTCCGGGTGTAGCTGACTCTCTTCATTATTAAACAATTGGAACTAGTTTGAGTCATCTCATTGTTGAAGAGAGCCAGGTCTGTCAGAGTTGATTACTGTATAATCTTGTTGTTCTCATGTACAATGATCTTCTGGTTTTGCTCATTTCACTTAGCATCAATTCATGTAAGACTCTCCATTGAAAATCACTGAAATCATCCTGCTGTCATTTCTTACAGAACAGTAATTTTCCATAACATTCATATACCACAATTTATTCAGCCCTTCTCCAATTGAGGGGCATCCACTCCGTTTCTTTCTTGTCTTTCTTAATCTGACCCTACATAATCATTTTACTTTATGATCACATTTTTTATAAATGAAATTATCCTGTATACTTAGAAGTATGATTGGAATTCCTATGAAAGATCAGGCCTAGAAATATAGTTTTGGTAATCTTTAGCATAGAAATAGTAGCTGAAGCTGTAAAAGTATATTAGTTCTTCTTGAGAACAGGTGTAATGGGAAAAATTCATGGGACTAAAAACTAAGCAGTGAAGAATTTTCACAGTAAGGAGACTCAAGGAAACAATAATCATTGAAGAAAACAGTAAGCTTAATCATAAATGAAGAGAACCTGGAGACTATATTGTCAGGAAATCAAGGAAGAATATAAGAGGGCAGTGCCTTACTCATCTTATATCTACAGTAGTAGCTCTCTTCATAGTCATTTTGTTTGTTGGCTTGAATTGAGGAGATTGTTTCAAAGAGGCCTGCAATGCTGACTAGAAGAGATATGAAAGAGATGAGAGCTGAAAAGAGATAATTGGATATTTTCTAGGTCATTCAATGGGATGTTAAAGGGATAAGGGGAAAAAAGAACACTAGATATCAAAGCTAGAAGAGAGTGATTAAAGATTTTTTATTTTACCCTTAGAAGAGAAGTGATAGGATGGTAATTAAAAAGGAAGAGCTAGAGCAAGTGTAGATTCCTTCCTCCTCTTTGGCCTCCTTCCCCATCCCCAAGATTGTCGAGCTTATTTAAAGAACCATGAGACATTAGAAGAAAGAAGATAAAAAGCGTTAGAAGATGAGGCTGGATTTTTATTTTTTAGGAAGTAGGGGGGGATAAAATACAGAGCACAGAGTTAGCTTTAGAAGGGGGACATTTCTAGAGAGGACAGCTATGTTGGCATACTGGAGTTTGAAAAACTCATCTTTCTGAGTTCAGATCTGGCCTCAGAAACTTTCTAACTATGTGACCCTGGTCATTAAACCTTGTTTGCCTTAATTCCCCATTTATAAAATGAGTTGGAGGAAGAAGTAACAAACCAATCCAGTTTCTTTGCTAAAACCATTAGTGGGGTCACAAAGAGTAGGACATATTCAAGCATCAAACTTAGTATATAATTAGAATATTAGACGAAGAAGGAGAGAGATTGGAGTTTTGAATTCACACATAAGACTGCAGGAAATATCAACATATCAGGTAAGCATTTTTTAAAAATGCCTACTGTGTGCCAAAATAGATGCAGAGGTAACATTAGTAATGACAGGCAGTGTAATATAAGAGATAGGATCTTCCATTTAGGAAGACCACAGTACATTTGAGCTTGTGTGACTGTGTCCATGTTGTTAACCTCTCAGGGTTCCCAGCAGTTTTTCAGATTCTGAGTTACAAATAAAGTTGTTAATTTGTGATAAAAAGAATTTCCATTCAACAACAACAAAAAATATATATTAAAAAACAAAAAAATTGTATTTAGTGCTTTAAGGTTTCTATAACAATTCACATACATTATTTCATCTGACTCTCTTAGTAATTGCATGAAGGATAGACTATAAATATTATCTCAGTTTTTTAGATAAAGCAAATTGAGAATCAGAAGGGTTGATTTATTGATGGTCACAGAGTAAATGTTTGAAGTAGGATTTGAACCTAGACCTCAACTGAAGTTATACCTACCATGCTTTATATACTATGCATTGAAGTTGGGAAAGATTTTAAAGTAATAAAAGATAGTAGTAATAAGTAATAAGGAGAAAGTGATTGGAAGTAACTTTTGTGGGGTACAAACCAGAGAAGTTGAATATTAATAAGATGATCTTTCAGAAGCTAAAATCAGATGATTATGACCCAGTATTTGGCCAAGTCTCTTTGGTTATAGCATTTATTCATCAGTGCTTTGCACTTGTAGGAGAGTGAAGGAAGAAGTTTTCTGTAGGAATTATCCAATATTGGGGTTGACAAAATGCGCTTTTTAAAAGATTAAAGGAATTCTATGATAGTATGTAAGTGTTTAAATAAACCAATTGAAAACATTTCAAGATTGACACCACAGGGTTAATAATTGTTACTTTGCTCTATTTAATCCAGTAGTGTGTTAACTTTATTCTTATTGTCATGGTTTTCGGGGAGGTATTAATGAATAGTACAAAATGGCCTAAAGTTTGATCTAACTCCTTAATGAGCTAATGCAAAGTATTTTTTCCCATCCTGCTCTCAGATCCCAGCAATGATTTTAAGAGTAGCAAAAGGCTAAATATATCTTTGATATGTTATCAACCCATACTATTGTTCAGATGGCTCTCATATACTGTCATTTTGTTGTTTCTTATCAGTGTTTTTTATCTTCGTATTATTTTTGCTTCACACTCTTCTTAGCCATATTTCCTAAAACAGATTAATCAGCAAATTTAATTAAATGTGTTGTTTGCACTCTCTCTTCTTTACTAATGAATGTATAAGTAAGGCCAAATCTAACAATCTTCCTTGTGCTATAGTGATTGAATTCTCTGTCTACTCAGTAATTCTGTGTGTTTATGTGGTACTTATTTCTCTTCTACTACAAGTGCTAGAGATTATAAAAGCTGCCTAGCACAGTGCCTTGCACATAGTAGGAAAATAATAAATGTTGGAAGATTCTCTCTTTTATCTCCTCTCTATACTCACCTACAAAGAGAAGAAAGGTGTAAGATTTCTAAACACTATTTATATTTATAGAACAGATTTTTGAAGCACTGTTTTTCTGTTTGTTTCTGGAAAAATATTTAAACATATATTGTAGATTTAGAATTACAAAATGCTTTGCTCCCTAGACTTTCTTCTCTAACATGATCTTTGAGAACTGCAGTAGATAATTTTTCTAGGTAACTATTAATAGTATCAGACCATTACAATTCTTGTATGCCACAAAGAATGGAGCACAACTGTCAGATAGAAAAATGAAAGTATATTTGTTATCTACAGAAAATATTGCTATTTTTTTATTAGACAGAAGGATTAGGGACCTGGTTAGCTTGTGGGCTTTTTTTCTTGTGGATTTCTGAGTTAGATATTGGTAGAGCTCCTCTTCTTCCTAGGTCTCAGAGAGATGGCAGCCAAATGCATGCTCTCAGCCTTTTGTTTATGTAGACATGAGAAATAAGTGGTTTATTTTCTGGCTTGTTCAAAAGTTTCAGGATAGAGAGAAATTCAAATTTGGAAGGAATCTGGAACTTTTCTTATCCTTTTTACTCCATGGTCCACAATTCATCAAGTTTAAGAATTTCGTAGTTTCTTTTCTGAAAATGACCTTTTTTTATATACATATCATTGTGGAGAACATAAGATCCAGAGGATATAGCTACCTTTGTTTTACTATGATGCTGATTTTTTTCCTTTTCTCAAGTTTTTGCCATCTTACAAAGTGGTAAAAACTAAAATACTCCTTGAAGTTTGGAAGCTTGTAACTTCATTTATAATTAAAAAAAAATTAAAAGTAAACTCAATTAGTAATTTTTGTGTCAATAATTATTCTACTTTTGAATGTACTAACCTGATACTATGTGAATATGCATACATAACTTGTTTTCAATTATTCTTTGTTGTAAAACTAATAGTGAGTCTAACTACCTCTTTTAGAAAAAAACAAGCATGTGCTTTTTCATGGCTTTAGAATTACAGGATATTTTACATGTATTCAGAGGTATTTAGAACTCTTTCTAAGCTGCAAGCTTTGTTTCAGTTTTAGCTGATTTTTAAACAGTGTTTAGAACTCTTGACTATTCCTAATACTCATATGTACTTAGGAGGCACAATGCATATGGTTATCTAGCATTTATTAAGTTCCTTCTATGTGCCAAGGCACTATGCTATGTGTTTTGTATATAGAGAAATGCAAAAAAGAATCCGCTCTCTGCAGACTCATAGTCAAATGGAGGAGACAACATAAAAACAACTTTGCACAAACACAATATATACAAGATAAATTAGACATAAAACTATATTATAGAAATATAGACATATAGAGAGGACAAATTGGGGAATATCTTATAGAGATGGCACTAAAAATAAGGTGGACAAGGAAAGGTATCTTGGAGAAGATGGGCTTTGCTGAGACATGAAATAATTCCAGGAAATTGCAGGCAGAGATGCGGAGGGGAGTGTTCTAGGCATGGGAAAGCCAGGGGAAATCGGCTGGAGTTAGGAAATAGAATGTCATTTTTCAAGGAATGAACATTTTTTGAATATTTAAGGAGGCCAATGTCACTGAATTGCAGAATATATGGAAAAGAAGAAGGTATAAGAAAACTACGTAGGAAGGGAACTTAGAGTGAGGAAGACCTGAGTTCAGATCCCACCTCAGACACTTATTTAGCTATGTAACTCTGGGCAAGTCTCTGTCTCAGTTTCCTCAATTGTGTGATAGGGATAATAATAGTGCTTCTATCAGAATTGTGAGGATCAAATGACATAATGTTTATAATAAATTCTATTTAAATGGTTTTCTCCCATCTCTTCCCTTCCTTCAGTTTCCTTATTTGTAAAATGGGAGTAATAGTCATCATCACATCATTATTTTGAAAATAAAATAAGATAATAATATATAAAAGTGCTTTACAAACATGAAAGTGTTACGTAAATACTAGTTATCCCTTTAAAATGGCTTCTTAAATACTTATTTACTTTTCTCATTTCTGCATAGGGATTTTGGTTTGGATTTTTTGGGGGGTCATTATTTGAAATTTTCTATTGAAATTTTTCTTGTCATTTTATTATAACTATTTTAAACTTTTATAGTGTCTTTTTGTAAAAATAACGATTTTTTTTTTTTTTTTTTGTAGGTATCAATGTTGGTAAATAAAAAGAAACTACCAAGATTTTCCTCCTTTTTCTTTGGAAAATTTGTATAGTTTTTTTCCCATCTTCATACACAGTTCCTCTTCTGCCCTTCTCATCAAAAATAAATGTTAACATTTGGTAAGTAAATTACTTTGTTAAACCTTTGTATATTTGACTGGAATATTGAGAAATTTTAGTTTATTTTCCCAAAGACCTTCATCATGTTGACTGAATACCTTCTGGAGGTTTTGTGAATAAATTGTTGCACAGCATGAAATGGTATATAGATGGGTTTCATTTTGTACCTATATGAATAAGACCATGGATCCATTGAAATACTAAAATGATTTATTAACAATTTAGTGGCCTTTTTGTTGTTGTTTTCATAGACAGTTTTGTAAGTGATACTTTGAAAGAGGTAGACACTGAAAGATTTCCTTCCAACCACCCTTCAACTCTTTTTTTCTTGAGATATATACCAAGGATTATTTATAGAAGATGTCAATCTGTGCCAGTACTTTGGTTGTTTTTTTTTTGTTTGTTTGTTTTTGTTTTTTGTTTTTTTTGTTGTTGTTGTTGTTGTTTGTTTTTTATTATAGCTTTTTATTTACAAGATATATGCATGGGTAATTTTTCAGCATTGACAATTGCAAAACCTTTTGTTCCAATTTTCCCTGTCTTCTCCCCACCCCCTCCCCCAGATGGCAGATTGACCAATACATGTTTAAATATGTTAAAGTATAAGTCAAATACAATGTATGTATACATGTCCATACAGTTATTTTGCTATACAAAAAGAATCGGACTTTGAAATAGTGTACAATTAGCCTGTGAAGGAAATCAAAAATGCAGGCGGACAAAAATAGAGAGATTGGGAATTTTATGTAGTGGTTCATAGTCATCTCCCAGAGTTCTTTCGCTGGGTATAGATGGTTCAGTTCATTACTGCTGATTTGGTTCATCTCATCATTGGAGAGGGCCACGTCCATCAGAATTGATCATCATACAGTATTGTTATGTTTTGTTTTTAATTTTATAATTATAAATTTTTTTTGACAGTATATATGCATGAGTAATTTTTTTTATAACATTATCCCTTGTATTCATTTTTCCAAATTTTTTTCTCCCTCCCTCTACTCCCTCCCCTAGATGACAGGCAATCCCATATATTTTACATGTGTTACAATATAACCTAGATATAATATATATGTGTAAATACCATTTTCTTGTTGCATGTTAAATATTAGATTCCAAAGGTATAAGTAACCTGGGTAGATAGACAGTAGTGCTAACAATTTACATTCATTTCCCAGTGTTCCTTCTCTGGGTGTAGTTGTTTCTGTCCATCATTGATCAACTGGAAGTAAGTTGGATCTTCTTTATGTTGAAGATATCCACTTCCATCAGAATATATCCTCATACAGTATTGTTGTTGAAGTGTATAGTGATCTTCTGGTTCTGCTCATTTCACTCAACATCAGTTGATGTAAGTCTCTCCAGGCCTCTCTGTATTCCTCCTGCTGGTCATTTCTTACAGAGCAATAAAATTCCATAACCTTCATATACCATAATTTACCCAACCATTCTCCATTGATGAGCATCCATTCATCTTCCAGTTTCTAGCTACAACAAAAAGAGCTGCCACAAACATTTTGGCACATACAGGTCCCTTTCCCCTCTTTAGTATTTCTTTGGGATATAAGCCCAATAGCAGCACTGCTGGATCAAAGGGTATGCACAGTTTGATAACTTTTTGGGCATAGTTCCAAATTGCTCTCCAGAATGGCCTGATTCTTTCACAACTCCCAACAATGTATTAGTGTCCCAGTTTTCCTACTTCCCCTCCAACATTCATCATTATTTGTTCCTGTCATCTTAGCCAATCTGACAGGTGTGTAGTGGTATCTCAGAGTTGTCTTAATTTGCATTTCTCTGATTAATAGTGATTTGGAACACTTTCATATGAGTGGATATAATTTCAATTTCATCATCTGAGAATTGTCTGTTCATATCCTTTGACCATTTATCAATTGGAGAATGGTTTGATTTCTTATAAATTAGGGTCAGTTCTCTATATATTTTGGAAATGAGACCTTTGTCAGAACCTTTAACTGTAAAAATATTTTCCCAATTTGTTACTTCCCTTCAGTTTGATGTAATCAAAATTTTCAATTTTGTGATCAATAATGATCTCTAGTTCTCCTCTGGTCATAAATTCCTTCCTCCTCCACAGGTCTGAGAGGTAGACTATTCTCTGTTCCTCTAATCTATTTATGATCTCATTCTTTATGCCTAAATCATGGACCCATTTTGATCTTATCTTGGTATATGGTGTTAAGTGTGGGTCCTAATTTCCAGTTTTCCCAACAGGTTTTTTCAAATAACGAATTTTTATCCCTAATGTTGGTATCTTTGGGTTTATCAAACACTAAATTGCTATAGATGTACCCTTTTTTGTCCTTTGTACCTAATCTATTCCACTGATCAACTGGTCTATTTCTTAGCCAATACCAAATGGTTTTGGTGACTGCTGCTATATAATAAAGCTTTAGATTAGGTACACCTAGACCACCTTCATCTGACTTTTTTTTCATTAGTTCCCTTGAAGTTCTCGACCTTTTATTCTTCCATATGAATTTTGTTATTTTTTTCTAGGTCATTAAAATAGTTTCTTGGGAGTCTTGATTGGTATACCACTAAGTAAATAGATTAGTTTGGGGAGTATTCATCATACAGTATTGTTGTTGAAGTATACAATGATCTCCTGGTCCTGCTCATTTCACTCAGCATCAGTTGATGTAAGTCTCTCCAAGCCTCTCTGTATTCATCCTGTTGGTCATTTCTTACAGAACAATAATGTTCCATAACATTCATATGCCACAATTTATTCAGCCATTCTCCACCTGATGGGCATGCACTCAGTTTCCAATTTTTGGCCACTACAAAGAGGGCTGCCACAAACATTCTTTGTGCCAGTACTTTGACTTCCATGTATAAAGCAAAGGTATCTTGACCTCTCAGTCATTCTTCCCTCTCTAATTTTTCAGTCTTTCTTATATTTCTTCCTTCCTTGCCACATACAAATAAGTTCAGATTTCCACCATTATTAAAAATCCTCACTTAACCCTTCTATCCTCCTAGGTTATAGTCCATTGTCTACTTCCTTCCGTTTATAACAAGTGCCTCTATTCTTTTCCTCTGCTCTTACTTCTCAGCCCTTTATAATCCAGTTTCCCACCTCCCCTGGTTGTCTCCAATTACCAATACTCTCTTCTTTGCTAGATCTGACTCCCTAATTCTTAATCTTCAACCTCCTTGATCTCTGGGGAGCATTTGACACCAGTAACAACTTCCCCTTCTTGAATCCTTTTTTGCTCTCTGGCTTTTCATGCTTCTGTTTCCCTCCAGACTTTTCTCCTATGTTTCTGCTTCTCAGGCTTCTTTGCTAGATCCTCAGCATAACCCATTCCCTAAGCACACATGTCTCCTAAGGCTTTGTCCTTGTGCCTTCTCTTTCTGTGTGTGCTTTCTCTTAGTAGCTCCCATGGTCTTAGAGATAGCCTCCATGTTGCTGATCTCAGATTTCCATGTCTAGCCTTCTCTTTTCTGAGTGACCTCCACCTGTTTGTTGGATATATTCAACAAGACATCTCATAGCAAACCAAACTCTTTTCGTAATCCTTTACTGTCTGATTTGGGACCTTATCATTCCACTGAAACTTCTTTCTCCCAAGTCATTAACAATCTTTTAGTTGTCAAAATTATACTTTTCTCAGTCCTCATTCTCCTTGACCTCTATTCAACCTTTGAAATGTTGATCATTCTGTCCTTGAAATTTTCTTCTCTTGGTTTTTGGGATATGACTATTTCTTGGTTCTCTTCCCATTTGATTGCTTTTTCTCTGTCTCCTTTGCTAGAGCTTCCTCCAGACCATGTGACATAGGTGTTCCTCAAGGTTCTGTCCTGGGTCCTCTTCTTTTCTCCTTCATTATTCTTTCATTTGGTAATCTTGTCAACTCCATGGATTTAATTATGCTATTAATTCTCAGAAATTTAATTATGCTATCAGTTATATCTGTCAGTTATATGTTTTCAGTATCTCTCAATTATGCCCACTTTTCTAGTGCAGGCCTTTATCACCTTTTTCTTGCTAGTGGGTTTTATTGCCTTAAGTCTCTCCCTAATCCAGTACATCTTCCATTTAGTCACAAAGTGATTTTTCCTGAAGTTCAAGTCTGATCACATGTCGTTTCCTCCTCTTCCTTCCTCTTACCTTCAGACTCAAGTCCTGAAGTCTGTTTGGCATTCAGATTCCTTTGTACCCTAACTCCCGCCCTCCTAACATTGTAGTCTTCTTACACTTTATTCCCCGATTCTATGCTTGGCTATTCCATGAACAAGACACTTCATCTCTCAGCTCTGGGCATTCTCTCTGGCTGTCTCCAGGATTTGGAATGCTCTTTATCTTGCATTCTGACCTCTTTGGCTTCCTTTACATTTTACTTAGATTAAATCCCATCTTCTACCGGACACCTTCCCCAATCCCTTTTAATTTTAGCATCTTCCCTTTGTTTATCACTTCCTATTTATCTTGTATATAGATTGCTTTGCAAATATTTGTTTGCATGTTGTCTCCTCCAATAGATTGTAAGAGCCTGTCTTTGACTCTTTTTGTTTCCACCGCTCAGCACAATGTCTGGCATGTAATAGTCATTTGATAAATATTTATTGATTGATCCAATGATTCAGTCATTGTCTTCCACTGATGTTCCTCCAATGTTCTTCCACATTTCCCTCTCTCTGTTGAAGGAACAAGTATCCTTCATGTCACTGAGGTTTGAAATATGAGTCTTCTGCTGTAATATCTTGAGCATCATTTCTTTTCTCCTCACTTACATAGCTACTATCTTCATTCAGTGCTCATCACCTCTTGACCATATTATCTTAATAGCCCCTGAAATAGCCTACCAGATTTTTTCCATTCCTATTCTATTACACTCCACATAATTGCCAAATTATCTTCTGAAAGCATAGATAACTTTCCTGCTTGAGAACCTGTAGAGGCTCCCTATTGCCTTTAGAAAAAAGTATAAACTCTCAGTTTAGCATTTTAAATTTTTTATAATCTGACTAGCTTACCTTTCCATGCTCATTAGACACATTTTTTTCACTCTCTACATCATAGCTAACTGATTGTCGGCTGGTCCCTGGACTTGGCCCTCCATCTCTGGTTTCCATACTTTTTCATGGGCTTCTGCCCTACCTGACCCCTCAAAACCAACTCTTAGAGTCTCTGGTTGCCCTTAGCGTTCAGCTTACATTCCATTCCTCAATAGGAGGAATTGATTGATATTTTTAATCGCCTTGGTTGTTAGTGCTTTCTCCCATTTTGTCAATGACCCTGTTTTTACTTGTCTGTTTTTATGTGGTTTTTCCCAGGAGAATTTTAGTTCCTTCAAGGCCTGAGCTGTTTTTCCATTTTGTTTTGCACACAGTAGGCACTGAATAGATGCTTGTTGAATTGAATTAGTACTTCAAGCATTAGAGCTCTGTTTGAGGCCTAAGGACTTTGAGGTCCTTTCTGGACTTTGTGGAGATAAGGTTGAATGATATACACAAAATCAGTAGACAGAGTGGCAAGGTAAATTATTAATCCTGACACACATCTTGGAATTAAAAGGAATTTTATAATAGAGTAAAACATTCTAATTTTTAATAATTACCCTTGCAGTTATATAATCTCATTAGTTTTTTAAAGAAAGGAGAAGAATCTATTGTTTCATGGAAGATAAATGTCTCCCATCACATCACGGTTCTGTGAGGAAGGTAGTGGAAGTATCATCTCCGAACAAGGTAGTGACATTTAAAGAGTAAGGGACCTCCAGGGTAACACAGTTAATATGCTTCAGAACCGAGATTTGGACCCAGGTCTCCTGAACACAATCACAAGCTCTTTACCATCCTGCATCCCAGTCTGTGCTAACTCTTCACCTGTATCCACAACCTAGAGATGCCTCTGTGACTGGACCTAGTTCTGGAGTTGTCTTTTGTGGTGGTGGCTCTCATGGTGAAAGCTATAGTAAGGGTCAAGGATTCATATGGCGGTAGGGACTTTCAGTGGTGGCTGAGACCATGGTGACAGCAAAGGAGCCAGTGACGAAAAAGTTTAAGGAAGCACCTTCAGCTGATACAGCTTTCTTCTTCCTTTTTTTTTCTTCTTTTCTTTTCTTCTTTTTTTAAATTATTATTATTTTTTTAATTAATAGTTTTTATTTACCAGATATATGCATAGGTAATTTTACAACATTGACAATTGCCGAACCTTTTGTTCTAATTTTTCCCCTTCTCCCCCCCTCCCCCAGATGACAGTTTGACTAATACATGTTAAATATGTTAAAGTATAAATTAAATACAATATATGTATATATGTCCAAACAGTTGTTTTGCTGAACAAAAAGAATCGGACTTGGAAATAGTGTACATTGAGCCTGTGAAGAAAATCCAAAATGCAGGCGGACAAAAATAGAGGGATTGGGAATTCTATGTAGTGGTTCCTACTCATCTCCCAGAGGTCTTTTGCTGGGTGTAGCTGATTCAGTTCATTATTTATCTATTAGAACTAATTTGGTTCATCTCATTGTTGGAGAGGGCCATGTCCATCAGAATTGATCATCATATAATCTTGCTGTTGCAGTGTATAATGATCTCCTGATTCTGCTCATTTCATTCAGCATCAGTTCATGTAAATCTCTCCAGGCCTTTCTGAAATCATCCTGCTAGTCATTTCTTACAGAACAATAATATTCCATAACATTCATATACTACAATTTATTCAGCCATTCTCCAATTGATGGACATCCACTCAGTTTCCAGTTTCTAGCCACTACAAAAAGGGCTGCCACAACATTCTTGCACATACAGGTTCCTTTCCCTTCTTTAGTATTTCTTTGGGATATAAACCCAATAGCAGCAATGCTGGGTCAAAGGGTATGCACAGTTTGATAACTTTTTGAGCATAGTTCCAAATTGCTCTCCAGAATGGCTGGATGTATTCATAATTCAACCAACAATGTGATACAGCTTTCTCACTGATGGATTAGCATAACTGAGTCTTACTTGAGGCAACCCTGTATGAGGCTTTTCTACCAAAAAGGCACAAGAAAGGCTGCCTGACTGATAGGTCTTGCATGAATGATAGCAGCCTCATATGGCTCATGGTCCACTGCTTGCTTAGGTAACGAAAAGGCCGCAGCAGCGAAATTATTTTCCTAGTAGAATCATCAGAGCAATTCTAAGGAGAGAGATGCACTTTTGAGGGATTAGTCAGTCAGCAAACATTTGTGGAGCACTTACTGTATGCCAGGCACTGTCTTAGACCTGAGGAATTCCAGCACACCAGTGAAACAGACCCCACGTTCAGAGGAGCTGGCGTTCTATGGAGAGATAGTGTCAGCTCACAGCTAGGACAATGGAGGACAGATAGAAGGTAAAGCTGCAGGCTGCCTTGGCCTTTTAGCTGCCCACTTTTTGTTTTTGTCACACACACAGACACTTTGTGATTATTGAATAACTTCATAGTTGGTGGTCACATTTTGCCTGGGTTTCTTCCTTGTGATCTATCAATAAGCATCTTTTGTCTAGGAAAATTTCTAGATTTCTAGGATGTATATAATGACCATTGTTGAGAGGCAGTCCTGTTTTTTTGTTTCTGTTTTTTAATGCAAGACATTTTTCTGTGTCCATGCACAATTCAGAATTTTTTTTCCTTGCTTCTATATGTTAAAATGAAGCAGTATCTGAAAGTAATTGAATATTTGGCATATGGAACAATCACTTATTTATAGAGCTCCTACTACGTGCCCTGCACTATATTTGGTTCAGTCAGATGGTTTTTGTCTATAAAATGCTTACAATCTATTTGGGTAGTTGGACTCATATGCATGAAACAATAATTAAATATCTGAAATTTATAGCGTACGTTTGTAAAACGCTTTATGTTTATTACCCTATTTGAGCAGCACAGTAATCCTGTAAGGTAAGAATTGTAGGTATTATTCCCATTTTGCAGAAGAGGACACAGAAAGGTTAAGTCATTTGCTCAGGGTCACACAGCTAGTAGGTGCTAGGTTGATGCAGAGTTCAAGCACTTTTCTGCTTATGCTACTAGATATGACTTGCTAAAAGGCATGATGCAGATCAGGAGTTGCAGAGATGTGGAGAGTGTTGGGTCTCCCTGGAGGAGAGAGCACCTGAACTGGGTCACTTTGAATGAGGGACAAGATTTGGGCAAGAAGAAAAGGTGAGGCCGAGCATTCCAGGAGAGAGAACCTGGCATGGAGACGAGCAGGGTGTGCCAGGGGACCGTGAGGTTCTTCTGGCTCTGGGCCGGACTAGCACCTTAGGGAGTGCAGCAAGAAGGAGATGCTAATGCATTCAAAGCGCTCTCGCGGAAAAGTCTGGAAAAAGTTCTCTGACAGAGGGAGCAGGTGCAAGAAGAGAAACAAAGTGAGATTGCCCTTGGATGTGCAGTTAGGTCTTGTGAGCATCTCCACATCTGGAAGCCAGGGCCCTTTCCATTTCACAGAGCTGCCTGCCAGTAGAAGTAGCTGCCATGTGGCTTAGGGTGAGCAGAAGGACAGGCCTCATCGAGCATGGCTTTGAGGATGCCCAGACCCCCAGAGAAAAGCAAAGAGATGTTTAATCTTGGCTGTTTAAAATCTCCTTGTACCTGCCTTTTCATTATTATTATTATTTTTTAAGAAGCCAATCTGCACCTGGCCATAAAGAGTGACATTGTGTCTGGGAAAGTGCTGTGCCAGCACTCAGAGCCGTCCCACAAGAGCACTTCCCAGGTCCCCAAACGCGGGGCTGACAATCTGCAGCAGCAGTCTGTGAGGGGGGTGGGAATGGATGGCCGTGGAAAGGAGGGTGTACCCGCTAAAGCCGAGAGCTGGGGAAGAGAGCAACTCCAAGGCCCCAGAGGCAGTAGGATGAAAACCATTGGAGTTGGCAGGATCAGGGTGTCAAATGGGCTCTAATGCCACTACTGATGCTTTTGGGGGTTTGTGTGGGATGGGGTACAGGAATTTCACTCCGTTTCTCAAGGTGTTGCTGTTTCATTTTATCAGCAAGGCTCTAAGGTTAGAAGTTTTATTGATGGAAGTATGGATTGGATGGAATTAGAAATCTTGAAGCAACTAAAAATAACACTTCTTGCCAGGAAATGAGACCAACCAAACCCTCCCTGCCCAGCTGGGAGGACCAGGGTGAAGGGTGGAGAGTGACTAGAGTTTACTTTTTCCAGGAATTATTACATTCACTGTGAGACCAGTCTCTGTATGCATATCACACATTGACTGCCTCTTCCTCCCTGGGTTTGTTGTGCTGTGGATTCAGAGACTAGTGGGCCCTTGTAAGTAACCTTATTCTGAACCCAAGGCAAGGCTACCTTGTCACCGCTCGGATCCTGGAATAAACTTGGGGCATTTGCCATGCCGGCCCTCTGTCTGATTTAATTGGGCCATTTTAAAGTGAGTATGGATAATGAATATGTTTGATTGCTATTCTTAGTCCTGTCCTGCATTTTGCACACAGCATTGGAACTAAGGGAGAGGTACTGTTCTGAACCTATTTCTGCTATTTTTTTCTTTTCTTGGCCACGTTTGAGTACAGTGTGTGAGTAAATGGTCATAACAGTGCTTATGAGTGGTGTATCATGTTCCCATTGCCCTAATAATATAGTATTATACACCCAAAGTAAGATTGATAGCAGAAAAAAGAAGCAAAATATCTAGGGAAAATCTCTGAAGGAGTAAGCAGAGGGATGCAGAAGTGGAAAGAGTCTGGTAGTACCACTTTTTCAGGCCTCCGACGTGGGCCTTCACAAGGTCCTTATTGCTTATGAATGAAATCCCAACTTCTTTGCCTGGCATTCAAGGCCTATGGCCAAATAGAGGGTTTTTCCCCCCCTAGAAGCATCAGGGTTGTTCTCCAAAAGTACCCTGTCCATTTTCATTTTCTCCTTAACTATCATATTTTAACTTCCTTGCTTTCTTTTCACCTATCTGAATCCTTTAAGATCCTGATCCTCTGCTCATTTTTTTAAAGTGATCTCTCTTTTCTCTAAACTTCATAGGCTTATACTGCTGTTTATATAAGACAATTATATACTGCCTTATACTGTTATTATTTTCTGTTCATCAGTTTTGTCTTCTGAATTTTGCAGACAGTAGTTATTTTTCCATTTAGGAAGTCTAGGATATAGACTCTTGTCTAATTTAGATTAAATACCTCCATATCAGTCAACACAGAATAGAATAATCTAACAAGCTAGCATGCTAGTATTCATCTTTTTGGTCTCATTACAATAATTTAGGCTTCACTTATAACCTAGTCAAACTTCCTAAACATTTTCTGTTCTTAAAGCTTGATAATAACTTTTCCATATATGAAAGAATAATCCCTGATTTATTTTTATCTAATGTTTTCTGTGCTCATAAGTGAAACATTCTGCTTCTATTTCTCCAGCAGCCATATTTCAGATTCCTAGTATGACTGGGAATAGTAAAGGGAGATAGAGCCCAGATACACTGATTAGTCCTTGCATTCCTCAGACCACTAATGCCTGCTTCTGTTTGAAACATGGAAATATTCTTTTCTACTTTCTGCTGCTTTGCTGCTTCATCTACCTAAATTTCTCCATCAGGCTATTTATTTAGTTCTAACTTAGATAAAACAGTCTTCAAAAAGTGACTTGGAATATAACCTGTTTAGTAATATCAAGCTTTGGATTCAGTCCACTCTTTGTGTCCCACTA
Source organism: Sminthopsis crassicaudata (assembly GCF_048593235.1). Taxonomy (NCBI): domain Eukaryota; kingdom Metazoa; phylum Chordata; class Mammalia; order Dasyuromorphia; family Dasyuridae; genus Sminthopsis; species Sminthopsis crassicaudata. Next base: position 611,227,703 of record NC_133618.1, read on the forward strand.
TAAGATATCAGGTTAAATTAGAATACCTCCAACAGGGGAACCACTCTAGAGCCATTCTAGAAAAAAGCTAGATTGTTGAGGAATGTTAAATTCAGCCACAGAATTCCAGAGTGAGACACAAACTAGATTAAAATGTAATTCAGCAGTGTTTAACTAAATAAAATCCAGTTGTTACAAACAACTAAATCTGGGTCAGTATTTATTTGAGTTTGATACCACTGGTTAAGAGGGACATTTAGGAATGATTTCTAACAATAAAGCTTAAGAGATCTTGAGCTCCAGTGTCTCTGGATCCTTTTTCAAGCTGATTGTAACTTCCCCAGGTAACCATAGAACTGGCCTTATCTGAAAATCGGAATTAGTGTAAAAACAAATTCATGTACAACTTCATGGAGGTAACAGTGCTATATATATATCAAGGTTTAGATGTCAGGTAGATTGATCTGCTCAGCAGTCTCAATAAACTCCCCTGTTGCCTGTGTATATCGTTGCTACATATGCCAAAATGTGTGATCTTGCTCATTTTCATTGTGTTGTAACTATCTTAAAAGAAGCATATGATAGTACCATTTAACTTGGTGATTGTTTGCAGCCATTGCATGTTTTGTGAGGTGATATTGCTAAGGTGTATATTTCGATTAGAAAACATATTTTTTCCGTTGTTTATGACTTGTTCATTGTTCAAGCCAATGAAAACGCTGAACTGACTTTTTTTCAGTGGTCACTTTAGGTGTGAACATTAAACTCTCAACAGTAAGTTGGTGAGCTATAGGGTTACCACATCAGTGGAGTGTGAAAGAGACTGAGCTTCAGGCTGTTTCCTAGCCTATAGAGCGTGAAATCATTTGGTGGCGATGCATGGCTACTGGGGCCAGTGGAGTGTAAAATAAGTTGGGGGTGTGAGTTGTGTTGTGCTGAGAGATAAGCCTCTTCATACCATAGTTTGCTTATGCCCTTGGAACCACCAAGATCCTGCTGGAACCATATATCCCATATCTTTGTCTTAGACACTTGGCTTTCTCCTGAAATGTTCCCTTCTCTGCTCCTTGTTCCACCGCAGAGAGGTGAATGATACAAATGCTCAAGATATATGTTAAAAGACCCAATGTTGCAGCACACTTCTCCTAAAAATACTATCTTTAGCTGGAATTTACTGAGCGAGTTTCATTTGTTTTTAGACTTTGGAGCATGGAAGTCGTATTGTGCTTGGACCTTCTATAAAGCTAAGATTTGTGCTAATGTCACTTTCATTGGTCATTGTTCCCATGTTTACACTTCCCTGTGGAGCAGGGGAGTACTATAGGGAAGAATAAGATGTTCTGAATAATAATATGACGGAGATGGTGGGAGGAGGAAATGTAAGAAAGATTATTCATTTGGGGAAAAGAAGGGAGGGATTTCATCTCCTGACACATGGTGAGGTATCCCTACCATATGTTTTTGAGGGTGAGGCAAGGTGAATGGGGATGTTACACCGACAACCATGAATTATGATTATCATCACTTTTAAATCTAGAAGGTTACTGGGAGTGGACATGTACTGAGCACTACAGATCATGCATTCTTATTCTTGTCTATTTTCACCATTCTCTCTGCTGTCTTTCTTGGCATTTTGGACAAGTCCTAGAACTTTGTTGAGTCTTTGCAAAAGGAAAATTTTGAATATTTGTAAAGTCAATAAGTTATTGTAAGAATCACAGGCATACTTGTCTCACTCCTTTCACCTCTAGGGTCCTTACTATGGGTGTGTTGACCAGAAACCATTATTTGACATAATAGACAACCAAATTATTTTGTAACCATTTGAATAAAAGACTATTTTTTTTTAAATGCCTATCATTACCGATTGTTTTTCTGTACCAGGGAAATGAAACTTGTATGGGAAATTGCCTTTGAAAAGGGAAGGGTTATCATATTGGGTGAAATATGCTGAAAATTAGCATAAAAATTTACTAGTTCAGAAAGCAGTCAAGTAACAAAAGCAGCACCCTCTTATTAGGGAATTATATAGGTAATTAAACAAATAAAAGAAATGATATTCTTTTTTTTCTTGCCCAAGAGATGTTGTTTACTTTTAGTAAAGTCAGTTTGGGCAGTACTTAAGGTGGGAAGCAGTGTTTTCTCAAATGCTAAATAGTCTTTGTAGAATAAAGCTCTTGACCAGTCCTTATATGGCATTTTTCTTGCAATCATTTAATTAATTTCAACTCAGACATTTATTAAACACCTGCTGTGTGTAAAACAATATGCCTGAAAAGTGGGAACTCAAAAATATGACATAAAATCTATTTTCAAGAAGCTATTGTCTAAGATTATGGATAATGTCATTTATCATACCCATTGATGAAGAAAACATCTACGTTTTTTCCACTATTTTTTTCAGAATATTTATTTTGTTTAAAATTTACTTTGTCTTTGAAATGAATTCCTGGTGGTAATAGGTACTTAAATGCTTATTGATTGATTAATTGATTACATCTTAACCCTGTACTGATTGATTGCATCAGCAGTTGAGGGAAGCAGTTTATTAGCAGTTGTTGCAGTGATATCTTCTGCCCACCAGAGGGATTAAGCTTAGCCTTGATCCAGATCACAGTGGTCTATTGAAAGAATTTCTTGCCTCTTTCAGTATAGCCTGTGGACAGTACTGGTCTAGAAACCTTGGTAAATAGGAATGAGGGCTGATCTAGCTCCTTGTCTTATTAGTCATTCTAGTTGTTCTTCTAGGAGAGTGATTTTCAATCTTTTTTTTTTGTTGTTGTTTCTACAAACCATTGTTCCATTCGTTTCTTCCCCAAAGCCACATCACATACTTCACTATAGTTTGTTAGAAATCAGTGCTACTTTTGATGAGACACCAATGATATGTGGCCTTTCTATTTATTAAATATCTAATTCTGATCCTTATTGTCAGAAAGAAAACTCTGTGTCCTATTAGAGTATAAACATCAGTATAGTAAGAGATTCGCTTACAAAATAGAAATATTCATACTTTCAGAGTCATTATTGAAAGAATAGAATCTCTTGGCCAAATATTTTACCTAGGAATGAGAAAAAGAGAAACATGTGTTTGTTTCTCAGTAGCTAATCTGCCACAAATAAGTGCTTTGAATTTTTAAACATTATTTTCTTTCTATTTAGTTCTGTTCTTAGGTAGTTTCTTTATGAATTTAATTTTAACCCGAATTCTGTGCACTTAGCAGGATCTTTTCTGATTAAAATAATAGTAAAACTAAAATAAAAGGCAAGGTAAAGGGAGAAAAAAAACTCTTGTATGTTAATGCAATTTTATTCTTTTTAATGCCTCTTAAAAATATTAGGGTTGTTGCTCCCTTATTTCCCAGTCCCTTTTTCCCCCCCAAAATACTTTAAACTATTGACATCCAAGTAAAATGGTATACTCTTTGGGGAAGTATCATTTTAAGGGTAAGCTCTATGTGTTTCCCTTAATCTGGCTATTTTTAAAATCTTAGATTTTTGTAGCCACTATAATTTTCATTGAATCTGCTAGTTTATATTTCCATTAAATTGTTCCAGACTATAGCCAGAGCTCTCTCCCACACAAAGTCTCTGGGTCAGCACTAGGTTCTTGGGTAAAGGTAAGTAGGATAACATGTAGGCAAAAAGGTCCAATCAGATGTTTGATTAGCCTTGAAATAAGGCATATGCAGGTACAGAGGTGGCTGGTCAGACCTGGTCACTTCCTACGATGGTATAGTATTTCTGTCCATGTGGAGACATAACTGTAGGAATAACTGAAGTGACTGATGGATCCATAGGTATAAACACAAGGCATTAAGGTTATTATTCCATTCCAGAATATACTTTCTTATGATTTTTAATTGCCAAATTCATAGATATATAGTGTTTTCTTACTTATTATGATTGGCACTTCATCTTGGATGATTTATTTACTCTGGGGTAGAAAGAGGTATATCTCCAGTGTAGTAGAGGGAGGCCATTCACTCTGCAGTGCTGGCAAAGCTGACTATCTCTTGGTTAGACTTGATGGGTGCTCTAATACATTGCAAAATTAAAACACTACTCAGGGGCTTTGGGACAAAGGGGCAAATTTCCTTTGTTCTAGTATCGCTAAATTATAGTTAAGTACCTTGCCCATGAGCTTTTTCTGAAATCTATAAATGAATTAAGTCAGGTAGCTGTTACTGGTACCAGTCCAGAAGACTAGATCAGTACAGGCTTTCATTCCAAAACAAATGAGATAAGATGTGACTGTCTAGTTGATAGGTTTGAGATCTGAGAACTTGGGCCAGAAATTCATAACAATGAGAAGGGCATAAGCAGAAATGCAGTTAGAAAATATAGGCATCAGCCTGCATCCAGTTTTTGAAGGGTAGAAGAGGAAATAGAGTTTGAAAAGTGTCTCAGAATTTGGCATAGACTAGGCAAGTCAGCCCACTAAAGTAGCTCCTGTGGGACTGTTGATGATAAGGGATTGGGCTGCTTGCCCTTTTGTCCTGGTTTTTAGCACCTTTAGTTTGAGTACAGAAAGATTAGGTGTTATACTCCAGGCCTCAAAGGACTTATAAGATTGTTGATTCCATGATTGACAAAAGTCTTGAGTAGATTTTGGGGGAAATTCTAATGATTCTCACTCATACCCATGAATATACACATAGATAGCTATGTCCCCTGCTTTCATGGAATCTATAGTACATTTTCCCAGAGCTGATAAGTTAGACATGCATGGGTATCTCTGACTTTTGATGTAGTTTTTCAAACCCTACTAAAAATTGAGCTCAGCTATTTCTTCTGAGCTGTAAATTGGTAGAGTCCATTGGACCATCATCTAGAGAGAATGAAATTATATTTTCAGCCATGTTTATGATTAGGGCAAAGCAAGTGTTGGGATTTCTTTTCAGGAGGTTTAACCTGATTATGTATCTTAATATTACTGGGCTTCTGACCGCTGATATATGGCTTAGATCGATGGTGGTTTGGAGAAAGCAGAACGAGTTCCATCCATCATGTAGAGGCTCCATAGAAGCTGGCTGATAATGCTGCTTTCACCAAGCAGCCATCTATCCATCCATCTATCCATCAGTAGGATGAAATGAGATTTAGCGGAACAGGCAGCAGGAACTCTGAGACACTTTCTAACCAATAGTTGCAGCCATGGCTGAGGTCTGACCACAAAGTATAACAGTGGGGCTTGGCGGGATGTGGAAAGCAGTACAATCTCCTTCCCGTCACTGCTAGCTTAGCTTGTACTACAATATGGGGCAGTGGCAGCAGCTTTGCCTTCCATATTCAATTTAATTGAAGTTTGAGTGAATGTGGAGCTTGAGCAAAGGGTAACTTTGTCAGGTTGAATAGAAACATTTGAAGTAGAATTTTTCTCTTTGAAAATAGTATTTATCTGGGAAAGAAATAGTATTTAGCTGATTTTCATTTTCATTTGGGATCCTACCAGAAATTAGCTTTAAATCCATTTCTTCTATTGACGGAACACCTTACAACTGAGAAATGTACTGAGAATGGTATAGTCTTGTCTTTGAAGGAGCCTCTGGGAAATTCTTAGGTTTCTACAAACTGGAGGAGGATGGGTATGACATGGTTAAAAGTAAATTCACATATAATCCAAATCCTTTTTGCATCCTTTCCACAGTTGTTAGCAAGTGGCTAAAACTATGGAAACACCCAAAAATTGAGGACAGAGGTTTCAGTGCTGCTGCTGGCACTATCTGTATGACTTTGGACAAGGTATTTCAGCACTCTCAAGTTCAGGTATCTTATGTATAAATTGAGGGCATTGAGCAGGTATCTAAAGTCTTGTGAGTTCATGGTGCTTACTAGAAATGAGATAGCCAAAATATGAAGATGAAGAATAGAGTTGGGAGGCTAAGGAGGAGATAAATACATTAGATAATCCATAAACTAAATAATCAGCCTCTGGATAATTGATTGTTAACTATATCTCCTTGATTGCTGGACTGTCTCATCTCAGTTTGCATTCTGAGGGAATTTATTTGATACCATTTGTTTATCCATTTGCCACCTACCCTGTTCTTGGGTAATAAATGCCTCTCCCTGGCCATGGTCAGTGTCCTTGATATGTTTATATGGATGTCACAGCCCACTTCACAGTAAAGACCCCCATTCTTTGTTCTAAAGTCTTCGTTTTTTTGTTTTAGATTGGGGGAGGGGTTGAAGGGAGCCTAATGTACCGGAGATGCCTCGGAAATGAGAGCCTTGGATGAATTCCTGGCCTTATTGATCCACCGGCAGTTTATGCATCCTGACATTCATAATCTCAGTAGGCTGCTGATGTTCCTGATTAATGGGCCCAGGGGCTGTCCATCCGTCACTTCACATTAATTACTGAAGAGGTGTTTTTCCAGTGATTTACCTGACAGCGGGCTGTGATGAATACCCCTAAACAGAGTGGGCAGTGATTAATCACAGGGCCACACCCCTCCCCCACTTTCTCTTCCCCCTAACCACAGGCCAGCATTGGGATCTGACCAAGGAGTGCCCCCTCCTCACCAGCCATCTATCTCCATAAATGCTTGTGGATGCATATTTATCGGGGCATGGGGCCTGGCAGATAGCATTCTAGTATTTGTGCCAAAGATGATGAAAAATAAATCTTTCCACCAGAAAGGGGCACCTACCAGGCATGTGTATGGGGACAAAGAAAAGCATGGGAACTGCCTTTGTATCTCTCTCATGGAAATCTGATAGGCAAATAGCTAGCCTTCAAAACAGCAATCAGTGAAAATTCATTCAACACTCATTCACTAAGCATTGATTAAGCACCTACTGTATGTAATTGGAAGTACTCAAGATTTAAAAAATAAAAGACAATCTCCCTATCTTTCAGTCTAGTTGGGGAGAATCCTTAAGTTCTTGTGAGAACCAGAAAATAATTCAAAAGCAATGTCATGTGTTGAAGTTTGGGGTAGAAACAGGGAACTCAGTGGTTTTAGGATTCCTTTTTTTGGAGAGGGGGGTTGGCTTGAGACAGGTCATTTAAATGGACATTTTCTTCAGTTTTCCACTCTGAAAAACTTAGTTTTTAGTTAGTTAACCAGCTCCCTTATTGAGCCCCTATTAGGTGCCCACTGTCATATTAGTTGTCATAGAGGATTCAAAAGAAATATAAAATGATCTCTGCTTTTAGGAAGCCAGTGGCATAGTTCTGAAGATAAACCTTTCATGGATAAAGCTTTTAAGCAATTTGAGATCTTCTAAGTATAAAAATGGATGATATAGATAATAAGTGCTACATTAGTCAAAAAGAGATAAAAGTCAGTGTTGGCAAAAGTGGTCAAGATAAACTCTAAGCAAGTCACAGCATTCCAAATAGTCCTTTTGAAGAATGCATGAAGGTTTGCTTGAAGATGGCATACAGTCATTTCAGAAAAGGAGATGAGTATGGGTTTATTTGGTTAGAGCAGAGGATTTATGTTTGAGAGCAATTGGAATCAGAGTTGGGGCCTATTTGTGTAGAGGTTTAGGACTTTGGACTTTATTCATTATTCCTGGGGGGGGGGGAATTGGTGTTTGGGAAAAATTAACTGCATTTAGATGCACAAAATGGTTTGAAGAATCTACAGAAGCCCAGGATATTCTTACCACTCCACATTTTGGAAACTCTTCAGAACAAAAGTATCCCCAGTATGTTTTGGAAATTATTCTATTAGTAAAATAGATCAGGGGCTGTTGACAACTGACAGGTGATCGCTTTTTTTGTCTTCACTCAGACAAAGCTCAGTAAGTCAAGGGGAGTAATAAGCAGTGACCGAAGAATTAAAGTACGAATCTGTGGCCTCAGGTTTTAAGAAGAGAATTGATTTTGAGACTGATGTAACTTCATTAAGGCTAACACTAATTACTCTTTGGCCTTTAGGTAGACAAATCTCAAAGCTGAGTCGTGATTAAAGAGTCAGTGTATCCAGCTGCATTTTATAGGAACTTCTAAAGACTAGAGTTTTTATTGAGCTTTATCTCTCACGTTTTTCATGTCAAATGTACATCTTTGCTGGTAAGAATACTGTTAAAATCTGACCCACCTCCTTTCTCCTAGGAAATTATGACCATTGAACAATACATTTCTAAATATGTTACCACAAAAATTTGAAGTTTCCCCTTTTTCTTAGAGTGACTAAATGAAAATGAACCCAGGTTTATTTCTATTATTACTATTAATTGGACTAGAGTCCAAAACATTTTCAAGTTTCTGGTGGGAGTATTGATAAGGAAAACGGAAGAAATGATTTTTCTTTTGAAATTTTTTTTTTTTTTTTTTAATACTTTGAGCTTCTGAAGGTCCTTCAGACAGGCCTTGGTCTCAGCAGGATGGACACCATGAGAATGGTCAAGATTATTTATTCTGGCCCAGTCTTGATCTTAGTGCAGGAGGCAGGACAGCCACCACAAGGTTGGTCAAAGACAGAATGTCTATCTTTCAGTCCTTGTTAGCCCTTATATATCTTATTATAATTACATCATTTCAGTATACCTACCCAGTATGTGTGAACTAGAGAACTATTACATCACCATGCTAAGTACTAAGTATATATGTGAACTAGAGAACAATCATTTCATCAATTCTACTGAGTTAACATCTTGTTTCAAGTATATTTCTCCAAAGTTCCACCTTCTACAGAGAGGGAAACTAGGGACCTTAGGGATGAAATATATTATGTAGGGTGGTAAAAGGAAAAAATGAGACCTGAACTCACATTTTCTTTCATAAAATTCAGTTTCATCCTAAAGTATCTTTAGAGAAGTCCCAGGGCAGTTTCCTGCTTCCCCTAAGTGTTACAAGTTATTGATTTCATGTTATTGATCTAAAATATAATAATAAATTTTCTACCATCTATTTTGAACAGAAGTAAGAGTGCACTACTCCTAAGCATACATAGAAATTATTCTGTTTTTTCAAGTATGAAATATCTCATTGTATTAACTGGTGCAAGTGCATTTACGGAAGGGTGCGTTAAGAAAACTACAGCAGAATCAGTTGTGGTTCATTAACAGATTCCATAGTTATTTAAATGTGAAGTCATATCTCTGCTGTCCAAGTAGAATCTTTCCTATTATTATGCCCCAGATGAGTAGCTCTGTGGTGTATTTGGATTAAGCCTGCTTTAAAGTGAGCCTCCTATGCAAACGAAGGGCACTTTTTTAGTTCTTATTTCTGCATTAGGCTTTTGAAATGTTAGGTTAGAGAACCTTGCTAATATTAAATATATATATATATATATATATTCAGATTGCTGTGTTTTTCCTTATTATTTATACAAGTATACCAGTATTTCTTAACCTTTTAATATCTCTTGACCCTTTTTTTTCATACCCTACCAATTCTTGTTTTTTTTTTTTTTTTTTCCCAGTATTATATTTCAATCCCTAATCCTAAATTCTATCCTTTCTTGGTTAGCACTAGTCTTTTTAAACAGCATTTTTTTGGCCAAAGGAATCAACTGGAACCTTAGAATATCACTAGTTCATTTATGTAAATGAGTGTTGTGAAGGCGTTGTTCAAATTCCTATCTATTCAAGAACCAGTGATATAAATTTGTTATCATGATTATTTTAACTTATAAATTTAAGTCCCTTCCCTTTTCTGAAGACTCATATTATATCCATCACCTCAGAGAATATCATATGCTTCATACACTCCCTTTCTCCCTTGTATAAATACTTTGGCCTTTAAACAGTGGTCCCTCAAGGTGAACAAGAGTGAGGAGTCTACCACCAGTTCATTCAACAAGAATTTAGTGAATGCCTCACTCATTTCATAGATAAAGAATCTGAGGCCAATAGAAATGAAATCTTTTCTCCAAAGTTCTTAAAAACAAAATTTGGGTCGGATGGAAGGGCAACTTGACCAAATAGATTTTATGTAAGAAAATGTGAGTTCAGGTCTCATTTCTTCCTTTTACCACCCTACATAATATATTTCGCCCCTAAGGTCCCTAGTTTCCTTCTCTGTAGAAGGTGGAACTCTGGAGAAATATACTTGAAACAAGATGTTAACTCAGTAGAATTGATGAAATGATTGTTCTCTAGTTCACATATATACTTAGTACTTAGTATGGTAATAGTTCTCTAGTTCACACATACTGGGTAGGTATACTGAAATGATGTAATTACAATAAGATATATAAGGGCTAACAAGGACTGAAAGATAGACATTCTGTCTTTGACCAGCCTTGTGGTGGCTGTCCTGCCTCCTGCACTAAGATCAAGACTGGGCCAGAATAAATAATCTAGACTCTATTCTTGACCATTCTCATGATGTCCATCCTGCTGAGACCAAGGCCTGTCTGAAGGACCTTCAGAAAGCTAGCCCAACTTGAGGCATAAGGATTTTCACTCAGCAGTTCAACTGTCACGATCAGGAGTTCATCGGAGAAGTCCTGGTGACCCAGAAATAGGTGAGTACAAAAATAGAGAAGCAGGAAATTTTGGTAAGGCTAAACTAGTGTTTCAGCTGAAATGGGATAAATGCTTAGAAAAGAACCTTCCCTATCCCAAGGGAAGTGACTAGAATGGATAGTTAAACTAACAAAAAACCAAGGTTTGATTGTAACTTGAAAGCAGATCATTGGACTCTTAGAAACATTAGAATGCATGTCTCCTTGGTTCTCTAAGGAAGAAAAATTAGAGCCAGATAAATAGAAAATAGTGGGAGAGCAACTAATTGAATATTACAATGATAATGATCCTGATTCAATTCCTAAAGAAACATTTTATATATACAACATAATACAAATTGGCTTTAGGGAATTACATAAGTTTTTTCTAAAACTAAAAAGGAAAAAGAAGAAAGAGGAGGAGGGGTAAAGCTACTGACAAAACAGCTGAAAAGCATGAAGAATTAGACAAGAAAGGAGTTAAGTACAGTGCTAATGAAATTAAGGAGTGTGGTGCTTCACAGCTGGAGCCAATAGGGCATCTCTGAGATGGACATTTGAAGGTAAAACGGGAGTTTTTACTCCTTTTGTATTAGAAAAAATCCCCATCAATCTGTGGGAAGAGACATTTTACAACAGTTAGGATTATAGTAGAGTACTTCTGACTTTTCAGGTAGGGCTGCTATTGAAGGCCTGCCTGCAAAAGCAACTTGACCAAGGACACTTATAACCTCCTCTAAGTCTTTGGAATTCCCCAGTATTTGTTGCAAGAAAGAAATCTGGAAAATGGAGGATGTTGACTGATTTAAGAAAGATAAATGAACAGATGGAAACTATGGGAACTCTTCAGCCTGGACTTCCATCTCCTCAGTTGCCTAGAGAATGGCCTCCGTAGGTTATAGACATTAAGGATTGTTTCTATTCTATCCCTTTGGATAAGGAGGATATGAAAAGATTTGTCTTTTCAGGGCCTTGTGTTAATTTAGCTGAACCTTATAAAAGATATGAATGGACAGTTTTGAAATGAATGAAAAATAGCCCTACTATGTGTCAAATGTAGCTGCTGCTCTTACTCCAGTAAGAAAAGCATTTCCAAAAGTAATGTTATTACATTACATGGATGATATATTGGGATGTGCACCTGAGGAGCAAATGTTAGAAGCATATCTACAAAAGACCATGGAAACACTAAGGAATTACAAATTGTACATAGCTCCAGAAAAAATGCAAAGACATGCTACTTTTCAATATTTAGGATATGAAGTATATCCTAAGGGGTTTACACTCCTCTCTAAATGAGAATGATGAGATTGTGTCTAATGTTTCTTCCGGTTATAAGTTTATGATGCCTTTATTAAAAAGTGCAAAGTACACAAAGTCTACTCTTTTTTGTCCATGAAGGCATTAAGCCACCCAGGTATTATGACTCTTAAGTATTTTGTAATCTAATAATTCTAATTAAATGTTTTCATGGGGAAAAAAAAAAATTAATGAATGTTTGCTGTGTGCTGGATGTAGGAGAAGATACACAATTTAAATAAGACATGCTTCCTGTCAATTTCTCAGCATACCCTGCCCATTTTCCAAAACAGAATTTATCAGTGAAGATAAAGGGGAAAAGGTGTATAGTGCTGGCTTTGGAGTCTGGGAGACCTGGATGTGAGCCCCACCATTTTAAGTGATCTCTCTGAACCTCATTTTCCTCATCTATAAAATAAGGATGGTGGACATGATGACCTTTGAGCTTACTTTTCTGATGGGGAACTAAGCTAAAATGGGGAACATTTGGCTAGAAAATAGTTCATAGGAAAAATACCTGGGGGTTCTAGTTTACTAAAAGCTCAGTGAGACCATGGCATATATGAGGCTGTTAAAAAATTCATTCCCTTTTAAGCTACATTAATAAAAGTACAATGTTGTATAGGAGAAAGATAAAAGGCTCATTGTACTTTGCCCCAGACTGAGCTATAGTCCTATTTACCAACCACCTAATGAACATCTTAAACTGGATATCTTGTAGTACTTTCAAATGCAACATAGGCAAAACAAAACTCGTCTTTTTCCCATCAGCTTCTCTCCCCTCCAATTTCCCTATTGCTGTCAAGGACATATCACCATCATTCCAGTCACCCAGGCTCAGAATTTCAGTATCTATTGAAACCTCACTTGTTTCAGCCCACATATTATATTCCATCTTTTAACAAATTTTGCTGTTTTTATTTTCAAAGTATCTTTCATATATATATATATATATATATATGGCTTAATAAAGGCCTGTTGATGAGAGCTGGCATAAGGGTTTATATACATAAAACCCTTATGCCAGCTCTCATCAACAGGCCTTTATTAAGCACTTTGCATGTACCAGCATTGTGTTAAGGGGATATAAAAATAAAAATGAAATAATCCTTTTCTTCAAGGAGCTTATGTTCTAAAAGTGGAGGTAGGGGAGAAGGGTACAAGGTACATACAAAATAGATTTTAAAAAGTAATCCTGGAGAGGGTGCCTCCTTTAGAAAGAGGGATGTAAGCCAAGTTCCTGAAGAGGAAAAAAGTATAAGAAAGACTAGAAAGGTAGGAAGGAGCCACGTCATCAAGGATTTCAGATGCCAAACAGGATTTTATATTAGATGCTTCAGGTTTAGGGAGTCACTGGAATGTATGGAATGTGGGCAATGGGATGTGTCACATGGTCTACCTTTATTTTAGGAAGACCCATATTACAACTGAGTAGAGGATGGATATGGGTGGAGAAAGACTTGCAGCAGGAAATCTGTTGGAATAGCATAGGTATGAGTTAAAGAGCTGCACGAAGGGGCTGCCAGTGTCAGATGAGAGAAGGAGGTGTGTGCAGGTGACATTAGGAAGGTAGAACTGACAGAGCTGGATCACTCATTGGATATGTGCCTGAGAAAGAAAGTAGGGGGAAGGAGAGCACTGAGGTCAGGAGCCTGGGAGTGGAGAGGGACTCCCTGTGAGCTCTTTTTGGTCTGTTTGTTTTCAGGAAGTCTCTCTTAGATGAGTCTCCTTACTTCTAGCACATCAATCTTTTCTGCTTGTTCCTCTAAAGCACTCATTTAATTTACAAACTGATTTTTAAACTTTTGCTTTATTGCTTCTGCTCTTGTGACAAAGTGTTTTTCTTTAAAACTGCTTTTAAATATTATAGACTTACTCTCTTCTTAGATATTTCTGGTTCCATAAGAGTTCTTTATCGTAGTTTTTTTGTTTGGTTTATCATTCTTCCAGGCTTCCTGAATTTCAGACTTTTTATTAGCACTGGTTTTGCACATTTCTGGAGTTTTGAGGCCTTGTTTGTTTCTGTTTTTTGGCCATTAAATATTCTTCAAGAATTATAACCATTGGCTCTGACCAGGGAATTGCAGATTTTTCTTAACTATTCTCTTAACTGGTGTGATCTGGGAAGGGGGAGAAGTCTAATTGAGGCTTTTCAGGCTCTCCAACCTATGTGGGTCTGAGTGATACAGCTACAGATTTTTCCCTTTTTGGAGCTTCAGGAGAGATATCTGCTAGCCCCAGTTAACTGTAAAGCTTTACAAATTCAGAATGACAGAATTTTAGGCCTTGATCTGAACTCTCTACTCTGGTAATGATCTGCAGATCTTCCGCCTGGATCTTAGGACTGAATTGGAGATCCTAGTCTAGGGTCAGAATGATGTACTTTGTGCTTATTCCCACTTCCTGCTCAGTGTGCCCTCCCAGTCTTTAGCTATGCTGAATCCGTGACTTTGTTCTCTTTTCCCTGGTATAGAGCTGCTGGTCCTACCCTCAGTACACTAGAGGGTACTAGATTGGGGACCCTGTTTTAGGTTCAGAGCCTGGTTTCCCTTTGAATTTCCCAACCACTTCTCTATTTGGTGGTCTTCCTTAATCTTTGTTGGAATATTTGTGGCAGAGAGCTAAGCTCCTATTGTGCTATTTTTGCTGGTTTCCTACCCATCTGACTTTGAGTAACCTCTAGAAAAAAGTAATAATCATCTGCAATGGAGTGAAAGGAACAATTATTGTGTGTGTGTGTGTGTATGTGTGTGTGTGTGTGTGTGTGTGTGTGTGTGTGTGTGTGTTTGTGTTTGTGTGTTTTTTTTTCCTGTCAGGTTAAAACATGAACTTTGAACGGTGGCTATCATCATTTTGTCATGTCTTCATGTTTGGTCTTTCTTTCCTACCTTATACTAGTATTTGGTGCACTCCATTCTAGCTAAAAAATCTTCTGATCTCTTGTTTCCAAACTTTGGCCCACCTTAAAGGATTGTTCAGCCACAATTCAGAATGGAAAAAAAAAAAAGAAAAAGAAAAAGAAAGAAATAGGGAACAGAGGAGGAGCCCTTTATCCACCTAGTTAAATTCCACAGACCTGTAATGTAGACGCAGGAAATAGGCTTCAGAAAGTGATGATTTTACCATTTGCTAGATATTCAGCCTCTCTTCTTTCCTCCTTTCCCTCCCTAACCCAGGGAGTTCTGTTATTGTGCCATATAAAAAAAATTCTTCCATGGTCACAGTTAAAGTTAATTTATAGGCTACTGCTTGCTTCTTTGGTAAGTGAAGTCCAAAGATTGGGGTTCTTGTTCCTATATCTGAGCTTTACTTCCTGTGTGCTTTTTGGCAAGTCATTGAACCTCTCCAAAGCTTCAGGTTCCTCCTCTATTAAATGGGCTGATGAGATTAAATGACTTCTAAGACATCTTTTAATTCAAGTCTCTGATCCTATGATTACAGGTTACAGTTGAAAGCCCCTTTTTTTTAGGAAAATATTTTTGATTAACCTCTTCTATTTTCCAACCCATGAATGTAATTAATAACCCAGTTCTTTACTTCAGTTCATTCATTTTGATTTTTATCTTACACTTTTACAAGGACAAGTCTTGGGTCTCTTCTGTAATATAACCCCTAAGCACCCAGAGCATGGTTTCATTCCTTGGCTCCCACTCTTACTGATTTGGATATGTTGTAGCCACGAATAAGGTAAATTGTTGAAAAGTTGAAAGGCTCATGAAAGAAAAGATGTTTTTAATGTGAAGAACAGGAAGTATAAAGTAGAACAAAGGAATTGTGAATAAAGAACAAAGTCAGAGATGTAATTTGTGGGCTCATAGATTATTTTGGAATATGTTTTTTTGGTTGTTTGGCTGATTAGTTCTTTTCCAGGGTAATTCCCTCCACCCCCAGCAACTTTCATTTCTAAAAGTAAATTATTGACCTTAAATTAGTAAACCACCCCACCCCTACCCCAAATTAGTAAATCACCACCTCAATTCCAGAATGGAAAAAAACCAAACTTGTAGCTGCCTTATATCTAGTAGCTAATTAAGGTATACTAAGTATTCTTTTTCTTCCAGATTGAGGTAGCATCATGCAGCCTGATGTTGAGAAATGCAGACCTCGGGCCAGAAAGCCAGATATGGCCCTTTATGTACCCAAAGCTCGAAGAGGTTCAGTACTTCCTTTATCAAGTCATCAGGAAATGAGTTACAGTCACCTGAATGCTATAGTGAAGCAAGGGCAAGAAGAAAGTCATGTGCCCTCGAAGAATGATGTCTTCAGAGCTAGTTCTGAACTTCAGAGACCTATTAGTAAT
This sequence comes from Sminthopsis crassicaudata, assembly GCF_048593235.1. Lineage (NCBI taxonomy): Eukaryota > Metazoa > Chordata > Mammalia > Dasyuromorphia > Dasyuridae > Sminthopsis > Sminthopsis crassicaudata. Next base: position 611,243,690 of record NC_133618.1, read on the forward strand.
CCTAGCAGACAAGAGCACAAAGCCAGGGATGGAAAGAGACCTAATTCAAAATCAAAAAAAGGTACATACTTCAAAGAAAAAAACAGAGGAAAATTCCATACTCAAAAAGGAACTGCAGAGTCCAAAGAAATGTTCAACAAAAATCAACAAAAGATCCTAAATCCTAGTAGTTTCTCCAAAGTACCTTCACAAATACATTTTAAACCAAAGAAAGAAGAGAGATTTATGGATTCCAAAAGCAACAATATGACAGTACCACAAGGACTACTTATTTCACAATCTAATACGGAAACCTGCGAGACTCAGACTTCAAATATACCATTCCAAAGTGTGAAATTATGTGATTTCAGAAAGGAAGAACTAAGTGGGATGAGCTATGAAAAAGAGGACTTGAAAAACAGTGTTAATGCTGATTGTAAAGTAGTAGAGATGGTGTCTAGTTCTCAGTTTTCAGATGATCTGGTAGGTTGCAATTCTATTTTGAATCCTGACCATGTGCTAACATCCACACAACTAGACTCATCTTCTGAAATTGTGCAAGAAATCATCTGTACAACAGGTGACATATTGAAGCTCAGTACCGCTATTCAGGGGAGCCCAAAGAGTATCAGCGATCAAGCACATATGGCCATTGAACCTAAGAATGTCAGTGACCTAACTGATCCAGCGTTCCTCAGCAGTGCAGCTGGCGTCTTGGATCAGACAAGTGTGGATAGTGTGCATGAGGTTGGGGATCCTAACCCTAGTCACATGCACACAGTCAGCATATTAGAGAATGCCAGTGACATTATGGATCCACCTTACATGAGAGGAGAGTCTGAGAAGAAGGGTGACCCTCCTGATGAAGCACCCAGGTGCTATGACCCTGATAATTTAAGTGACTCTGCTGATGAAACATTTACAGGTAGGGAGCAACAGAATGATAGTGACAATACTAACCAAGCATGTATGAGCATTACAGATGGCATATCTGATGAGACATGTGTGGGCAGTACCTCGACAATTGTGGGTGGAATCACTGAACAGGCTTGTAGCAGCATCAATAGTTTGCTAGACTGTATGGGAGTAAGTACTTACATAACCCCTCTTCTAGTAGCTAACAGCTTGGAGTGTGAGAATGAAAATTCAAGCCGCTTAACAATTTGTGCAGACAGTTACACTGAAGATAGTTCATCCAGTTATCAGGAGTCAATGGGAGGACTAACAAAGGACTTGTCAGAATGTACCTCTTTAATACCTATAAAGGAGGAAGCATCCAGCAATCATGGTTCCTGTTTAGACTCCGAACTCTGTATGTTAAATAGGAGTGAATTGCTTTCCAACAAGGCCTTGAACAGTGATCTGGATGGTACAGATGACATCACAGAGTCTTTGAATAATCTAAGAACTGGTGAAGAGTTCAAAACAGATGAGAATGATGCTCTTGGGAAAGTAGGATATATGGTGTCTTCAGACCAACAATCAGAACTGAAAGCTGCTCATCCTTCTTCCAATGATGAAAGTGCTTCTACAGAGGAGAGCTGGGATTCTTTATTTAATGATGATGGAGACTGCCTGGATCCACGACTTCTAGAAGAGGTATGTTTAGATGAAATGGGATGAATCTGGGGAATGTCTGTGGGTCTGAGACAAATCAGGCAAAGCATGGTGCATGTCCATGATAACGCAGAGTGATACTTATAGATGTAAAATGGCAAAGTTAAAAAATCTATCTGATAGGTCTTTTAAATAAACCTCACAGAATATAACTTTCACATAGTTAACCATTGCGTAAGGAATTTGATTGAGAATGTTAAAAAAAAAAAAAATCAGGAATTCAGTGGTCAACAGTGGCTCCCTGTTTGGGAAGAGACAAAGCAACTTTATTTGGAGAGAACAACTCTATAGGGACAGAATGAATATCAGGTTGTTCCTATTTAGGATTGTGAGTTTTCAGAGGACATACCCTCACACAGTAAATCATCTGCTGTCTTAATTTCTTTCACAGAAACTTGACACACTGGGTGAAACAACATGGAAGTATAGAATTTAGAATTGTAAACTTAGTAATTTTCTAGTTTTGACTCTTCATTTATATCTGTGAGGAAACTGAGTCCCTAAGAAGTTAGCTTTTCCAGGATTAAGCAGATATTAAACAGTGTGGATTTGAAGCCAGATACCATTGATTTCAAATCCACGGTGCTTTTGTATAGTTAACCCCATAAGAAATGTTAGAAATGGGAAATTCCTTTTGAAGCAATAAAATTCAGATATAAAGTAAGTATTTATTGAGACTTCAGAGTATATCCTGGTAATAAATGTTAAATAAAACAATGTATTAACATAATTAAAATTAAAAATAACTTTTGGAAATTCATAAGGATGATCGTTCCATTGTGATGACAGTAAACAGATTGGTCTTTGGGAAGTTAATGCTGTTGAACTTGAAGTGCTAGCTTGTATTATTGCTGAATATACAATTTTTATCCTGGGTGATCAGCTGCAGTATATTATACCCATCACCATTGTAGCTTTGCAAATCCTTGCTATAAAATAGTTCCTGCAAAGTAATATTGATTGGGTGATGCTATGAGGGGTATCCTTCTATTGATCTCTCTCCCCCCACAACAAATGTATAATATTGTGTTAGACACTATGAATTGAGTTTATGTTTATAAAGACATTGCAACTATCCTCCAAGAATTTCTCTTTAAATTAAGGGAGACATACTGCCAAAAAAAATCATAGGATTAATGCTTGTACATTGTATATATAACATACAACTGAATAATGAAGTGCCATTGTGTTGGGTGTTTAGTGTAAATTATCATCTCTTACAGCTGGTTAGGAAAAGCTTCATGTAGGAGATAGTATTTTAAACTTAACTTAGAATATAGAAGGAAATTAGGTGACTGAAAAGGCTGTTCAGGAGAGGACTAATTTCAGAGGAAGCTTTAAATTTTATAAGAACTGCTTGACTTGGGTGGAGAGCAAACATGTATAAGGTGCCCATAAAGTCATTTGATTCACTTTTTAGCTAAATATCAGTTCAGTTAAACTCAAAAACATTTAAGTGCCTATTATGTGCAGAGAACTGTGCTAAGTACTGAGAGATAATAATTTAGATAAAACAGTCTCTGGTATATTGTCCACCACAAATAACCAATAAAAAATAGTATATCATGAGTGCCTGAGCCAAATACAGCATGAGGTCCAAAGCAGGAAAAGTTCTTACTAGCTGTTGGTTTGGGAAAGAATCAAGGAGAGCTTTCCTTAGAATGTCATCTTCAAGAATAAAAAGGCAAAAAATTTCTGTGAATAGTTACTTCACTGGGGACTCAGATGGAACTGGTCAGTTGGTCAACAGATCCCCTTCCCTTCTTCTTTCTTTCCCTTTCTCCCTTTCTTCCTCTTCTCTCCTCTCCCTTCTTCCTTTCCCTCCCTCTCTCTTATCATGGCCTCCCTGATGTCATGGTTCTCTTCAACAAAGGAGAACAAATAGCAACAGCATTTAGATTGGACTTTAAGAATGGATTGTAATTCAACGGATAGGTGGAGAAAAAATATTTCAGGAATAGGCAACAGTGTACCTTAACAAAGATAATGGATACTGCAAAATAGTATAGTGTTACTGGAACATATATATTGCAGATAATATTGTAAAGAGGTTGGCAAGATAACATGATGTTAGCTTTTGGAGGATCTTAAATGCAAGACTGAGGAGTTTGAATTCTACTTGGTAGGTAGTAGGAAACAACCATTGAAGAATTTTTGGTCAAACTCCACCTGACCTACAGAAGAAAGATTATTTTGGCAGCAGTGTGAAAAAAATATTAGCATGGAGAGAGTAGGGTTAGGAAAAATAGTATATGTAAGTGAGAATGAGGCCTTTGCTAAGATTATGACAGTGAATATGGAAATGAAGAGTGGGTCTCTCCCCTGTCTCCTATCCCTGCCTCAGCTAACTGTATAATGATGTGTGAGACACTATAAGAGGGTAGTAATATAGAATATGATATAGAACATATACTCTATAAGAGTTGACTCTAGATAGTATGACATAAATATCAAAAAATAAATGCTTGTATGTTCTGTTTATAACATAAAACCAAATAATGAAGTGCCACTGTGTTGGGGTGAACCCGCTCACAGCTAGTTAGGAAATACATCATGTAGGAGATAAAATTTAAACTTAGAATGAAAATAAAGAGGGATTATGGAAGTCAGATTAACATAAACTAACTAGAGATGAGAACCTGGGGGATTATGGTACCACTGATAAAAGTCAAGTCAGAAAAGAGAGCAGGTTTTGAGAGGAAGATAATAAGTTCATTCTGGAGTATATAGATTTTTTTTTATAGTTTTTATTTACCAGATATATGTATGGGTAATTTTACAACATTGACAATTGCCAAACCCTTTGTTTCAGTTTTTCCCCTCCTTCCCCTCCGCCCCCCAGATGGCAAGTCGACCAATACGTGTTCAATATGTTAAAGTATAAATTAAATACAATATATGTATACATGACCAAACAGTTGTTTTGCTGTACAAAAAGAATCAGACTTTGAAATAGTGTACATTTAGCCTGTGAAGGAAATCCAAAATACAGGTGGACAAAATTAGAGGGACTGGAAATTCTATGTAGTGGTTCATAATCATCTCCTAGAGTTCTTTTGCTGGGTGTATCTGGTTCAGTTCATTACTGTTCTGTTGGAACTGATTTGGTTCATCTAATTGTTGAAAATGGCCACATCCATCAGAATTGATCATCATATAGTATTGTTGTTGAAGTATATAATGATCTCCTGGTTCTGCATTTCACTCGGCATCAGTTGATGTAAGTCTCTCCAAACCTTTCTGAAATCATCCTGTTGGTCATTTCTTACAAAACAATAATATTCCATAATATTCATGTACCTCAATTTTTTCAGCCAATCTCCAATTGATGGGCATCCACGTAGTTTCCAGTTTCTGGCCACCTCAAAGAGGGCTTCCACAAACATTCTTGCACATACAGGTCCCTTTCCCTTCTTTAAGATCTTTTTGGGATACAAACCCAGTAGCATAGGGTATATAGATTTTAAGATGTTGATGGAACTTACAGGTAGAGAAGTTGTTTTCTTTTAACATCTGGAGAGATCTATTTGGCACTCAGGGAAGGAGTCACTGACAGAGATTTGGGAGTCATCTACATATATCTGAAAGTTGAAGTCATGGGGTTGTCAAGAGAGACAACATAGAGAAAAATAATCAGGGACAAAAACATGAAGCAACACTTAGCTAAAAGAGAAAGTGCCAAAAAAGAACCAAGAAAGGGTAGTTAAACAAGAGGAAGGAGAACTATTGGTGCCTAGTATCTTAGAAGACAAAGAAGGGGAGAATATCCAGAAAGAGGGTTGAACCACAGTGTTAAATGCTGCTGAAAGGTCATTGACGATGAGAACTGAAAAAATCTAAAAATCCAAATGAATATTGTTTCCTTCAAGGTAACTATCATAAGAAAATATACAATTATTTGAATGGTGCTGTCATTGTTGAAAACATTTTTTTGGAACTCCTCTATTTAAAAAAGTCAGCAGCCTCACTTACAGGAAATCTTCATTCCTTGAGGGTAAATTTGACTTTTGCTTACACTAAATGACATTCTGGGCCAATTGTGAATAAAGGAGGATGATCTAGCTGGGTCACATTGCTTTTGTTTCTTTTTACCTTTTTTAAAAACTGTAATTATAAAATAATTTGGTTCTGTGTATGTGACACAGAAGCTGACACTAAAGGCCCTAACTTGGTAACCGATACTTATGAGTCTCAGACCCATAATGGCCTGACCTCAAGTTGGATATGGAACAGATGCCACCTGCTGGCTTTGTCACCCACTATTCAATCCCCAGTCATAGATCCAAGGTGAATTATGGAAGGGTCCTGCAGCCAGGAATGGATGTTGCAGAATAAAAAAAGAAGTTCAGAAGCAAGCAGCTACTATGTGACTCAGGAGTCTCCTGCTCACGAGCCTCTAGTTCAATCTAAAGCCTGTAGAGAAATAACTAGGATAGGAATTCCAGACCAAAGGGGAGCTTACAGGTCTGTCACTCTGAACTAGCCGAGCTTCTTAGATAGCTTATCTTAATTGAGTCTAGCCACCGTTTACTGTTTCTCTGACCTAAATGCAGGTCTGGAAGATTAGGCTGGGCAGTGATCAAACTGCTCTAGCTTACATTATGCTTACAGGTCTCCAACCCGAGTTGAATCTTGAAAGCCAGAAATTACAACCATCAGCATCCCCCAAAAAGACCAAACCAGACATTCCCTTGACAAGTCCTCAGAATCTGGTCCTAATGTCATCAGGAAGTAGGCTAGAACAATGAGCAAACAAAAATGGAATCCCATCATTAATGGCTATTAGGTTGACAATAATGCTTAAGATACAAATCCAGAAAAGAAGACTCCAAAACATTTATAAGCAAAGCCTTAAAGAAAAACATAGTCGAATTTGTTCACAAATTCAACTAGAATTCCTAGAAGAGAGAAGCAGTGAATTTCAGATTTTTTTTTAAATCAATGAAAGTTGCAAGATGAAAAAATTAGAAAAGAAATGAGAACTATGGAAGGAAGAATTGATCTTAAAGATTGTCCTCAGCGGGATCAACATTATTCTTATCCTTTTAGTCTTGATGATAAAGGAGAATTATATTCTTTCTTAAAAGATCTCTGACTTCTGTGTCTAGACTTGTCAGCAAAAAATTTGTCTATTGGTATTACTTAGTTTCTCTAGCTGTTTTACTACACTGAAGATAAGGACACTAATGTTTCTGGAGGAGAGCTCAATAGAGAGTATACCCCCATTCCATTAGCCGTTTTAGTTCTGACATCTGTTGATTAAATATACATTTCATTAAAATGAATATATTTTTAGTTACTTTATTACTACTTTCCATGAGTTTTTAGTTAAAGAAACATTGTCAGTGTTTATTGAAATATTCAGTTAATGACATTTAGTGCCTACTATATGCCAGGCCACTGTGCTTAGTGATGGGAATACAAACAAAGACAAAAGACACTTCCTTCTCTAAAGAAGGAAACAACATATGAAAAACTATATACAAACAACATATACAAGGCATCCCAAAAGTCCTGGTGTTTTTAAAGCTTAAAATTACACTTTTAGGATACCCTGTATACAGGATAAATTGGAGATATTGAGCAGAGGGCAGGCATTTACGTTAATCCATAGTGTTGACTTTGTGGGATCTCACATATTCAAGGAACATATTTTTAGTAAGGGGCAGCCAGTCAGAAATTGTAAGTAAAGCTTTCTCAGATAATGATGTAAGTTGTAGAAATCTTTGAAAGCTGGAAGAAGAGAAGGAGGAAGAGCAATAATGGCAACAGTAATAGCAGTTAGCACATAATCTATCACTTGAAGTTTACAGATTTACAAATTTACAGCTATATTCTTTCATTTAGTCCTCCCAACAACTCTGGAACCTAGATATGATTATTCTTCACAGTGAGGAAACTGAGGCTGAAATACATTAGGAATTCTCTCAGGGTCACATAATAAGTAATACTGACAGAAGAACTTAGAAGGGAAAAAAGCCATTACCTATATTATTTATAAACATCTAGAATCCATCTAACATAGCCAGTTCTGTCGTGCTTTATAACTCTATAAGTCTAGTAATCCTCGTTCTCTTGAACCCACAGGACCAGAGGTTAGTATATTAAATCCTAATGTAGATATCTCCAAAAATATGGAAACTTGCTTATCTAAGTTCTGAATTTGTAGAATTTTACATTTCACATACAAAAAAAAAAAAAAGCGCTCTGAATGATTTCCCAATTTAATGAATTTAGAGCTTTTACTTCTATTGCTCTCCTTTTCTAGAGTTTGTGGGTCATACTCTTCATGGTCTTTTTGTCATTCTATTTTTCTATTTCTATGAGCCGTCATTGTACTATTCTTGCTGCTGCTACAGATGCCACTTGAAAAGTGGCAATGTGGAATAAGGGAAATGGAAAGGTTTACAGAGAGCCATTGGGGTAGGGATTTTAAGAGGTTGGGAACAGGCTCAAAGGGAGTTCCTGGAGTCTATGGGTTGGTTCTGAGCCCCAAGCAAGCCTGCAGTCTTTGCAGTCATAAGTAACAGGAGGACCACAGGCATTAGGGCCTGAAATTACAGGAACTAAAATCTCTGAAATGTGCTTCCCATTTTTAAATGTAAATCTTTAGGAAAGAGCCTCATTAAAGAGCTACCCCCCGGAAAACTGCCCTTCTGTTTTTTAAAAAGTTTTATTGACATGTTTTGTTTTCACACTAAAAACATTTCTAGATTACCCCCATCCTTTAATAGCTCTTTTGTGACAAAGTAAAACAATTTAGTAAACTAACTGTACAGCGACTCAACAAAAAGAGAGGTATACAGCATTCCACATCTGTTGTACCTCTCCATCTCTTTAAGTGTTCTTAAAATGAATAGAAAGATATTTTCTTTACCATCCCATTGGAAAAAAAGATAAAAAAAAAAACAACTAATTCCTTGGAACAAATATGTGTAGGCAAGCAAAATAGATTTTTCAGTAGCTGTATACAAAAACATCTTCCTCATTTTTTACCTTAAACCTGTCCCCTCTTGGTCAGGTAGAAAATAGTTTGTCTCATCATTAGAATTCTAGAATAGTGGTTGATCATTGTATTGATCATAGTTCTTATAATTTTTAAAAGACATTTGTCTTTGCAGTATTTTTATTATTGTAAAAATTGTAATCCCTGCTTCTGCTCATTTAATCATTAAAAAATTTTCAAAATTAATTTTTTAAAAATAATATGGATGTTACACTATAAATTGTTCTTCTAGTTCTAAATATTTAACTTTGCATCAGTTTGTGCAAATTTTTCCATGTCTCCTTAAAGTCATCTCTTTGCTTGTTTCTAACAGCATAATAACATTCCATCACATTTATATACAAATTACTCAACCATTCCTAGATTGATGTGCATCCCTTTGGCTTCTGGTGTTTGCCATGATAAAAAGAGCCGCTGTAAATATTTTGTTCATATATTAGCTCTTTGATCTTATTTTCTTTGATCTCTTTTGAATATATCGGGGAAATACAGCCCCTCCAACATTTACCATAAAGCTAAGATTAAATGGGAAACAGTTGATCAGGGTGGAAATCTTTGTAGAAAATTTTTCTGATATAGGTCTTATTTTTAAAATATATAAAGAGCTGAATGAAATTTGTAACAGTGAGAGCTAGTCCTCAGTTGACAAATGGCTAAGTATATGAACAGGGAATACTCAAGGGAAGAAACCTAGGCTATCTATAGCCATATATTTTTTTTAAAAAAGCTTTAAATTGCTGCTAATTAGAGAAATGCAAATTAAAGCAATTCTGAGATTCCACCTCAAATCTTTCAGATTGGCAAAGATGACAGGAAAAAAAAAAAAAAAGAAAGAAAACGACCCTTCCATTTTAGAAGGGATATCTAGACTTCTGTGGACATCTCATTACTAGAGTTATAGATGTTACAGAAATGGAACAAGAAATAATTGCTCAAGGCTTTCCCTTTTTAAACTGCCTTGTGGGTGTTGTATTTTTTAAGCATTCATATTAATTTTGTCCTGGATTAGACACTTTGCTCTCTTTAATAAGACCATTCTGCTCAAAAATTTCACAGTTCAGGCTTTTTTTCAGCCCCTAGTCATGCAGGATTTTTTTTTTTTTAATCTGTTCCAGCCTGTCTTAACACATCTCTAATTCATTTTTGTTGTAAAATTGTCTGAATTAACATTTTTTATTGACCGCTTTCTTGAGGATTTATAGACTTTCACCTTCTAGCCATGGTATATTCTGATGCAGTCATTTGGGGCACCTGGAAAGGAGCCTGATTGAATTATATACTCTGTTTAAGGTACTGTAGTTCAATCCATTAGAAGATGATGATTAGATCTCCAAGTCATCCAAAGATAAGGAACATTAGGTAGGTTTGTTAGATTAGCATGAGGTGACCTCTTCTAAATAAAAATATTCCTCCAAAGCTTTCTTGACATTTCCTTCCCAGTAATTTTCTACCGAATTAAAACAGAACCAGCACATTTGCTTCCCCTCACTGATATGGCATAGTGGAAAGAGCCCTGAACTAGGAATCAAGGTGCACATTGTTGTCTTGGCTTTGCCCCTAATTGGCCAGAGAGATCAGCTTGTCTCTGCTTCATTTTCTGCATAGGTAGCACAGATTGACTTAACTCTGATCTCTCTCCAACACCAATAATCTGTGTTTCTAAGAATTCTAGATTCCTATTATAAAAGCCTCCCATGCAGGCCTTCCTAGTCGGGATTTTTCATATTTCTGATAGGGCCCTCCATGGAAGGCCAGGATGGAGCAAATGTGTATGACAATAGAGATTCAAGATTAACAGGAAAAGGAAATTTACAGAAAGTTCAGTTATGGAGGGAACAGTTGCTTGCTGGTGGTATGTTGGTCATCCTACATGCTTCTGGTCTTTAGGTCCAAGTGATACATGGTAGATATGCCATACCATATTTGCCAAGCTAAGCTCTGTACCTAAGCAGTGATCATTCATTTGATTAAATATGGTAAAATGTAGAGTCCAGAGATGCTTTCTTCCGTGAGGAAATTGAAGTTGATAATACAAGGCTGAAATGGTGATTTTAATGGAATTTATTCTTTGTCAAGTAGAAGAGAATAATGATGATAAAATCAGATAAAGCAAAAAGAACCAAAATGTTTCTATAAACTTAAAGATTCCCTAGAGTTACCAAAGTCCTCTAAAAATATAAATGCCCCTAGGGAGGGTTGCACCTCTGCATTCCCTAATAAAATTTATTTAATCAGAAATAGAAATAAATGGCCAGAGGTATTTTAGTTTGGCAAAGCAGACCTGCATACAGAACTGCAAATATAGCAAGATAGTGGCTTATCTGGAAAAGATTTGATGAGATTTAGTAGGTAACAAGGTCATTGTGAGTTAAAATTGTTATATGGCATCGAAAAAAAAGCTAGTACAATATTATTTTGTATTAAGACAGGCAGAGTATGCAAAACTAGGGAGAAAAAAATTTCAATGTTTTCTGCTCTGGTTAGCCTACATATGAAAGTTTTGTGATCTGTTCTGGGTACCATATTTTATTTTGCTTTGTTTTTTCTTTTCTTTTAAATTTTTTTGAACATTTCCTTTTTTACAAATTTTTGTAAAATTTCACACAGTCATACCAAAAATTTTCATATTAGTCATATTACAAAAAATAAATCCAATAAAATCAAGAAACATAAAGAAAGTGAAAAAGTTGTATCAATCTGCACTCATTATTGATAACTTAGCTAGGATCATTCTCAGAAAACAGGCAGAGTCTATCTCCAGGTCTATATGCAAAACCTTTCTGATATGGTGCAACCTATCAGAGATCATACTCATTGTATTAGTCTTCAGGAACTCATTGTTGCTTTCATCTCACAGTGAGTCAATAGAGAAGGACTTCATGGATGAAATAGACATGTACTTACCAGCCATAAACACATTTTATGTATTTGAAGATAGATTTGTAGGAAAGGGCTTCATTTTTGCTAATGGGGAAAGCTTCAATTTATACTCAGAGTTCATTAGATCTCTCTCCAGAGAAATATAATATTTTTCATTATGAAATTTTTGGAATTGTTCTAAATCATGGTATTGATCAACATAGCTAAGTCTTTCACTTTTGATCATCCTTACTGTGTAATGTTTCCTTGGTTCTGCTCATTTCCTATGACTTCCGTTCACATAAATCTTTTCAGGTTTTTTTATAACCAGCCTACTCATAATTTCTTTTTAAAAGCTTATTGTTTATTTTTAACTTAAAAAAATTTTTTTTTGAATTCTAAAATCTCTACCTTCCTCTAGTCCCTTTCCCTTCTTTTTCTACCCTGATCCCATTGAAAAGGCAAGCAACTTATCAACTGTACATGTGAAATCATGAAAAACATATTTCCATATTAGCCATGTTAAAAAAAATAGTAAAAATTGAAGTATCATTTTCTTTTTTTCTATTCTCTATCTGGAAGGGGGGGATAGCATTTTTCCTCACGAATCCTTCATAATAGTATTAGATCATTGTATTGAACACAGTAGCTAAGTGTTTTAGACTTGATCATTGTTAACAATATTACTGTTAAACTGTGTACAATATTCTCTTGGTTCTGTTCAGTCTTTGCTTTCTGGAACATCATATTACAAGCATTCCATTCCTCTAATGTGAAAGCTGTTAAATCTTGCATAATTCTGCCACTTTCACAATATTTGGATAATTTCTTTCTGACTACTGACAGTATTTTCTTGACTTAGGAGCTCAGGAATTTGGTTATAATATTTTATTTTGGAATCTCTTTTGGTAGATAATGAGTGACTTTTTTTCAATTTCTCTTTTATCCTCTAAATCTAAGGTAGTGGGACAGTTTTTCTTGATAATTTTTTGAGACATGATGCCTACGTACATTCTTTGCTCATGACTTTCAGGTAGTCCAGTAATTCTTAAATGAATCTATTTTCCAAGTTAGTTGTTTTGTCAATAAGATATTTCACAATTTTTGGGTTTTTTGTTTTTTTTTTCTTCGTTTGATTTTGTTTGATTGTTTCTTGATATCTCATGGAGTTGTTTACTTCCACTTGCCCAATTCTAATTTTTAAGGATTTTCTTTAATGTGTTTTTGTACAACTTTTTCTATTTTGTCAATTCTATTTTTAAATATGTTATTTAATTCAGGATTTAAATTTTTTTTTCCTTTACCAATATGTTAATTGTCTTTCATAATTTTCTTGCATCATTCTCATTTTTTGTTTGTTTTTGTTTTCAATTTTGTATCTTATCACTTTCTTTAACTTTTCCAAGGAATTCTTGTTGGGCTTGTGTCCAATTTGCAAGGGGGTTTTGTTTGCTTTTTCCCTTTGAGGCTTTACTTGAACCTGTTTTCACATTGTCTTCTGAGTTTGTGTCTCAGTCTTCCCTACCATCATGGTAGCTTTTAATGGTCGAGTTCTTGGCTTATTTTTCTAGTCTATTGACTTTGGACTTTATGTTAAAGTTGAGCTCTACTTAGCTGAAAGGTATTGTTCCGAGGCTTTTTTGTGCTATTTTCAGAGCTAGTACTGGAGTTATGAAAGTTTTCAGTGCTTTTAAGCTAGTGTGACATAGAGAGAAGTATAATCACTATTTTCCTGGTCTTTACTCAGCAAGGCCCCTTGCTCCCCTTCCAGCCACAAGTACAAGTGCTCCTCTCTGCCTTGAAACTGTGACTCAAAACTGTTTTTAGGCAACAGAGTAGTCAGTAGCTCCAAGTGCTATCCCCTGGTCCAGCAAAGGATTTCTGAATAGTTGTCTGACTCCATTATTATATCATGGCTGAGATCTCCCAAAGCTGCCACTTCCATTGCTGTCTTTACTACTCGCTAGGCCCATGGCTGGTGCGGGTCCCTCCCCCCATTATAAATTTCTTCTATGGACTTCCCAAGTTGTCTCAGGCTGAAAGAATGTCTCAAGTTTGACCTTTCATTAGCTCTGCCACTCTAGCATTTAATTTGCTTTGAGGAGTTATTTTAAAGTTTGAAGGGCAGTGTTGGGAGAGTCTGATGGATTGTTACCTCTACTCTGTCATTATGGATACCACATTTTTGGAATAATATAGACAAACTTGAAAACATCTCAAGGAATATGGCTAGAATGGTGAGAGATTTGAGGATTTTAACTTAGAGGAGAAGAGAAAACTGAGTGGAAAGAACCCCATCTCTGATGCTTCTTACTTGTATGGCATCAAACAAGCCTCTTAATCTCCCCTAGACTCAGTTTTCTCATATGTAAAATAAAGGGTAATAAGGATAAGTGCCTTCTAGTTGAGCTAATCTTATTTCCTTTATTGATAGGATTACTAATATAGCACAACAGAAGTATACTATAAATATAAATTCCCTAGATTTTAATTTTTTGCCTTTGGACTTAAATACCAAAAAAGAACATTTTCATATATATAGCAGAATACATAAAAGAAAATTCTCTATGAAATTGAATTTCTATTTTGCACAGCTTGCTTTTTAAAAAAAGAGTATATAATCTACATATTACTTTCAAGACTGCCCTGTTTATTAGTGCTTCCTTCCCTTCCAAATTCCTTCTCTTCTTTTATGTGCATTTAAAAAAAAAAATCAAAAGAATTCTTTTACATTGTGCATTATGAATTTAGATCCCAAAATTATTACTGAGTTTTAGTTTCTCTATTTTAAGAAATTTTCTTGAGTTTTTCCTCTTTTTGTGTATTGGTACTGGTTTTTCCCCGGCACTCACAGTAACCAAGACAACTTGAGAAGAGGAAAAGTAGTGCCAATAATTTTTAAAAAATCAAATCTCTTGTAAAGTAGTTTTTCTCAGATTCTTGATAAGGCTTGATTTTGGGAAAAGTAACTGTCCTCCTCATGAGGTATACACAGTCATTTGTCATTTGTGCACACTCCCAGTCATTGAATTCAGAGTGCATATTCTTAACATCTCTCTGGTGGAAAGTACTCTATCAGGGTGGCCACCAAGGTAGCAAGATTCTCAGCCCTGGACTTCAAGGAGTTTAGTAGAGTTGAAGAGATAAAATAGACAGAGGCATTTGTTGATGATCATGCAAAAATAAGAATTACGTAAGATGTAAGAAAAAATATTTTTTGATGTTATTGCTAATATGGCAATTGGAATTAATCAGGAGGTCTTAATAATGAGTTTATGTCAACAGAAAAATAAAAAAAAAAGTACATGGAGAAAAGTCTAGATAGGAACAGATTTAAGAATGGAATAAAAACTCTTAATTTGTCAATTTGCCCCCCCCCCCCAGGTAGTCAAATATTTAACAAATTATTCATTCCTTTTTGTAGCACTTCTATGATAAAAGAGAAAAGACATATATTTTTTTTTAATTTTTAATTTTATTTTATAATTATAACATTTTTTGACAGTACATATGCATGGGTAATTTTTTACAACATTATCCCTTGCACTTACTTCTATTCAGATTTTTTCCCTTCCTCTCCCAACCCCCTCCCCCAGATGGCAAGCAGTCTTAATATGTTAAATATTTACAGTATAATTTAGATACAATATATGTTGTAGAACCGAATTTTTTGTTGCACAGGAAGAATTGGATTCAGAAGGTATATTTCTTTTTTTTTTTTAATTAATTTGGTATTTGTTTTAAATCATATGCATTTTTCAGTTTCTCCCCTTCTCAGAGAACTATCTCTTATAATAAAGACATTTTTAAAGTTCAGCAAAACTAACTCACATTGAAAAAGTCTGAGGATATATGCAGTTTTCCACAACTCTCTCAGTAAAGAAAGAAAAGAGACAAATGCATTTCAGTTAAGTAAGCAGTCCTGTGCAGATGTCACCCATCCTTAAAAAGCTTCACTTGGTCCTCTTATGCACAGCATGACCAAAATGGAAATATGTTTAGAAGAATTGCATATGTTTAACCTATATTGTATTGCTTATTGTCTTGGGGAGGGAAGGAGAAAAAATTGGGAACACAAGGTTTTGCAAAGATAAATATTGAAGACTATCAATCGCAAAACAGTGTCTCACACATAGTAGATACTTAATACATGCTTCTTTACTTGACCTTAGTGTCCTCATACTGCCACAATGCTAGTTCAGACCGATAGCATACGGCACATGCTGTTATTTATTTGGACTGTTGCAATAGCTTTTTTTTTTTTTTTTTTTTTTTTTTTTTAATATTTACTATTTTACTTTTCCCATTTATATGTAAAAAAATTTTAACATTTGTTTTTAAAAACTTTTAAGTTCCAACTTCTCACTCATATATCCTTCCCACTCACCCCTGTATTGAAAAGGCAAGTAATTTAATGTGGCTCATGTTAAGGACCCTCCCTAAGTGCACAGTCAATTCTTCAAGAGCCTCCACAGCTGTGAATATCTGAAGGAGTTGCAAAGCAGCCTTTACTGACATAGGTGTTGCTTGTGGACTGGGAAACTAAATTGGAGGCAGAGGGAATAGGAGAGAGGTCAGACAATGCAACAGCCTCTCAGTGGGGAGGTCAAAGAACAGCAACTGCTTCTCAGTCTCCTTGAATCACTATCAGCCTCTCATAAGAAAAAAAGAAAAGGTCTACCAGAAGTAAAGCAAAGTTATGTATTGTGTTCCTAACACACTGATATATGCGTAGTCATGTAAAACATTCATATTAGTCATGTTGAAAAAGAAACATAGGCAAAAAAATAAACTCAAGAAAAAAGTTTTAAAAATACACTTCAGTCTTTACTTAGACACCATCAGTTCTTTATCCGCGTATGAATATCACTTTTCATCATAAGCCCTACAGAATTGTTTTGGATCGTTGTATTGCTGAGAATAGCTAAGTCATTCATAGCTGATCATCTTATAATGCTGCTGTTACTTTGTACATGGTATATTTCACTTTGCATCAGCTCATGTATTCTAGTTTTTTGTTTGTTTTTTGTTTTTTGAGAGCATTCTGTTCATCATTTCTCACATCTCAATAGTATTCTATTGTAACCACATAACACAATTTGTTCAGCCTTTTCACAATTGATGGACATTGTTTAAATTTCCAGTACTCTACTACCAGAAAAAGAGCTGCTATAAATATTTTTGTACATATAGATCCTTTTCTTTTTTCCTTTTTTTTTTTTTTTTTTTTAATCTCTTTTGGGATATAGACCTAGTAGTGGTATTGCTGGGTCAAAGTGCTTTGGGCATAGTTCCAAATTGCTCTACAGAATGGTTGAATCAGTTCACAGCTTCACCAACATTGCACCAACTCACATCTCCTACAACATTTGTCATTTTCCTTTTCTGTCTTATTAGGCACTCTATGCTTCAGCCAAACTGGCTTATGTGCTGTGCTTGTGTACAGCATTCCATCTCCTCCTCTACTTGTGTATCAGCTGACCCCGGGGCCTGGAATGCTCTCCCTTCTTAGCTCTACCTTAGGGAACCCCTTCCTCCCTCTTTTGCTCAGCTCAAGGGCTGCTTTCTTCCAAAGAACTCCCCTGATTCCTTGGTGCACCTGATCTTTTACAGAAAACCTTAAGGGCAGAGACTGGCTCAATTTGGTGTTTGCAATCTCCAGCACCTAATAGTTTCTGGCACATAGTAGGTACTTAGTAAATATCTGTTAAAAGTAGAATCAGCAACTCTGAGCTGGGTTTTCTCCTCTGTTGCGGATGCTTTGAATACAGCCATACCAACCATGCAAATTAACAATAGCAGCAAGTCACATTGATGAAGCACTTTAAAGTTTTCAAATATTTTCCATAAATGATCTCATTTTGTAAGCACTCTCCCCGCCATGTACCTTAGGAAGCTTCTAAATTGGTCCAAACAGTAAACCAGCTGTTGGTTCTGCCATTGCTGCCAGCACTATCACCTACTGTCTAACTGTTTCTATATACAATAAGTCATTTACAGGGAAGTTATGTGGTACAATGGCTAGAGCACTGGGCTTGGAAACAGAAAAACTCATTTTCATGAGTTCAAATCCAGCCAGCCTCAAACTTGTTTGCCTGAATTCCTCATAATGTTTGTTTGTTTGTTTAATGAACTGGAGAAGGAAATAGTGGATCATTCTTCTATCTTTGCCAAGAAAATCTCAAATGGGGTCACAGAAAGTGGAATATGATTGAAACAACTGAATAACAACAACAAATGCCATTTGCATGGGGTTTTGTGGAAAGTGCTGGATTGGAAGTTAGCAGAGTCAGTCATTTAGCATCTATTAAAGCACCCACTCTGTGCTAGACACTGTGCCAAATGCCAAAAGTTTTTGTTATAGTCCTTTTGTGCCACTGACTTTTTTTTTTTTTTTTTTTTTTTTAATGACCTTGAGTATATCACAGTTTCTTTAGGACTTGTTTCCTTATCTCTACAATGTGGATAATACTTCTTCCCTGTCATCTTCACAGAAGCGTTTTTACGATCAAATAAGATAGTGGCACTGAAGCATTTTACAAAGTATGAAACTTATGTGAATGTTAGTATTTTTTGACTTGAGGGTTGAATAGAACTGATCATCTAAGATTCTGTTCCTGGTGTGTGTTCTCTTCTTATGGCTGAAAACAAAATCATACTATTCTTCTTCTTTTTTTTTTTTTTCAAAGCAAATAAAAATAACAATCCTGGCATCTTTCCCCTTTTCACAGCTCTGCAGTAGTCATAGTTAAAACAGGTGAGGTGTCCTGAGTTTGTTTTCAAGGCTGGACTCATAGGCCATAAAATTGCTAAACTGAGTTATTTAGAATAATCCCCACAAAGTCATAGAATCAGAGTTCTGATAGAACTCTGTTTCTATGACTTTGTGGGGATTATTCATGAATGAATGAAAGAGGTTTGCTGAAAGTATAGATTTGACCCAAATGTTTTATGAACAGTAGGACTTGCTACTGGTACTCCTTAGTATATTCTCATGAGTCAGAACTCAGATGTTTGTTCTAGGTTATGACTGCTGGATTCCCCTGTCCCCTCTGTCAGACTCTTACTCTTTCTTCTCCCAGAAATATTTCAGATTGGTCTGACATAATCAAAAGTGCTTATGAAAAGGGCCTAATCTGATGCATCTGATCTCCCCTTTCTGAGAAGTGTCAGAGCATGTCTGTGACTTTCTTATGCACTTCTCCACCATGATCTAGTTTGTATTACAAGACATGTCTTATCTCTCTAACTAGATCTTCTCAAAGGTAAGGATGATGTCTTCTTTAGCTTCTAATTCCTTTTGTTCTTATGTAGTATGATGCAAACCAGGTGCTTTATATTTGTTCAAGGAAGTTATACGTTGAATGAGAAGACAGTGTTGATCCAAATGTAAGTGAATAGGAATTTAGACTGTTAGAAGCACAGAATTAACTAAGGAGATACTAAGTGAGCACCTAATTGCACTTGGTAATAGTTCTGAAAAAGCTATGCCTGTATTGGAAGGCTACTGCCAGTGGTTTCTGAAAAATTCTGGAGACTGGGAGAGATGCTTCAGGATTGCTAAATGGTAAAAATGTCTTAATTTTTTAAAAAAGGGGAGAATGCCTACTAAAGAAACAAAGTTTCACTTAATTTGTGCCAAGCATGCTTATTCTAAGCACTTAGGATCCAAAGAAAAAGCAAGACAGTCCTTGCTCTCAATGAGCTTACATTCTAATGGGAAAACACTATAGAAGGGTTGGGTGTGATATGAACAAGGCATGTAGTGTAGCAGAAACTTCATTTTCAGCAAAGTAAGCTAAAAGCTCATCTTTTAGATTCCCAAGATCCAGAGAGAATCCAAGGTTAAGTTAAGACAAAGAGTTAAGTTTAAGACAAAGTTAAAGTTAAGACAAAGTTAAGACAAGACAAAGCTGGAAAAGTAGATGGGGAAACTAATAGGTCTCTTAGGTAGTTGCTGCTTCCTTTTATTCCTTTTCAAAGATTTTGATGATTCTATAGAGCTGTAGTATCAAACCTGAACAAAAAGGAATCCCTGTAGACCACATACTGACTTAGAAAACCATGTGTATTGTATTTTTATTTTGTTTTGTTAAACATTTTCCAATTACATTGTAATTTGGTTTGGGCCATCTCTGCTATAAAGAATGGGAGTACATTCAGAAGCAACATTCCGTCTTGTATTCTCTTCAAGAACTTGTTAAATTCATAGGATTTGAAACTGTAAGGGGACATTAAAAATCATTTCTACCTCCATATTATGCAAATGATCAAGACAATTAATGTTGTGCTACGGGAATCACCTGTCAGTGGCTGCTGGAGGTATAACTCAGACCTGTAGAATGGATCCCTTCCTGTGAGAGAATGAGAATAAGGAGACTGAGAGGTCATTGCTGTTCTCTGAACTCCCAACTGAGAGGCAGTTGTGTGGTCTGACCTCTCTCCTCTTTTCTTTGCCTCCAATTTAAAGTCCCAGGTTGGCTCAGGGTTAGAATTTGAATAGAATTCAATGGGTTTTTAGATAAGGAGGAAGCTGGCTGTGGGGGTTGGGGAAACCTGAGCAGATCATTAGAATGGGGGCTGGGACAGCCCAAGTTAGCTCAGATCCGATGGGGGCTGTGAGAGTCCAGATATCTACCCATTGGAATTCATTGGGGGTTGGGAATTAGAAAGGAATCTTAACCCACATCATTACTAGATGTGACTTCTCTTTAAGACTTAACATAGGGGGCAGCTAGGTGGTGCAGTGGATAGAGCACCAGCCTTGAATTCAGGAGGACCTGAGTTCAAATCTGGTCTCAGACACTTAACACTTCCTAGCTGTGTGACCCTGGGCAAGTCACTTAACCCCAGCCTGGGGCGGGGGGGAGAAGACTTAACATATATCATTAAATTGGAGTATTTATTTTTATTTCCAAGTTATTTGCTTGGTAGGTAACCATGATAATGTATTTTGGGATTCGCACTGTCATTTTAACAGAATTGTACACAGATCAACAGAGTACATCATAGAGTCAATTGTTGGAAGTTGGAGCTTTTGAACATCTTTCTCTTGTTGATTAGACTATTCATTTATGTTGTTGGTATTCTGTTTCTTTTTGAACATAGAATTAGAAGCATGTAACAATAATTCTTTTTTCAGCTGCATACTCCATATTTTTAAACCAGCTTCCTTCCTTTCTTTGTGATTCTCTTCTCCATCAGGAGGATATGATTTGTCACTCTCCACTACTTTTATCTATTAATCCTGACTTTGGAGTGTCAAGGAATACACATTTGAGATTAGTAAAGGGCACCATACTGAAGCTTCTGACCCCTACCTCTTTGCCACTATTTCAGGGTGGGATAACCTTGGGCAAGCACTAATCTTACTACTGACAAATAGGAAGCGTAGTAGTCAGCATACTGGCTTTATTGCTGCTTCTATATCCCTGTTCCCATTTGATGAACTTGGAGGTTTGGTTTTATCAAACAGGTAGCAATCAATCAATGAATCAGCATTTATTAAGCACCTATTATATGCCAGACCCAGTAAAAGTGATTTTCTCTCTGTGGAAAGAATCTTATATTGATTCCATTTCAACATTTGACTAGGTCAAGAATAAATCTTTTCAATTGCCTTTTAGAATGACAAAATACATTTGTATTACTGTTTCCCCCTACTAACCTTTACAAATTCATCACTTCAGTCTAACCAAGATGATTTCTTTATGTTTCTTCAAAGCTAGTGGCCCTGAATATACCCCTCTTACTATTTACCTGAGAGAAAATTCTGTTCCAAGGAAATTCTGCTGTTCTCTTCCTCAAACTTCTTAACTTGGTCAACAGAAAGCAAATAGATTTTCCCCCATGTTGTTAAATTGAAAAAGCATACACACTACATGATGAATCTGATCAATAAGTACAAAAATAACAAGTGCCATTAATCCATCTCCTGAGTTTACACCACTTATAACTCTCCACATTAATCAGTCTTTATTTCCTCACATGCTAGCATGCAGGTGAAAATTTAGTTTCTAGTGCTACCTGTTCTCACTGGAAGTTCATTAAAAGTTCATAGCGTTTTATAAAAACCTTAATCCCATCATTATCCCCATCATGTACAATCTTAACAGTAAAAAGGCTAGAATCAAGGAGTAAGGTCTGGATGACCAAAGAAGACAATCACATAGAAGTATTTACTATATTTTGGCTTAATGGCTTGTTCACTTATGTGCTTCCTCCTCCTCCCTAGTTATCGGGGAATTCGAAAAACAGGAAGAGTATCCAGGAACCTAGATTTGATTATTACAACTATGAAGCTCCTGAGCTTGACATCAGCGATTGTGAACTTCCTCATGTCATTGAAATCTATGACTTCCCTCAGGAATTTCGCACCGAAGACCTCCTTCGAGTCTTTTGCAGCTATCAGTGAGTATTCTCTCATGGCTTGGGAGTGGTAGGGGGGAGTTGGGGTAAAGATATTTTAGAAAGCCTTCTACAAACACTTAAAAGTCTTCAGTTTTTCTAAGAATGGCTACAGCTTCAAGTTAGCTTATGTTCCCTAAAAGCTTAGAATATTTTTTTTTAATCAATATTGTCATCAAAAACAATTTTCCACAATATGTGTAGAAGAATTCACTTGTTTAACCTATATTGTATTACTTGCTGTCTGGAGGCAGGGAAGGGAGAGAGAAAAATTTGGAACACAAGGTTTTGCAAGGATGAATGTTGAAAATTATCTTTGCAATGCATTTTGAAAATAAAAAGCTATTATTAAAAAAGTTAATTCTCCACAATTAGCAACTTTTCAAACTCTTCAAGTTCCTTAAGATATTAATTAGTTTTAACAGACATTCTACGAATCATCATTTCTCTCTTGAAGATCTGTTGTTCTTGAATTTTATATTTATTCTTTTGAATGGTAGAATGGTTTCCAGTTAATCATGCTATTTTTGTCTGAGTTCTTTAAAGAATCCAAACTTTTTTTTGAAGCATGCGTGTTGATCTCACTATATGTCTGAATTCCATATCCCCTAAGTTTGCCTTAAATTTTTCTGATTATTTCTTTTTTGTGTTGCACTAAAAGGCTTCCCACTTCCAATTCCCAAGCCCCACCCCTAGATAGGCTTCTGCTACTATCAAATACTTTGCTTAGGCTTAACTACAATAGCTGAAAACTTTCTTCATTCTTGACCTCGAGCATACCATTTTCTCTCAAATCTCTTTAAATTAGTTGTTCTCAACTTGACTCCATCATTTCTAACTACTTTCTGGTAAGTCTTGTTAAGATTAGTATGAGAAAAGATTATTCTAGTGGTTTGTCTAGCTAGGACTAACATTTTTCCCCCCACTGGTGTTGAGTTTAGTCTTTTTCTAAATGTATTTGTAGTAAAGAATCTTATTCTTTTGTTCCCACAAATCCAAAAGGATCTGCATGGTTCTTTATCTAGTCACATTTAAATCTTATCATCTTTTCTTAAGAATTAATCCTTCAAGTCCTTGAATTATTTCTGTCTTATTTCTCAGAACTTTCAATTATCCACTCATCTGCTTGTACCTATCCAGTTAATTAACTTTGAATACTGTATAGTCACAATTCTTAACTTTAATAAGTATTTATTTAAAATCTGTCTTTCAATAATCCCTTCACAAACATATATTTTCCTCACTTTCTCTGACTTTAATTTGGTAAGTATGTATTAAATGCCCTATAATACACTTAGCATTCTCTTTGTGCTATGGAGAATTCAAAACATATATAATGACATAGATCCACCCCTCAAGAAGTTTATATGTTTTTCAGGAAGATGAGGCACCCAAAACATGAAACAAAATATGATTACGTACCCTTTTGAATGATATAGTTTAAGTATTAGACAATATTATTAGTGTACTACATACTACTCTGTAAAAGATATTTTTCTGACTTTATAGAAGATTTTTAAAATGCAATATATACATAACATATATATATATATATATATATACACACACACACACACACACACACACACACACACACATATACATTATATATATATAATCTTCTATAAGGCTACAGGAGCATCAAGCTACATGCTAGGATTAGCTGCCAGGAGAGAGAAAATAGGAGCTGTGGCAAACACAATATGCTTTCAGTGACAGTTTGCAGGCATACTAAGGGTTTAGTTGAAGAGTAATAGTGTTGTCAAATACTTTATTCCAACTTGGAGACAAGGAAATATTGATACAGAAGAAACTCTTGCCATGAGCTCCAACAGAGAGAGAAAGTATGTTTTTCCGTCTGAGATGATCACCAGCTACATCTAACATACTATATAAACTTAATCTACTAAAGAAAGTGAAAGACTTGAAGTCCATCTGAAGTACACTTCCATCTTATTAGAGGTGATACAATTTTCTTAGATAAAAGGAAAGAAATAATTCTGAAGCAAAATTATTCCAGGGCAAGGGGACCAAAATTATTGTTTAGAGTTGAAGTAAAAAATTGAGATATTGAGGAAAGAGAAGAAACATCTTTTTATTGGAACTCTACAATAGATACGATATTTATCTTCAAAGAGTGATTTGTTATACTTTGAAAATGTACCACCCCATATTCCAAAGGAATATTCACAAGCACAAACCAGTGGCTAAATTCTATTACCATCAAGATGAAGAGATCTTGATGATGCTAGACCTGATAGAGCAAGTGAAAATGTACACTGTCACAGCATGTCTTAAAACTATATCTCCAAGAGATGACAGAGCTACCAATAGAATTACTCTGTGATAAACACAGGCACACAACAGAAATTGGCATGGTTTTTGGGGGGAGATGCCCAGTAATACCTAGGTGAACAATATTTATAATCTCAGCTGTCGGTATACAGGTATATTAGACCCCTCCCTCCCTCTGCTTAGAGAGGATGGGGCTTAGACATCAGAGAGTTATTTATTTTCAAATCTTCCATCCTTTAAAGATGGCTCCAGGGAACTCACCTCAATATCATCCATCCAGCTGATCTTCTATATTTCCAAGATCTATAAAAATTAAACATTCTCCATGATGAATTCAGTTCTGTAACTCACACTTCCTCAAATGGTTTCTCATCCTCTTACAAGACCATGTTACATGGAACACTAGGTACATACCACCCCACCCCACCCAGTTTAGCACCCCTCCCACCCCCACCTCCCCACACATATTTCACTTCTTTGCTTTTTTCTTCCCCATTAGACCTTGAGCTTTTTAATGGCAGGAGCTATCTTATTTCTCTCTTTGTATCCCCAACAATTAGCACAATTAATTTCTTTTGACTAACAATGGAATATGGATAACAAAAAAATCATTTTTGAATTAGAGAAAGTAAAATCTGATAGGTGTCACTACAACTTAGCACAAGATTTATGACTAGAATATGGCATTAGAAATGATTCATTAGAGAGGAAGCAGATATAATGCCACATAAAGAAATTACATATTTACATTCAAGAACATGAGAATAAAAAACAAAAGAATATTTACTGACATTTAAATAAAGAAACAATAGAAACAGTACCATTATAAGAGGGATATACATGACTTAGCCAGGTACAGAATGTAGATGATACTTTTCTAAAACATACTATAAGACTGACACAGGAAACAAAATTTAGTAATAATTTGTGTGGGAAGAGAATGACAATGCAAGCATCTGCTAAAAGTCTCATTATTTTAAAAACAGAATATCTGATAAGTCCTCAACTGGCCATGCACCTTTTTTCATAATGCAGAGGAAGCAACAAAAGGAATTGTTGATATCTTAAAAGAACTTTAGTTTTAAAGAACTCAGTAAGTCTCTCTCCCCATCCACTCCCATGAAGTAGAGTTGAAGTGACTCACTCTGTGCCATATGAGTAGTATGTGGCAGAGCTCAGCTTTGAATCTAGACCCTCTGACTCTAGAACCTGTACCACATTCTAGTGAAAAAGAAAAAAAATTACAGAAGAGGAAATGGCAGGATCTTGGGTAAGGCAACTAGATCTTGAGATTCCCAATAGGAAATACTAGGCTAAGAGGAGAAGAACAAAGATAAGAGGAAAGATGGGTGGTGGTGCTGTAGTTAGGGACTCAGTGAAAATTCTGTCAAATCAAGGCACACAAGTAGAAACCTGGCAGCAGTGCATGCTCTCTTATTGACTCACAGTTTTAAAAGAGCTGTCCACATATGAAAATATATTTAGAAGGATTGTAAATATTTAACCTATATCAGGTTACTTACTGTCTTGGAAGGAGGCGGAGGTGGAAACACAAAGACTTAATTTTGAATTTTGAAATATCTTCAGAAATGCTCTGAGAAGATTAAGGATAAAGTAGGCCCATATGTTGGAGATATAACAATAGGAGGCACAGCTACTTAATTTCTTTTTTCCTTATCCCAACTTCCCATGATTCTCTCCAACAAGGAAAACAGCATTCTTTTATTTTTTTTTTTAATTGTAACTTTTTATTTACAAAACATATGCATGGGTAATTTTTTTCAACAATGGCCCTTGCAAAACCTTCTGTTCCAAATTTTCCCCTTCTTCCTCTTATCCCCTCCCCTAGATGGCAGGTAGTCTAATACATGTTAAATTCTATATATGTATACATATTTATATAGTTATCTTGCTGCTCAAGAAAAATCTGATCTAGAAAGAAAAAAAAAAAAAAGCCTGTGAAGGAAAACAAAAATGCAAACAAACAATAACAGAAAGAGTGAAAATGCTATGATGTGGCCCACATTCAGTTCTCACAGTCCTCTCTCTGGGTATAGATGGCTCTCTTTATCACTGAACAAATGGAACTAATTTGAATCATCTTATTGTTGAAGAGAGCCACATCCATCAGAATTGATCATTGTATAGTCTTATTGCTGTGTACAATGTTCTCCTGGTTCTGCTCACTTCACTTGGCATCAGTTCATGTAAGTCTTTCCAGGCTTCTCTGAAATCATCAAAAACAGTATTCTTACTGAGATCTAAAAATCATGTAATGTGAAAAACATTTGGAGGATTGAGAGCTATTGAGCCTGGAAAGGAAGGAGGATGGGTGTGGAACTGAAAAGATTGATGATTGCTATGTTGCAGAAAGAACAGACTTGTTCTCTGTTGTTTGAAAAGCCAGAAGTAGGACTAGTGATGGAACAACTTGGGATATTAGTGAGCTCCTGAGGCTGGAAGTATTCAGAAAGATGATATGTTCCTCAATTAGAGGTGATTTAGAATGAGCAAGTTCTGGGACAGGAAGTTGGACTAGATAACTACTAGTGTTCTCTTCCTTTACGTGGAAAAGGGGCAAATCAGTATGATGGCACTAGATTGCTTAAGATTAAGAATTCATGAAGGATGAAGGAATGGAGTTGGATATTTCAAAGTGTTTACTGAAGAAGGAGGAAGATATTCCTTGTGAGAAACAACTTGGGCAGAGGTTCAGAAACAAAACTGGTCGTGACTTGAATCATTTCAATGAGACATTTGGGAGGTGCATTTGTGTTGAGGAATAATAAAGTGAGAATGGTTCCATAAGAAGGGTCCAGATTATTATGGTGAGTATAGAAATTAGGTTAAGTAGTTTTGATTTTGTCCTACAAGCATTTGCAAACCAGCTTGCATTTTTTTGCATAAAGGATTTTGAATAGGAATCAAAGCAGTGTTTAAAGAAATTAAATCTGTGGATTCTATAGTTCTGGAGGTAGCAGCCTCCCCTCCTTCGGGGTCTTATGTCCCATGGCTTCTTTTTAGCTTGGTTGGTTGTAGTGGCAATTCTTTTTAGGGTATGGGGGTGAGCTAATATACTTTCTGACTTTATGATCCTTTATGTAGATATGTAAAAGAGAGATTGAATGGAGAAAAGACTAGAAGCAGAAAAGGCAGGAGATGTTGGGAATGATACAAACATTAAATAATAAGGACTTCAATTACTCAGCATTGATAATGGAAGAGATTGGTTGGATACAAAAGGCTTCTTGAAGAAAGAATAGACAAGATGTAGTAAATGAGTAGGATCGATGAGATGAAGGAAGGATACATTTAATTTATCATCTCTATGCATGTGACATCCAGGTTTGTATTCAGCTGCCAAAGTGGTTTTTCTAAAGCATAAAGCTGACCATGCTCCACACCATCTCCAACCTGCCTCTCAGTGGCTCCTTATCTACAGAATAAAATAAAATTCCTCTTTTTGACATTCAAAATTATTTATCATCTTAACTTTCCCTACCTTTCTAGTCTTGTCATATTTTAGTCCCTTCCATGAATTCTATAGTCTGGCATCAGGGATCCACTTGTAGTTCTTTAAATATGACTCTCCATTTCCTGTCTTTGTGCCTCACCTCTGCCTCTTAGTTTACCTGGCTTCATTCAGGATTCAGCTTCCCTGCCAACTTCTACGGGCGGCCTTTCCCAATCCTTTCCACTGCTAGTTCATTCCCCTCTCAGATTACCTTCCATCTTTTTTTATCTTATATGTACCTACATATTACATTATAGAACATAAATCCTTCCTTATCAGCTGCCTACTGCACATTTCTTTGTATTCTTGTTGTTGGTTTTATTCTGAAACTAACAAGCACTCAACTAAATGGGCATTTTCTATAGATAATAAAATGGTGAGAAAGGATTCCCCATGAGACTGCAGTCTCTGTTATGTACAACTTGTTTTTCTTTTTACATTTTTAACAAGTTCAACCTGTCACCTTCAAAGCTGCCTGACTTGTCTGTGCTTCTTAGTGGACTCCTTGGGTTCTCGTCTCCTCAATCATCCACTTGTCTTTTTTTCTTTTCTCTTCTTTCATATGTATCTTGAGTCCCACCCTTCTCAATAGTGGAAGAAGAAAGCTCTTGTAACAAGTCAGTGATAAACATTTATTTTGTGCCTCTTAAGTGGGGGGTTTTAGTTGGGACTTCAAACAAGTCAGTAGATGGCAAAGAGGGACAGCGTTCTAGGCACAAGGGAGGGCCTGAGCACCCAGAGCCAAGAGATGGAGGTTCTTTGGAATAATAGGGAGGTTTAGAGAAGCAAAACCAATGCATACATTGACTCCATCTGAAAATAAATGGCTTATTCTGCTTTCTGAGCTTCCATACATTTCAAACTGTAACCTCAAATCCAGAATGTTCTTCCCAACCCATCCAACATGCATTTCCTAAAGTGTAAGTCTGACTGCGTCACTTTCATATCAGTAAATCCTAGTGGCTTCCAAATATAAACTCTGCTGTTTGGACTTCCAAGGCCTCCTAACCCAAAGACTCCAACCTTTCAAATCTTTTTTTAACACTTTCACACTCCCTATGGTCCTAACAAGTTGGCCTTCTAACTATTCTTTATGTACAACCTTCCATTTGCTGTTTCTGTGCTTGAAGAATAGGTTGATGAGGTTTCTAAAATCTCAAGCCTTGAATGGATCTGCTCTCCAGAGTAGAAAGCAAAAGTTATGCTTCCTAGCTCAAAAGCTGAGCCTGTTTTTGTGTAACCCTAGAATCAATGAAACCTGGCTGTGGCTCAGAGGGGAATCTTGGAGACTTTAGCAGGAATCCCATTGTGCTTCAGATGAGAGAGGCTACTCAAAATTTTATTTGGTCATTAGCACCCATGTCTAAGAATTCACCAGTGTGGATTTTAATAATATATATCATGGTGTCCAAGCCAACCTGAGTTATATCAGGGTATTTAGTACATCACTTTGATGAGCTACATTTTGAGAGCTATGATTCTTGTTTGAAAATATTAATTTAAATATTCATGACTATATATTGAATTCATGAGATCCTAATTCTGAACATGTAAAATAGAACAAGGAGTATAAAATATGTTGCAGTTTTTTTCAACCTCAGTAATAAAGGCACATTTTTTATAAAATGCATTACAGATTTTAAAAACCAATTTAATCCTCTCCCAAAATAGGAATTTTCTAAGTTAGGTTGTTGTTAGTGAATGGCATTTGCTAAAGCTACGATCCAAATACTCGTAATCTTTAAGGAATAAGCATTTTTTTATTTGTTTTCTAGACTTTCCAGAGAAAGACTATAGACCCTTCCCATCACTTTCAAATATATATTTCAGAATATGGGAACAAGAATCTTCCAGAAGTTTTAAAATTCATTCTTTCATCACACAAAATCATCTTGGATGGATAGCTATCATATTATGAATCTTTCTAGAGAAAGACCTTTCCAGTCTCTGTAGTAACTTGTAGTGTAGCGAGGAAATTCTTTATTCTGATTAACCTAAATCACTTTAATTTCCTTTTATCTGGTTTTCCTTAAAGGATCCTTTTTCTGGCTGGATGTCTTGATAATAGGGTATAGATTGTCATTTCTTACTTCTTTAGTGTGTTTTCAAAGTTTTGAGAAAGCAGGAGGGCAAATGCCAGAGTTAGACTTTGGAATCTTAGAGTTGGAGCTAGAAGAGACCATAGTCAACATCCATTTCAACTTCTATTTCGGTGATTAAATGGAAGCCTCAAAGGGGGCTTGCTCAAAGGCATACAGCTAGTTAGTGGCAGAATCTGGACCTGGAAGAAATAGATCCTCTTGTTTCTACCTTCCTAGTGTCTCATTTCTATCGCCAAATCTCCCCTGATTTCCATCACCTGTTCCAGTAGCTGAACTGTTAACAGGCTTATCCAATTGTTGCAATAGCCTCTTAACCAAATGTTTTGCCTCTGGTCTCTACCTGCTCCTGTCCCTTCTCCATCCAGCTCCCAAAGTACAGGTCTAATCATATCATCACTGTGTTCAATAAACCTCAGAAGCTCCCTCTTACCTCCAGGATCAAAACTGGTGATGCACTGGGTAGGGCTCCAGGACTGGATTCAAAAGAACCTGAATGCAAATCTGGCCTCAGACACTTACTAGCTATATGATCCTGGGCATCCTGGGATCCTCACTTTGCCTCAGTTTGCTCAGTTGTAAAATAGGAATTATAATAATAGTACCTACCTACAAAATTGTTGTGAAAATAAAATGAAGTAAAACACTTGGAATGGTGCCTGGCACATTATAAGTATTGAATTGATGCCTTCCTTCCTTCCTTTTTTCCTTCTTTTCCTCTTGTCTTCTCTTCCTTCCTTCTGGCATTTAAAGCCTTTTACAATCTGAGTCCATCTTGCCTTTCCTGACACATCACTCCTTTTTATCCAGCCAAACTGGCTTTCTTCTCATGTGGCTCTCTAGCTCCCCTCTTCATGCCTTTGCACTGGTTGTTGCCCATGCCTAAAATGCACTTCCCTCTCCTAGCTTCCCTGACTTCCTTCAGGCTCAGGTCCCAAGACTACTTCCTCCATGAAGCCTTCCCTGATCATCCCCAGCTACTAGTGTCTTTCCCACAAATGCCTTATGTCTGTTTGTATATACTGATATGTATATATATGTATATACCTACCTATGTATGTGTATGTATGTGCATGTAATCTGCCCCTGTAGAAGATTGTAAGTTCTTTGAAGGCAAGAGTTGAATTTCTAAAACCTTGGACAGTGCCTGGCACATGAGAGGTTTAACTTTATTGATTGATTCTGCCTGACTCCAAAAAAAAAAAAGGTAAGCCTATTAATCCTGCTAAAAGGCTAACTTTCCACTATTTTGTCTTCTAATCTGGTCTGGCACCCACTTTATATTTTATTTCTCTTTATCATAGTACCTCTGACTTCATCACAGCTTTTACTGTGATAGTGTATAAGAAAAAAACAAAAGACATCTTTTAATTAAACTGCCCCTTCTTCATTATTTGCTTTTTGCCATTTTTGTATGAACTCCATCTTACTGTATAATCTCTCCATGCCCTTGAGTCTACATTTGCAAATAACCTTCCCAGTTCACCTTCTCCCTGCTAGTCCTCCTCCACCCCCTCCTCTGTACCTGTTTTCTACCTCTCCCTTGTCCCCTGCCCACAAGAACACCTCTTCCAAATAATGCATTTAATACATTCCCTCCCCAGGGACTTGTGAGGATTAATTAGTTGATGTCTGTAAAGTACTGAGGAACATAAAATACTCCCGGGTAGTGCTCTGTGATGACATTATTGCTTTTAAAATTCAGCTACAGCTTCTGTTCTCCATGATTTTTTTTTTTTTTTTCTGTATATCATTATCTACTTTTGACTGTATATGAGATTGGGAATGTTTCTTTCTTTTCCTTTCTCAGCATAATGTATTTTGTGAGACTTTATAGGAACTTAATAAATGTTTACCAAATGAATAAAACCATATCTTTTAAGGAATAAAGCATTTGCTTTCTTGTTTTGCAGAAAGAAGGGATTTGATATCAAATGGGTGGATGACACACATGCTCTAGGAGTGTTCTCCAGTCCAATTACAGGTATTTCCCTTTTATCCATTCTTGGTCTTCTTGATCAGTTGAAGGACCCAGGCTGGTTGTAGCTCAGAGGAAAACTGCCTTACAATGTCTTGAGGAGGAAGGTTAGGCTTGTTCATCTTGACCCCAGAGGGCACATTTCCCTAAAAAGCAGATTTCAGCTTGATATTCACAATGAGAGCTTCGGAAAGTCAAAAGGCTTGTCTTCAAAAGAGATGACTTTCCCCATCTGCAGCCTCTCTGCCCCGGCTGGGGAGGGAATGTCCTTAGAACTGCAGGTTAACCCAGATAGTCAGGGTTCCTTGCAGTTCTCAAATCCCGATTCCTTCACTTTCCTACCTTCCCTTTAAAGTAGTGGCCCGGCACTTTGAGCTGTAACTGATTGTGACCCAGGGAAAGGAAGAATTCTTCTGAATCTGGTGGAAGGTGTTATGTTTACTTACTAATACCCGGAGGATGTATTTTCACAATTCTTTTGAAGTAATCATTATAAGCAACAATAAAATCACAAATCTGAACACATACTTCTCTTCCCCTCCCCCCCACAAAACATTAGATGTTTGTTTTGTAATGACAGAAGCCCCCTTGAAAGCTGGTAATGGCCACACTTTTGTTTTCATGTACCTTTTGTATATGTGAGCAGTCACATGTTAGACATTTCTCCCCTTACCCTCACCTCTAGTCACCCCCAGGATCTGTTGTGTTTGTATCTTGAGTACCTGATGTAGCTCCTGGGATATAATAGGAATAAAGAAGCACTTGTTGAACAAGTGAATGAGTGGATAGTCCCTGTCACTTCTCCTCAAAAGCGTTTTTATTTGAAAGAAGTTCCTTCTGTGAACCAGCTTCTGATTTTTTCTTTGCTTCATTCCATTGCACTCTCGCGTGTTGATGTTCACACCTGTCTGCAGCCCGCGACGCCCTGAGTAGTAAGCACATGATGGTAAAGATCCGGCCGCTCTCTCAGGCCACACGAGCAGCCAAGGCCAAAGCAAGAGCTTGTGCTGGTGAGTGGAGCCCCTCTCTCTAACTGCTCTTCCCTTCCTGCTTGGACCCCGGCCCAGGGCCGTCCCCCGTGGAGTCCTCTTGTCAGCCTAGGAAGTCAGTTCTGGGCTCGGAAGGTCCCTGTCGGAATGGGGTCACTGCAGCTGCCTTCCTTCCCTGGGCTGTGTCTGATGTCTGCCCCTCCAGCTCTGGCTGAGACCGACTTGCTTAATAGAATCCCTGCATAAAGTTGTGTTATTGCAAATGATGAAGCCAAGTTGTACTTCACAATGTTAATTTCCTGTGATGCTCATCTAACACTGGTATTAATTACTGCTGATACAGCCCTTGTTAGTCTATTTGGTATGTTAATTACTGTGTTAAATCACTCAGGACTGAGCTGCTTCTTCCTTCCCTCCCTCTCCCTCCCTGCTTCCTCTCTAGAGTTTCTCCAGCCCGCCAAGCCTCGCCCGGAGACCTCTGCGGCCCTGGCTCGGAGGTTGGTGATCAGTGCCCTTGGAGTGCGGAGTCAGCGCACCAAAGCGGAGCGGGATGCCGAGCTCAAGAAACTGCAGGAAGCCAGAGGTGAGTTAGGTGCAGAGCTCTTTTTAAGGCCTTTCCCTGAGCCTCATTTGAAGGCCATGAGGAAGGGAGAGCAGCCTGCTCCATTCTGCCGTTTCCCCCTCCCCGTGCAAGCTCTCGGGGGTAACGAACTGGTTCTTGTGCCGGGAGAAAGACAACCTAAAATCCGCTTGCCAGCTTTATACCCAGCCAGATATTCTAATCAATGCCCCTTGCAATGTTTTTCATGAGATAGGTATCAGCCCTCCAGATAACATCTAAGGCTCTTTGTAAAGCATAATAATGTCTTCCCCGGTCTTTAGCAAGGATTTTTTTGTGAAGTGCATTTCCAGCTGAAATACCACCTTTAGCATGAAAGGAAATTTGCCATGGCTTATGCTTAGCACATCCATTATATCACTGTGTTGTATATTATAGACAGATCTGATCTTATCAATACTCAGGTAAGAAGTAACCGAAAAGTGTGGCAATCCTGTTCACAACTAGAGAGAATGAATTGTATTTCTTTATTTTTCTGGAAAGTGTGAGACAGCCCTGAATATTTTCAGTGTGGTATGGTCTGTAGTTCACGTCTTCGAATTATTTACTAGTAGCTAGAGTTCTAGGAAAGTGTTTCAAGTCCACAGGTAGATTTTTTTTTTTTTCTTTTCCCCACTTTGGGGAGTTGAAGTTAAAATCTGTCTCTTTCCCTTTATCGTCTGTTGACTTCTTCGTAAAAGCTTGGGATTCTGGCTTGGCTCCTAAGTACTTTTTATCGACATTTAAAGTTTAGACAGTCTCATTGCCCCAGCTTACGATCTGGGGAATCTGTGAAAGCAATTTATTTTGAGAATTCTACTTACCAGAAAGTAACTTCATTTTTCCATTAAATGAATTGAAGTTTCGAAGACCTTGTTTATTGCTGGTCTAACAAGGCCATTAATACTTCCTGTCCACTCTGCTCTGGTGATAATCGCCAGCTGGCGGCCTCTCAGCTGCACTGACCAGATAACCAGTGACAGAGTATATCATGGCAGGTGCTGAAGTTTCAGAGCTGAACCCAAAGTATTTTGGAAACCTTAATGATTGTAATGAACTAATAGTGAGTTCTCTAAGATGCTCCATCATTGAAAGAGATTCTATAGGTCAGGACAGAGGTTTCCTGTTGATTTTGAGAGGCAGTGACCAATAAAAAGGCTCCTGAAGAAAGGCCAGTGGTATGTTCCCCTGTGTTATGTCATTTTTGTTTGTATATTTATCAGTTGGTAAACATGAGTCTCACCCAACCTTCCCCTTCGGCAGCCCTCACTTCCTGTTGTAGGACAGCAGCAGAGAGTGCCAGCAGTATCGCCATGAAAGTACCTGGGCAGGCAAATTCTGTAAAGATGTTGGGGACTTTGGGACTGTGGCTAGTCTACACTGGTAGAGAAGGGGGGAAGCAGACATTTTTTAAAGCACCTTTCAAACACATCTTGTTTGATCTTCACAACAAACTGAGAGATAGCTATTATTATCCCAATTTTATAGTTAAGGAAACTGAAGCAGAGAGTGGATAAATGACTTGCCCGGGGTCACACAGCTGCAGAGAGGTATTCCAGCCCTCCTGACTCCTGGCTCAGAGTGTTATCCTCTCTGCCATCAGCTGCCTCTAAAAGGGTCATTGGCTTAACAGCATAAGCTATTAGGACCTTCTTTCTGGTGGTACCAGTAGTCCTAAGATCTGTCTTTGTAGACCTTTCTTTTTTTTTTCCCCCCCAGAGATCATTTTAATCTTTGTGTCTGAGTTATGTTGCGGTAAAATCTCTCATATTAGCTCTGTTCCGGATCACGTAGATGGAATTGTGTTTCTGTGGAACCCCAAAATGTCCACTTATCAAGACCTGAAGTCGGGCCTTAACCTTCTCTTTGAGGATGAGAGAAAGCTCTAGAAGATACACTATTTTCTGTCTTTTTTTTTTTTTCATTTTATATTTTAAAAACATTGATCAAATCTTGCCACTGTCAGGAGGCCTCCCCCCTCATTCATGGGTTAAGAAAATATATACCTCCCTGAGGCCTCATAGATGAGTAGTTTCTCTTTTCATTGCTGCCCTGCAGATTAAAGTCAAAAATATAAAACCATAAAAATCCTATCATCAAGCCAGGTTAGATGAGACCTTGAAGCCATATCATACTTAAACCTTCCCTGGAAAATGATAATCAATTCTGTTTTGAAAGACTCCAGAGAAAGAAATTCCACAACCTCCCTTGGTAACCTCTTTCAGTTTCTAACAGCTTTCATTGCCAGAAAGTTCTTAAGTCTTGTTAAATTTGTGGTTGTCGTTAACTTTTTTCACCCTAGTTTTCTCCTTGGTAGAAGTAGAGATTCCTTAGAAAGAAAGACTTAGAAATAAGACAAATCTGAGTTAACAGGCACGAAATCAGCTTTTATGTGTCTGGTTGGCTACAAGAAAGTCCTCATGTCCCTCCTTCCCTCACCTGTTAAATGGGCATAATAATACTTGACCCATCTCCCTAATGGAGTTTGTGGGAAGGTAAGAATGAGATGGTGGATGAAAGTGCTTAGGGGAGCAGATCTTAGTTTTTGCCTCTTAAAATGATCAAGTTGAATTAGATGATTTACAGAAGCTCTTTGAGCTCTAACATTCTCTGACTCTGTCACTAAGGAATCCTATTCAAATGCCAAATGCTGTTGTGATTGTTACTGAGGTGAATTTGTTATATAATCATTAAAACAATATTGACATTAGTATTACTGATAGCATCACCTCCTTATCCCTCAGTCTTCTCTAGGACTCAATACCTTTGACTTTTCCTCATAAACTTTATTTAATCATCTTCATACCTTGCTTCTCATCTCCTTTACAAATTCTTTCCATCCTGTTACTGTAGATCAATGGTTGTCAAACTTTTTAAATAGGGGTCAGTTCCCTGTCCCTCAGACTGTTGGAGGGCTGGACTATAGTAAAAACAAAAGCTCACACTCTGTCTCTGCCCCTCAGCCCATTTGGGAAGACAATTCAATTCAGCCGCTGCTGTAGTAGAAGCAAGTGAGCAGCCTCCTATCTTGATGGGGAATGAGGGACAATGAGGACCATGTGTGACCTGCAACATGGAGGTTCTGTGCAAGCCTTTAATAACCCAGGTCACAGGCTCTGGCCAGGACTTCATTGGAAGAGACCATAGGCCAGACAAGAAAATAATTGTAAAGGGCCATGCTAGACAGTAAGAGAGAAACAAAAATGAGCACAATTTGGCCCTCCCCATGGGGAACTTGCGATCTAATACATAGTAGATATATAAAGGCTGAGTCAGAAAGGGGTAGCTACCCCTGACATGGATGTTTCTGCTGTCAACGTTCCTGATTATACATCCCTTTGTAAGGCTGTTTTTAAATCACAAAACTTCATTGATGACTGCTGCTCAGGTTTGTGCCATTTAGAACATTTTCTGTATGTCGCCTGGATATATCTCCAATCCAGGTTGCTTCTTGTATACATTTTGGTATCTTTGTATCTGTCTACCCATATCACCAGCACATTCAATCTATGTCCCTCCCACCTTCAAGGTCATTAATAGCTTATTGAGCATCTCATTTCTTCCATCATACTCAGCAGGGGAGTTCGTAGAGTACTTGACAATTCAGAAAGTGCTTACCTCACCCTAACCCTGAGAGTAGGTCATGGAAGCATTATGTCTATTTTACAGAAAGGAAAACTGAGGTAGGAGACTTTGCCCAAGGTCACAGAGCTGATTGTGATAAATACTTAAGTACATAAATCTCCCCTTCTTTCCCACTGAACCATAAAAGAGTAATGAAAATGTTTTTAACAGCCCGAGCCCAGAAACCCTGCTGAATACCACTTAGTTCTCTAGATAGATAATAGTAACCCATAGATAATCATCCTCTAAATATGACCTTTCATGGAGCTGTATCTCCCCACTTCTGATAGAACTCTTCTGCAAGCTGAACTGCATTTTCTTAGTATATTGATAAATATCTAAATGCTTGCTAAATCAAGAGTCTGAAGACTTACCAAAATCAAGATAGGTCACATTTTTCACCTTCCCTTGATTTACCACATTTTTTACTCAAAGTAATAGACGGATATTAGATTAGTATGGTTGGGCTTGTTCTTAAGAAAGCTGTGCTCATTATTATTCTGTAGGTGTTTGTGAATTGATTTTGTGATGATTTTTTTCATTATTTTTCCCAGGTATAGAAGTAAATCATACAGGGCACATCCCTATTCTCTTTTTAAAATGAAAACACTAGTTATTTTCCAATCTTCAGCACCCCAAGTCTGAGAAATGGTTGCTAGTGACCTTTCAGTGACTTCAGTCAGTCCATTTAAATCTAGGAAGTGTATAAATCACTGTTTGTAGGGATACATCAAGGGGCATTCGTGCTCTGGGACCACTCCTGCTGTCCTTTCTTTCTCTGTCTCTCCTAATCTGTCTTTCCCTGTCCCTGTTCTTAGCTTCCACATCACTTATTAACTTCAACTCAGAGCTCCACAAAAACAGGCCAGACAAACCCTCATCTCCTTTTAGTGTTGTTTGTTTTCTTCAGTTGGATGAAGGGACAGCATTTGTTGTGAGTTTTCTGTTTTACATATTTTCAGGTTAAATTTAAAGTGTCATTTGAACCTAAGAGAAAGTGCACTGAGCTCGAAGGGTGGCTGGTGGAAGCCCCTCTCTGTAGAATGGGCATGGCGTCCTGAGTGCTCTCTCCTTCAGCTCTAAGAGTCTCTGATTTTGGGCCTGCTTGAACATTGCAGAGTGGATTCTCTGTTACATTAGACTGTTCACTAAGAGAGGGTGGGCTGGGGAGAAGGAAAGGTTGGCTTGTTTATTGGCATTTCTGCTTTTTTGCAACTATTTGTACAACCACCTACTTTTCCCTCACATTTTCCATGGTTTTTATATTCTCTCAAAAGAGTAACATTTAGAAAGTCTCTCTTCTTGGGCTCCTTTGTGTTTTATTTTACTTCTTCTTAGAACAGCTGTGCTTTTTGTGTCAGGGAAGGACCCTGTGGTGACCTACGGACTCCTCCTCAGAATGACCATGGTCTATCTTTCTAATGGAAGTGAATGCTAACTTTTGGTGAAGGATTAGTAAAAAACAGACAGAGACATACACAGATGTGGAATATGCAGGTGTCTGTGTGTTATATTGGTATTGTTTCTCTTCCTTCTCCCCTCCCCATTAAAATTCAGGAAACTTTCGGCTTAGATCAGTCCCTGGGTGGTCTGTAGACTCTAGATTGAGAATCCCTTTTGTCGTTTCCTTAGTTTGATTGGTGAAAATTCACTTTTTGTTTGTTTTGCAGGAGTCCCATGGACTCTCCTTGCAGCCTAGAATCTTTTTCAGTTTTTCAGTTTCTGGTCAATTTCTCATAAACTCCTATTGTAGACCCAGGGAGCTCCTTAGTTTTCTGAGCAGCCAGTTACTGCCATGCACTTGGGTGCCATGTGTCTGCCCCCCAGCCACATCTTTTCCTCAGCAGCCACTGCCTGGACGAGGGCTCCTACAGGTCGGCTGCCATCTGGCCTTATGGATCCTGGCTGCTGTGACCAGTGCCTGCCACAAGGTGGAGCCCACAGTGCAGTCAATTCCTTCCCTGGCTGTGCCCACCTGCTAGTCTGCAGCCTAGCAGGGTATAGAAGAGGTGAATGCAGATGTCTCATTTCTCAGCATAGATGTGATTTCAAAAGCATTTTCATTTGTGCAGCCTCTTGGATCCTCAAGCTGTAAAGTCTCTTATAGGTATTAACATATTTAATCTTTTCAATAGACCCAGAAGGGCAAATAATTGGTAAGGCTTAACTTTGCAGATACAATTATACTGATATGGGAGCTTCTGGAGGAGGAAATTCTCATCCAGTGCAGGTTAGCAATTTCTCTGCAAAGTCAAGTCTTACAGAGAGGTCTAGGACACAGAGAAGTGATTCACACAGCCAGTTTGGGTTAAAAGGAGGACCTGAACTCGGGTCTCCTTGTCTTCAGGACTGGCTCTCTGCCCTGGACTGGGCTGGCTCTCACTGTCAAATTAAAGAGAAGAAATTAATTGTATTTTCAGTAGACTTAGAAGCAACCATTGCTTGCAGTCATTATCATTTACATAATCTGAGGACACTGAACTTAGGAAAAATTTGGCAGAAAAACTATGTTAAGGTATAGCCCATTCTAGTGTTAGCATTTCCATTGGAGTTAAGAAGAGTAGAGACTCAATAGTGAATACTTAAATTTATTCCTGACATCTTGCCCCTACCCTTGTTCCTCTTGGGAATAAATGAGAGATGAATATAAAAACCAACTAACCCCAGAATGATAGGATGTGTTAAGACAATTGAGAAGTAGAATAAGAGGGGCAAGAATAACCAAGCAAGAACTGATTTCTGGGATTTGCTGAAATTTGATCTTAGTTCTGAAATATATTTATTTTCACTATCCGTGCTAAACATTTATATACTGCAGGATTATAGCATTGAATATTTAAATAAATTAAATGAGGTTCAGGAAGAAATAGCAAATTATATTAGTAGAAGATCTCAACTTTCCCCTTTCAGAAGTAGATAGACTTAACCAAAAAATAAGCAAGAAAGAAATTAAGTTGAATAGAATTTTCTGGAGAAAATTGAATGGGGATAAAAAGGAATATACCATTTTCTCAGCAGTTCATGACATCTGCACAAAAATTGACCATGTATTAAGGCATAGAAATCTTACAATCAAATACATAAAGGCAGAAATATTATATGCATCCTTTTTGGAAAATGCAACAAAAATTACATTCAATAAAGGATCATGGAAGGAAAGATTAAAAATTAATTGGAAATAAAATTAGTCTTAAAAAGCAAGTAGGTCAAAAAGCATGTCATAGGAACAAGGAATAATTGCATTAAAGAGAATGACAACGATGAGACAACATTACAAAATTTGTGGGTTGCAGTCAAAGTAGTAATTAAGAAGGGAAAATTTATAGCTCTAAAACTAATTAAATAGTGAAAGAGAAGATCAATGCATTGGGCATGCAACTGAAAAGAAAAAGTAGAGAAAGAGTAAATTAAAAATTCCCAATTACATACCAAATTGGAAATTCAGAATATCAAAGGCAAGATTAATAAAATTGAAGCATAAGGAAGCCATTGAACTAATAAAACTACAAACTGGTTTTACAAAATATACCTTTTTCTTGCCTCTTCATGCTCTCTCTTGTTTTTCTATAATATGACATTTTCTTATTTGTGTTGCAGAAGTATTAGTAATTGATAACCTTTGAAAAAAACAGTGATTCTATTTGTCTTGGTTGAAATTTCTCTGAAAACCGAAGGAAAGTCACTTGGTTGGTGTTGTGTGCACCAGTTTAATACTCTTGTCTTTACAGAAAGAAAGCGGTTGGAAGCAAAGCAAAGGGAGGACATCTGGGAAGGCCGGGACCAGGCTGCTGTGTGAACATCATCTAGAGAAAGAGATAATTTCACAGAATCAGAAGGCTCCAGGCTAGAAGACTTTACTGAGTTTCCTTTGTTTGTGAGAAAGGCAGAGACTATGGGTCCAGAGAGAAAGTAAGCTGTTCTGTTGGGCAGCTCGGCTTTCTGGATCTGGAAGGAGCAGTTTGCTATCACTCCGTGTGGAAAACCAGAGGAAACAGCTCCATCAACTGGGAAGAAACTTGGAAGTGGAGTCCGCGGGGCAAGAGAAGTCCTGGGTATGTGAGCTATCTACTTAGGAAGAGCACGACTACACCGGTAGCAGAGCACACAAGGGAGCACCAGGCCCAGGTCAGAAGAGCCAGTGCTCCTCCATCCAGACTCAGGGATCCAGAACCAGAATTTTGGAGCCGGCTCCTTTCTGACAATGGGCCCAGAGCCTAGGGGGGCCGACAGCAGCCCACATCATAGATGTTTGGTCTCCAGAGTCTCAGCCTTGCCAAGAGCCTGTCTGCCCCGTGGCAGCCGGAGTTGTGCCCCATGGCACACTGTGCACCAAAGCCGAGGGAAACACTGACATCATGATGTAATAGAGATGTATTAAATCTATCACCTGACATAAGTGGCTGTATGCTTGGTCTGTTTCGTCACCACCACCACCACAGGGGGGCGAGAGCGTGGAGAAGATTCCTTTGTTATCTTCATGTAGGTAGTCTGGCACGGTTAAGTGGAGTTTTAGTCATCCTCCAGCCCAGGGACTTGTTTCCCTAAGGCGGCCTTTTCTGACGTGGGATTATTGTGCAGTTGTTAGCATTTGGCCTCCCCCTCATCCCCCTTCCCTCTAATCTGTCATCCCACAGAAAGCATCTGGCATGCAGCGTGCTCTTAGTGCAATGCCACTTGTGCCAACGTCCCTTGGCAGCTAGGGACAATCCATTAAGACCAGGGTCAAGCAAAGCCTCAGGGCAGGGCCAGTCAGGGACCTCAATGCAGGCTCAGTACTCCTGAGCTCTGCCCTGAGGCACCTCGGAGCTGGCTGGACCAAACTGCAAGGGGCCGGCATGGCAAGAACCAGCCTTGCCTGGGTCCTCAGGAAGGCTGCAGCTCTTAGGGCTAGGGATGGCGACGGGTGAATGGCACCGCTGGGTCAAGACAGAGGAGGACTTTGTGGGGGGGGGGCACAAACATTCCCTGTGAGGGAGCCTGCATCCTAAACCCGCTCTTCTTGGAGCTCCCTGGACCTGGGTCAGCCTGGCAGGCTTGGTTATCACCGTCAGTGTTCTTTGGTCTTGCTTTCTCTCCACCATTGTTACAGTTTGTGAAAAACACAATGGTCCTGAGTCCCACTGTTTCTCTCTCTCTCTCTCTGACTCTTGGCAACAAGGCCTCCTCCCTATCTTCCCAGAACAAACTTATCTGAGGTCTTTACAGATTCCTGAGACAAGAGTGTCGGGGCCTGCAGTGGACTGACTGCGGCTGCTCAGCTCTGCTGCTGCCTCCACTTTCCAGCCGGGCCTTTTGTTGCCTCTCTTTCCTGAGAGCCAGGGGGTGATTAGCACAAGTAGGCACTTCTCTTATTATTTCCCATTGAGGGTTCTTGGCCTTTCCTCACAGCATTTGAGCCTTCAAATCAGCAGTTTCATTGTTAAAATGTGCAGTTTGATACAGATGACATTCATTATCTGAGATGTCGTCCCTCTCTCTCAGAAAGTCACGTCTATCCCCTTTCTAATTTTCGGCCATTTTTTTTTTCCCTCCTGGCATTTACTCTTCTAACCTAAACAGGAAGAAGGATTTTCTTAGGCAAAAATCAAGAGCTCAGAGACTTTTCTCTTTTATATATAAATATGACTCAAATCACCTATCAATGGGCTTATGTTTTGAATATTTTTAGTAGTGGTGATAGATCTGTACTTAGACAACTATTTCCATTCCATTTTTGAACACTGACTTTTTTTTCCCCCAAGGCTGGTTTGGATAAAGGATGCAGGTAGAAATCATGGAATAAGATGAGGCTACCTTTATGTAGTAGCCACAGTAGCCTTGTGCTGTAACCAATTTCCTACCGATTAGAATCATCCCCCAGATGCAATGGGCCTTGGGAGATAGTAGGTCACCCCTCCTGAGAGAGCTTAGATCAATCAGCCCTCACTGGGAATGTTGAGAGGCGCCTCTTGAGTAAGTTTAGACTAGTGCCTCTGAGATGAATCCGTGATTCTGTACCAAATGGAGCTAGCCATGGTGAATCATGGCATTTAGCCTGGAAAAGACCTTTATCCAGTCAACGCTCTCCGCTTTATAAATGAGGAAACAGAAAGATGAAGTCATTTGCCCAGAGTCATACTGGTAGCAGATGACAGAGTTGGGATTCAAAGCCAGGACTCTTAATTCTTAAGTCCAGTACTGTTTCCTGATATAGATCATTTCTGTTCTAAATGCCAAAAAGACATTTTATGGAAAACTCATACGGGGCAAGTGCTTACATGATGGTCAGAAAAAGTAATAGAAGGACACTCTCAAAGTTTCTCTGGAGAACTTTGGAATCAATTTGCAATGTGGGAGCCACTGGCACAGGACCACCCCACATGGCGTGCCCTCAGAAAGTGCTGTGCTCCCAGAGCAAAGCAGAATTGGAGGAAACGTGATGTGCAAATTGAGAGAATCTGCCCCAAATGTTCACAGGGACTGTTTGGGTCTGACCCGTGGCAGAGCATTCTCAGCTCTTCTTGGTCTGATCAGTCACAGCTGGACACACTGGGACTTGAACTCTAACCTAATGTCGTCATTTTGGTCCTCTTTGAGAACAAAGGGACAGCAACCATTCGAGCAAATGTTTTGTTAGGGCCCGAGTCTCATCTTTACATGCACACAGTGCTCCCTCCTTATCCACTTATTAATGTCTTATAGTGTCTTAAAGCCTAGAATTAAGTCCCGAAAACAAATATTCCTTGTGAGTCCTGAACTCCTCTGCCCACGGCTAAAAGAACTAATCGCAGTAACTAGACCCCGGGAGGCTCTGTAAAAGTACAGCTAACCTCGGCTCCGGAGGAGGAAGCTCAGGTTCCCC
Source organism: Sminthopsis crassicaudata (assembly GCF_048593235.1). Taxonomy (NCBI): domain Eukaryota; kingdom Metazoa; phylum Chordata; class Mammalia; order Dasyuromorphia; family Dasyuridae; genus Sminthopsis; species Sminthopsis crassicaudata. The sequence goes on from NC_133618.1 coordinate 611,287,496, forward strand.
ACGCATTAGCTTCATAGAGACGGAGCTGTGCTGAGGCTTTTTGGGGTCTGTCTGGAATCTGGTTAACATTCCTCGCCCAGTTATACGCCGTGTTAGCCAGCACCTCCCCCTCCATGTCCCCCCTCCTTCCTCTCCCACCCGGCCTGGGACAGCGCAGCCCTTGTGCAGCCACTCGCCAAGGTTGGAACCGGCCGCTCCTCTCGGACGTGTGATGTGGGCACTCGCCTGGGGACTGGAACCGTGGCTGTCTGCCTGACCTGCTTTCTCTGGCACTCTTTGAAACTGGGTCCTGCCAGGAGCCACGGCTCGCCCCCTGCCCAGATCTGGCCTGCGGAGCCATCAGCCAGCACACATTCCTCCGCTGGATGCACGCTTTTCCACAGACCGTTAGCTGCGTGTGTGCGGATAATGTTGTTACTGTTCTGGAGCTGTTTGCCGAAGCCAACAGGAAATCGGTCCTTCCCTTGTTTACCCAACCTGCCACACCAAAATATAATGTCCCTGCTGCTTAATAAAAGAACTGGGGGAGTTGAGAAGAGAATGTACAGCACAAGGAACGAGGGAACACAGGCCATTTTGTGCTCAAGGAGCGCGCCCCAGAGCGTGACCCTTTTTTCTCCCAGAGAAGGGAGACAACTCCAAATGGAAGGTGAGGTGGGTGGGATAGGCCTGTGGCCATAAATCCGCCCTTTGGGAACGAAAGAATACTTCCCAATAATGAAAATTAATCACCCTGCGGATTTACCTTTTTATTTGTTTTCGTGGGCACTGAGCCTAGGATGTGCTGTTTTGGGGAAGCAGGAGGTAAAAGCTGACCACTTTGAGGGGAGTAATAGGGGCCTCGTTTATGAGAAACGGTTGGACTAGATCCCCTCCAGGACTCAGTGAATGACTCCCAAAAGTTGGTGGCAGCCTTGGCATTTGACCAGTGCCCGGTAGGAGGGACGGTGGAAGGATTGGCACCCACTGACCGCAGCATGTGTCCCCAGAGGAGGCTCCATGCCTCCTGATAGCCCATGCCAGCTTCATTGCCCCGTTCAGATTTCCATCTGACACTGTACCCCCTTCCCCTCAAACACCACTCGCCAAAACTTTTGTTAGCAGATAGATAGCTACTCATTATATTGCAAAACTTATTTATTCATTATGAAGTTCACTCTGGAGCTGGAATTAAACTGGACCAGAGGCCAGTCCTGAGACAGAGTGCCCCTGAGGCAACATATCGATGACAGACGCTGTGCTTTGGTGCGAAGGCCCCTGGCTTGTCCCAGAGCCCAGATCTTGCCATCCACTATTTTCTCGGGCCGTCGTCGCGTGTGACCCTCATGACATCAGGAGCTAGTGGTGACCTGAGACCCAAGTGTGTGTGGATAAGGATCCCCCAGAGAAGGCGGGGACGGGGCAAGGGGATGGGAGGCTGACAATGGCACAAAGCACGGGCCGAATCCACTGGTGTCTGTGATCTTGTTGTCTTAGACATCACTGGTGACTTAGTCCAGCTGTGTTGCTCGGACTGCTGGCAAACAACAGTTTGTTCCATCAAGCTTCTTTTTCCCCAGTGCCACATACATAAAGCACCATAGACTTGGGGCTTCTGGCTATCCCAAGAAGGCAAGTGCCTGAGGAACCAGGGCATGGTGACACAGAGTTCAGGGAAAGGCGGTTCTGTAAGGCTCGGGACTGGGCATCTGCAGGCTCCTGTGACAAAGGTCCAAGCCCAGTGCCGTCCTTGGGGGGCTGTGCTCATCCTGGGCTGGCACCTCTCCTTCCAAGGCTCCCTGAGCGTATTCTTGTCGCTTCCAGGAGGCTGAAGCCCCGTGAAGGGGATGGCTCCAGGAGGCTGAGGTATCTGGTGTTGGGGCAGCCGGTGAAGGCTGGCGGCCGGGACCTCAGATGAGGTTGTTGAGGAGTCGCTGCTGCTGTTCCAGGACTTCCGTGTTGGCTCCATAAGCATCACCTAGAGAGGGGACGCAGTTCCTGTTACATCTCTTTCCCCATGACCCATCGTTATAAACAGTCGGGACTATGCCCTGGCACCCCCCATCCCCCGGCAGATAGATTCTGAACCCAGGACGAATAAGCTATGGCCAACCGATAGAGGCTCTTTGGGCATCCTCAGGAGTCATGGAAGATCTGAAAGCAACACTGTCTCTTCCCCTTTCACTTCCATGTTCGGGGGACGGTGCCCAGTGTTCTGGAGCATGGTGCTGTGTGGGGTACACTTGCCCCCCACTCCAAGCCCCCGTTACTCCCTGGCTTCTACTGCCTGACGGGTATCACTGGATCATCCAGAAAACCCAGCCTTCTTATTTCACAAGGGCACAAAGTACATTGCACGTACAGTAAGCACTTCAATGTTCAAATTCAGTTGAAATTAGACTAAATTTGAAACTGAAATCAGGGAGGTCTCAAGTGGCGGCCTTTTTGTTACTCAATCACCCTCGGCTTCTGCCTAACTCCTCCCTTCTCAGCCCTCTTGCTTGGGATCGTGTCCTCACAGCTGGAGACGAGAGCCCGACACCAAAAGACCCATTTCTGCCCAGCGTTGCCATTGTCCATGTGGCAGCCCGGCAGGGAGAGGCTAAGGGTGGGTGTGGATGGGAGAAAATGCCAAGAAAAAAAATCTAGGAAAATAAAAGGAAAAGCTTCTTTTCATCTTTGTCTCTGGGAGGGATTGGAAAGGTTGAAGAAAGTTGGAGGGCAGACAGGGAAGAATATTTCTTGAGATTTGGGGGAGAGATATAGGGGTCGTTAGTACTGGGGAGTGTTAGGAAAGTAGGTTCTGGAATCTGTCTGCAAGACTTGTAGGGACGTGGCCTCCCCTCTTGTCCACAGCGAATAGGCCTAACTGGGAACATAACTGCAAGTGGCTCCTTACATGGCCAGCAACTGCGAACTGCCCGGATCCGCCCACCTGCCCCATTACCTGTGTGGCAGCCGTGCAGCCAGACCCGGTGCCCGTCGTACTTGCATCGGCACCGCATCATGTTGTTGGAGAAATCTGACTCGGCCACCTCAAATTTAGGATTTACCACCACCTGAAAGAGAAGGGGGACGAGGGCAGAGCAGAGGATCCGTAAACAGTAGGGGGTGGGCTTTGTGAGGGAAAAGGAGGAGAGGGCGTTGGGGGATTGCAGCCCCCCGGCGGAGTGGCAGGGCTGACAGGTGAGACCCTCTGTGCGCTGGTAGATGGGTTCCAGCAGCAGACCACCCAAAACATCCTCTAAAGGTAATATTAGAAAACTGGATTAAGTCACCATCTTCCCAAACCTTAGTTTGCCTGTATTAAAAAGATGGTTGATCATTTAAAAATAATTTATTATATTTTCATAATGTATAATTTAATATAATTTTTATGTTTTATTTATTATTTTACCTCATTTTAATTTTAGCTCTTTTAAAACAACTTATCAAAAATTACTTAAATTTTTAATTTATTAATTACTTAATCTCTTCTAGTAATTCTACTTGAGTTTGTTCAAAAGCTGTTATTTTCCTCCGAGGCATTATTTGTAGCATCCCTGTCACCATAATAACTCAGTTTGGTGAGATTCTTCCTCCCCACCCCCCATTCTTCCAGCCTTCCTGATTTCACACTTAATATTAGAACTGGACTCTGCAGCACTTCTAGAAAGAAAATCTTGGCTGGTCTTTTTTGCTCCTTTCTTGGGTTATTGTGTTGTGCTATGAGAGCACCTAGGGAATAGGCTGTGGACCTGCAGACTTTTGAGACTCAAAGTGATTCAATCCAGAGAAACATTTGATTGTTTCCCCCCTGGTGTGACCTCTGCAAGTTCTATGTGGTTTGGGTCTGTGCGGGAGTAGATTTCTGCCGGATTTCACCTCTAACAGGCGACTGAAATGTTCTGCTAGTTCAGACCAGCAGAATTGTCGGCTCTCCTTTGTTTCAGGTTTTCCACCCTGATTATTCTTCTGCAGGCTGGGCTGCATGTTGAAAGTGAGAAAGGCAGTGGGGCGAGTGGAACCATATCCGTGCTATGTGATTGGTCATTCTTGCCTTTCTTATCTATGTCAGAGGGACATTTGGAAGAAGAGTGCTAGTTTGGGGGACTTTTAAAAGTAGTCTCAGTGCCCCCTGGGAGGTAGACTGAAGAGCAGCACTCTCAGGACTCCAGAAGGAGGATTTGGGAATTAGAGTGGACCTGGAATGGACACCATTACCTGGAAGATGTAGTCCCCAGGATGCACATCTGTAATGTCCACCCACTGGCAGTCGATATCATGACGATAGGTGTCCCAGCAGCCTACAGTCACCCCCTGCTCCCCAAAGTTGGCGCAGGCGTAACGCCGCTGTAGCCCTAAAGGAAGGCAAAGGCAGCTTCAGAGGCCTTGGTTCGTTGGGAAACCATGCCTGGGAAATAATGGCTACATTACATGCCCCCTTTGCATATTCCCAGAGCCCCAAGCAGCAGGAGAACTTCCTTTAACTGCCTGCTAGCTTTCTCCAAACCTTATCTGGGGGGGTCTTTGAGGGCTTGGAACAGTTAAAAAAAAATTAACAGGAATGGAATCGAGATGGGGAAGACCCTAAGAAAAAGTCTCATCTGAGAATCAGGGGCCCCAGCCATGTTTCTCGAGTACCACGAACCTGTGGGGCAGTTGGTGTCCTCTAGGCAGAAGCTAGCCTTGTGTCCTTCAGCAACCTTGGAGCCATTGAGAGTAAGAAGGTCATAGTGGGTGAAGACCTCAATACTGTGGTAGTGCCTACAAAAGAAAGCCATCACCCCTGGCACCAGGTCAGGGTCATTCTTTCCCAGAGAAGGTCTGGGATAGCAAAGCGGAGCCCCGAGCTGCCACCTGGAGACAAGATGACCAGGTCCTGCCTTTCCAGGGTCTGCCAGGCACTGCAAGCCTGCCCTTGCGCCCTGTCCAGCCTGAAAGGGCAGCTGAGCAGGGCAAGGTGTGATAGCAGCCAGAAATCTTGGTACACGAGACCTTGGGACTCATGTGGAGCTAAGATGCCTTTAAGGGGAGCTCTCCTTCATGTCGGGCTGAGACCAAATTGCTAGTATGCCGTCCAAACTGGCAGTAATAATAGCTCTGCTGGTAACCCTGGGAGTCATGCTTATTATCCTGGGTAGGACCAAGACCCAAAAATGCCTCTTCCCCACCGCACCCCCTTGCAGCTCTTTTCCCCATGGGAAGATATTTTCTACGCTATTGCCTCTCCCTCTGGGTGAGACTTTTCAGCCTTCCCCCCCCCCGATTTCTGGGGTCTCTACCTCTTCCCCAGCCATTGAATGACCAGGAATGAGGTTCTCCAAAGGTAGCACCCTGGGTGAGGAAGGATTCAGAGAGCTAAGGAGCCAGGACAGTAACCCAAGATTGAGCTCCTTCCAAGTTCACAGATTTCTGGGTACCATGACCCTGACAGAACTCTCAAGAAGAAGGTGCCAAATCCAAAGATACCCCAGCACTTAACCCTCTTGGCTTCTGTGCCCAGCACCCTGAGAAGCCATAACTAAGGATTCTGGTATTTGGAGGAGGTGGAAGATGCCAGACTCCAGAGAATTGGAGGGAGATGGGTGCTAGCCTTCTTTCTCTATGAAAATGGTGGCAAGGTCCCCAACAGTTTCCACCCCTGAAAGGCTGATCTGGGACTTCATGGCATCTGGGGTGAATCTCCCAACTCTCAAGAGAAGATAGGGGATGGGATAGTAGGACCATGAGAGGTGGGGTCCCAGGACTTCTGGAGAAGGGGACCTCTAACCTGTAACCATCAACCCCAAGGGAAGCCTTTCCGATGGGGACGGTTAAAAGTCCTAACCACCCGATGCCATGGGTAACAGAGACCACAGAAGCCCCGTTTCAGGCTGAAGCATCTACAAGGGTGCCCACCTGTGGCACTGGTGCCAGATCCAGCTATGGCGCCCAGTCTTAGGTCGGAAGTCCGCCCGGCCAAGGTTGTGGATTTGGGAGGAAAATCGCAGTAGGCGGCGGTGCCCATAGGGCCAGTTCATGTGGTCAGCTGACTGTGAGAGACAGTTTTCCTCATGGGCACAGTACAGCAGACTCAGTGGGCGGTCCTCCAGGTAGGCTGTCTCTTGTACCAGCTGTGCATTCATCACCAAGTCTGGGGCACCTGGGGGTAACAGGAGCCAAAGGCAAATGGCATTCCCTTCCCCCCCCCAAAAAAAAAAGACATTCCCTCCTGCTTTACCAAACTGGGGCCAGGTTCAGGCTTTCACCCGAATAACATTTTACATGAGAAGTAAATAGTTTTTAGAGTTTATAAGGAGCTTTCCTCTAAGTCTTCTTCTGTAAGGTTCACAATTAGGCAGGGAGACTTTATTATGGCCATTTTTCAGATGAGAAGACCAAGGTTCAGAAATGGAAAGGGATATTGGTCCAAGATCACATGGCTACTAAGTAAAAAGACAGGACATAGACCCGGAGTTTTCCTCCATCATCATTCATGACTCCCATCAAGGAGCAGATCTCCCCTCCCCAATGACCTGACTCTTTGAACAAGATGCAGAGACCCCAGACCCAGCCAAGAGCCGAGGCTCCCTTCCCTCCCCTTCCTCTGTGCTACTTGGAGTTGAGAACAATCCCCGCCAGAAGGGGCCCTTCTGGAACCGTGTCCCTCCCATGTGTGGCCCCTGGTAGTGCCCACCCAGCCCAGGGGCTACTCACTGTCAGTACAGGTGACTCCTGCTGAGAAGCGGCCCACCCCGTGGGAGCAGTGCACAGGCCCGTGCCGCTGGCACTGCTGCAGGGCCAGCTCTGTGCCCGAGCAGCGCACCCCACTCATCACCACTTTGCCAGCCCCTGGAGTGCCCTGCCAGTACCACGTGTCCTGGAAAAAGGCATTTCCCCATCAGTCAACAGAGACCACCTCACCACAGGAGCAGGGGCTCGGGTGGGGCGCATTGTCACCGGCTCCGAGAACCCGGACTTTACAAGGGGCCAGGACTCCTCCTGAGGGTCTCCCCTGAGGCAGAGCGGAAAGGGATCACGGGGGAGTGGTTGGACCCACCTGGATGGCGTGGTTGGCAAACCCCATGCCGAGCTGCCTGCAGACCACCATGGCCTCGTTGAGTCCCCAGAGGTCGCTGCACACAGCTCCCCAGACAAGAGCCCCGTTCATCTCCACCAGAACCTCCACCACGCCCTCCTCCGGGGTGCGCCCCCCAGCCAGCCGGATCTGCAACAGCCAAAGGGGTGAGTAGCGGCCATCTCCACCCACGAGCTGGGGTCGCTGAGAGGTCCCCACTGCCCCCAAACCCCCCACTGCCGACCACTCCTCTGCTAGAAGAAATCCCGGCCGTTAGACGGCATTCCCCGAAGAGTAAGGTTTTTATTTCAAGCACGAGTGTGGTCTCTATTTAAAAAAAATACTGATAAAAGACCCATATCCTTTTCCCTACTAGTGTGAATTCGTTCACTATCCGAGACATGGCCCTTAGGAGATTAGATGGAGGATGCCCAATGGACTGCCATTCACTCTGGGGGCGGGGGGGGGGGGGGCGGCTGGCCCTCGGTGGGCAGGAACGCCCGAGCCAGGGATCACAGCCGCGGGCAGGAGCCCGGGACAAGCCGGCCGCCGGCAGCCAGGAACGGCGCCTCTCTGTGGGCAGCCCCGCCGCGCCGGCCCGGCCCACCTGTTTCTGGAAGTCCATGTTAGGGACGTTGCATCTGACGGCGGCGTCGTTCCCGTGCTGGCAGCCGCTCTGGGACGCGTCTTGGGCCGGGCAGTCGCTGAGCAGCCTCTCGTACCCGCGGCAGCGCACCTCGCTCAGGTGGATGGGGCCCAGCCCTGTGGGGACGAGGGGACAAGCTCCTGGGGGCGCGGCCTCCCAGGCCTCGGTCCCTCTCCGCCAGGCGGAGGGACTCATTCCCCGCCCCCGCTTCTCCTTCTGTGGCCTCTGCAGAGACGGGACCCCCGGGGGCGTCGGCCGAGTCCCGCACTCACCTTGGCCCAGCTGAGCCCCAAAGAGGGCCTCCCGGGCGGAGCCGTAGCCCAGCTGGCGACACAGGACGCTGGCTGAGAGCAGCTTCCACCGGCGGTCACACACGGTGCCCCACTGGCCGTTCATCAGCACTTCCACGCGGCCCTCGCCCACCTGGGCCCCGGCCCGCAGCCGCACCTGGGCCTCCTGGAGGGAGAGACCCCAGTGAGCAGGTCGGGGACGGGGTCTGGCTAGGGCAGAGCTGCGGGCCAGGGCCGGGACGCCACAGTTTCGTGGCAAGCCAGGCAATGGATTCGATTCAAATCTCTAAAAAGAGACTATTGGCCTCCGGGACAGCAAGGTCCCTTCCAGAGAAACCTTTTACCTGTGGAGGTTAATAAGGCATCCTTTGAAACAGCTTGCTACCATAGAAAGCTCAGTTAGGAGTTAGGAAGCCAGTGCGCAAATCCCAGCTAGGACCGGCACTATGTGATGGTCTCGCCAGCCTCATTTTCCTCATCTGTAAAATGGGGTTACTTAGAGCATGAATTCACGTCTAACTCAGAGTGGATACGAGCAAAATACTTTGCAAATGTTAAAGCACTTTGAAAATATGAGCTCTTTGGAAAATGTTCCCTCCAGAAGCAGCCTTACACTAGAGCCTTTCCCTGGGAGTCCCCGGGGACCCTTCCAGGGCTGCTGCCTTCCTCCTCCCCTCCCCTGGAAGCCTTACCTCCTTGCGGCGGGGCTTCCCCTTGGGATGGCGGAAACGGGGTCCTGCCACACAGCTGACCACAGCATGGATGCCTGAGGGGCAGGCTGGCCGCAGCTTGCCTTTTGGTGGGGACACCTGCACTTGGCATTTAGCTAAGTGGGGCTCAGTCCCCAGGCAGTTCACCCGATGGATCCAAAAGGAATTCTTCTTGGTCAGACTCCTCAGCCTGCAAAACAAGGCGGGAAGAGAGCATGGGCTTTCTGAAAAGAGGGAGAAAGATGGGGGGGGGCGGGGTAAAGAGATGGAGGGGAAAGGCATGGTGGAGGAAGGGGAGGATGAGGAGGAAGGCTGGAGGCAGGGAGGGAGAAAAGGGGATGAGGAGGGAAGGAGGGAGGAAAAGGGAGTAAGAAGAGGAGGGAGGGAGGGAGGGAAGGAAGGAAAGAAGGAGGGAAGGAGAAAGAAAAGGAGAAAACAAGAAGAGTGAGCAAGCAGAGAAGGAGGGAAGAGGGGGGGAGGGAAAAGGTGGAGGCAAGAAGAGAAGTGAGCAAGAGGTGCCAAGAAGGAAGGGAGGGAAGGAGGGGAGGAAGCCTGAAGGCTGGGCATAGGGAGGGAGAAAAAGGGATGAGGAGGAAGGAAAAGGAGGGGATAAGAAAAGGAGTGAACAAAAGGAGGGAGAGAGGGAAGGAAGGAAAGAAGGAGGGCAGAAGGGGAAAAGAAAAGGAGAGGACAAGAGTAAGCAAGAAGAAGCAGAGAAGAAGGGAGAGGAGGGAAGAAGGGGGAGGGAAAAAGAGGGGATAAGAAAAGGAGTGAGCAAGAGGAGCCAAGGAAAGAGGGACGGAAGGATGGGGAGGAAGGGTGAAGGTCGGATGGAGGGAGGGAGGAAAGAAAAGGAGGGGATAAGAAAAGGAGTGAACAAGAGGAGGGAGGGAGGGAGGGAGAGAAGGAAAGAGTAATGGGGAAAGAAAAGGAGACAAGAAGAATGAGGAGCTAGGGAGGGAGGGAGGTAAGGAAAGAAGGAGGGAAGAAGGGGGAGGGAAAAGGAGAAAGCAAGAAGAACTAGAGAGGGAGGGAAGGAGAGAAGGAGGGAGGAAGGGGGAGGGAAAAGGAGAGGACAAGACGAGGAGTGAGCAAGAACTTTCCCTCTGGAGAAACCACCCACCTCCCCACTAGTCACCTGGATTTAGGGTCTTTCATCTTCATATTCCAGAGTTTTCTGCAATTGAAGAAAACTAGAAGTGAGGGATTGGATTAGGAATATATGGACCCTTCTCAGCCCATTCCCAACTGGTCTGGGGACAGACTCTGGGGTTCAATGAAGAGAGCCAGATGACCTGAATTCAAATCCTGATTCACTCTACTTTCTGCCTTGGTGGCCTTGGACAAATCATATGATCACCTGAGCCTCAGTTTCCTTATCTATAAAAGAAGAGCATTAGGCTTCCTCTGAGAGTCTTTCAAACTCTTAAGCTATGAGGGCCTGATTCTATTTGAGTCTCTGAATCCATACTTTACCTCTACTACCTCCTCTCATTACCTCTGGATCCAGGGGAGAAAGACAGGGAAAGGAGCAGCCTTTGAAAGGAATCACCATCAAGGTGAAGGTCACTAGTTCTAGGGAGCAGCAGCCTAGGCTATAATCAGAGCTCCTGGGGCCTCCCAGGGATGGTGACTGAGTCAGCCACGGCCCAGACGTGCAATTAGTAGAATTTAGGTCAAGCAAGGGCTTGAGTCCTGGCAGTAGAAAAAGCAGGAATCACGTATCTACTGTGTGGTCCCTTGTCACCTTTCATTTAGGTTATACTGTCTGTGGGGCAGGGAAGTAGCACGTGAGGCTGGACTTTGGGGCTGAGCCACATGGAGCAGCCGAGGGGAGAGGAGGTACTCAGGGGAGGAGAGAATTCCCAGTTCTGTGGAAAAGGAAGATTTCACTCTCCCTAGAGCAGGGCCCTCACGTAGACCATTTGGAATTGAAATCTTGGCTAGCTTTGAGTCACCTGACATCTAGCCAAAAACACCAATTAGACAGCGCTTTAAATAGATTTGACATAGTCCAGATTTTTTACTTAGGACTTTAAATACGGATATTCTTATCAAATCCCTTTAAATGTTGTAGTTTTTGCTTTCACAATTAATACTTTGTCTAGTAAGTGAATTTCCACCCACTCCACCCCCTTCTCTGGTGAATCCTATTCCTGGGCTTTCTAACTGAACAGTCCCATGTTAAGCTGGTAGTTGTGTCTTGGAGAAGCCCCCTCTGAATGGGGTCTGGCTTCCTTCCTGAAGCCCAAACACCTAGCCTAGACACACACTTGACCTCAGCCCCGACACTCAATCCCTGACCCCCAAAGTCAGGATCTCCCTACCTGTAGAAGTGAGTCTTGACCGGCACCTCACTGGGGAAGCCCAGCATCCCGCAGATCACTCTGCTGTTGTTCATGGTCCAGCCCTGGTCGCACACCTGTCGCCAGTGACCCTCGTATTTCACCTCCACAGCACCCTCCAAAATGGGGTTCTGCCTCTTTGCGCTGGCCAGCACGGGCTTGATCCGTACCTCCTCCAGCCGCTGTCCCTGCCCAAGCACATGGGATCATATAGACACTGAGGGTATAGGACTGCCAAAGAGAGTCCTCCGTGGAGCCCATTGGGGAAACTACCCACTAATGAGCCCCTGGGGCTAGGAAGCTATGAGCCAGCCTCATCTACCTCGTCTGGACTCCAGATTTTCTGTCAACTTTCTGGGATCCTTTCTGGTCCTGGGGTCACCTTGTCCGGACCACTCTGGAGAGTTTCCCCCTTCATTCCTTCTCTTCCCCCATCTTTCCCCCTGAGGGTGGCTGCCCTCAGGCTGGCAGCTCTCCTGAGCCCTGCCTGCCCTACGTTGTTTGGCTGTGGCTGTTTTTAGCTCTGGGATGTTTGTGATGAGAAGAGGCAGCAATTGTGGCCAGTTGTGTGGGTGAAAGAGCCCCCACTTGGCCTCCCTCTGCTCCCTCCCTGTTGGTGTACTCTTTCCACAGTTCCCAGCAAGCCCAACCTCTTTTTTCTCCAAGTCTGCTCAACCTCAAGAGACAAGACCCTGGAATTCATCCTAAGCTCGAGCATCTCTCCCTTCCTCCTTCTCCACTTTCCAGCTTCCATCACGAATTCAGTATATTTCATGAGCATCTGTTCTGAACAAGCCAATGTTCTAATCATTGGAGATGCCAAAAACAAAGGTACCAAGACCTGTTCTCTCAGGAGCTTTTAATCAACTGCTCTACAGGAAGGAGATCTCTCCATCTATGTCACCAGGTCTGTGGCTCTCCTCCGGCCAGACCCAAAGGGAAGCTCATTTTCCGGGCAGGTATCTGGGCTCCCTTCTCACCTGTGGCCCCAAGGTCTGGGAGGGCCTCTCTGAGCGGTGGCTGGGCAAGCGCTGGGGGTGGCAGACGACCCCGACATCTTCAGAGTGGCTGCAGTCACTGATGCCCCAGCCGTTGAACCTGCACTCTGCCAGGGAGCTCTCGGTGCCCACACAACGTACATTATCCATCCAGATGTGTCCTAAGGGGAGAAGGCGAGGGTGAAGAGCACTTAGGAGCAGGAGGAGATGAGGCCTTCGGTCACAGACCCCACTTTTTTCTCTTAACTTTGAAAAGATCTCTAAACTCAGTGATTCTCTTTGAATTGATCAGCCCACAAGCATTTATTAATCAACTTCTATGTGATAAGGATGTGCCACACAGTAAGAAATACATGGGAAAATGAGACAGTATTTGTCATTGAGGATTTACTTCTGAATCACTGTAACCAGCATTTTCGGGCTTACAAAGCACTATACTGATATCTCATGTGCTCTTTACAGCATATTAGTCCCACTTTACAAATAGGAAAACTGAGGCTGGATTACACGAGAATACATAATTACATAAGGATATAGGCCAGGATTCAAACACAGATTTTTCTGACTTTGACTCCAGCACCATATCCATTATGCTACCCTAAGAGAGCTATCTCTTTTTCTTAGCCAGCGGCCTCCTTGAAAAACTCCCTGTCACCTAAAGGTAAGCACCCCCCCTCCCAATAATCTATAGATTTATAGAGAAAAGGAGAAAGGGGGTGTCGGGAAGTTAAGGTTAGAAGGGACTCTGGAGATGATCTAGTTTAAATACCTCATTTTTTGATTAGGCACCTGAAAAGTGAAATGATTTACCCACAGACCCCCAGAACTCATGCCCTCTGCTACTCTTTCTTTTAAGCCATGGTTCTTGGCTCCTGGACCTGCTCTCTCATGCATCCTACCCATCATGTTCTGGCATGAGCTCAACGGTGGGGAAAGAACAGCCCCTGAGCCCTATTGTCCACTCACCTTCCCCTTGACCATACTTGGCGCTGTGTGCCCATGTCAGGGCCGCCTCAAAGCCAAGCTGGCGGCAAGCCACATTGGCCTCCGAGAGGCTGAAGTCATCATCGCACACGGTGCCCCACTGGCCCTCATGCAGCACCTCCAGGCGACCCTCCTCAGGCTGGCTCCCAGCACCCACCAGCCGCAGCTTAAGGGATCCCAATGACTGTTGCCAGCTTAGGGGGACCTGGCACAGCCACAGCAGGATCAGAGACCAAGTAGGAGGTAGAGGCCACATCAGGGTAGCTTCAGAAGCAGCAGGAGCTCAGAAATCTGGGGAAATAAATGATATAATGATGGGTAAAGAGCCCAAATCCACTTAGGTAACAGAGGCTTTGCCCCATTTGGGGATCTCAAAGACTCAGGTGGAACTCCCAGCTTTCCCCACTTATACAAGGTGGTAAGGAAGATAGGAATAAAATGCTTATTAAGTTATTGTTGACTGATTAACCCTAAATCAGCAGGCTGAGATATATCATTGGGCTTCCAATATTTGCAAAGCAGTGGAGATACTGGGCTGTATCCTCAGAAAACTCAGGCCTTTGTCTTGTATTGAAACAATTTAGAAGCTGGGAGAAGAAGGGGGCTCCTCAGTGTCCTCTAACTGTCTGGCTAACCTGTCAGTTACCATCAAGTGCGGTCAGCAAAGGCACAAAAACCCATTCATGTTATTGCTGGCTGGTGCTTATGGACAGTACCAAATCTTTTCTCTTTTCTTTTTTCCCCCTTTATTAAAGCTTATATATATATATATATATATATATATATGTGTGTGTGTGTGTGTGTGTGTGTGTGTGTGTGTGTGTGTGTGTGTATATATATATATATATATATATATATATATATATATATATATATATATATATATATATATATATATAAAACATATGTGTGGACAATTTTTCAACATTAGCCCAGGGCAGAACCTTGTGTTCCAATTTCCCTCTCCCTTCCCCCATGTTCTCCCCTAGATGGCAAGTAATTCAATATATGTTTAACATGGTAGAAATATATGTTAAATCCAATATATGCATACATATTTATACAATTATCTTGTGGCACAAGAAAAATCAAATCAAACCAGAAAAAAAAGGAGAAGCAAAATAACTATGGAGTCTTTTCACATCAATAAAGGGCACCTTTTGGTTCCGAGAGTGAGTTTTTCACCTTGAGAACCACATTCCCACAACCTGCTACTTCTTCCCCTACCCCCATTGGTGGTGACATAAGTGGGAACCAGAGCAAGAGAATGCTTCCCTCCCCCTGTGCTTGGATGTGCTCTGAACAATTTCTGGGGTTTCATCAGGGCTTGAGCTCCTTGATGCTGGGCCCGCCCAAGGCTCTGAAAGTACTTCCTGGCTCCTGGGACTCAGCAGGATCAAACCAGCTTGTACTATGTGTGTTTGCCCTGAATTGACCCTCCCGTGGAGGAGAAGTAGGTGGTCACCCTTGTGGTGTAGGTGGGGAAAGACAGAGGGGATTGGCTCCTAAATCCCTCCCGTCCCCCTCACCTGCCATGCCCCTGGAAGGTGTACCTCCTCTGAGTCATACAAGAGAGGAAGGGTAACTGTCCCCAGAAGCCCCCTGTGAACGCCGAAAACACATGTGGTGTTCTGAGTTGGGCTGGCGGTGGAGGGAAGTTATCCCTGTGCTCCTCCAGCAGGCTCTCAGACACACGCCAGTGCTTTCTCGTCGAAGGGGACTCTGGGTCAGGAAACTTCCTCTACCAAGCAAGGACAACACCTGCTCAGTTTACACACTTAGGAGAATTTCCTGGGCTGCTGAGAGGTTGAGTATTTTGTCCAGAGTCACTCTTCCTGGCATGGGTTGGAGTCCTGAATCCCCGCTTCTCCCAGCCTCTTACACTTTAAAAGAAGGACTGACACTTACTAGCAATAAGAGTAACAATTATTATTAATAGTTATAACAATAGAAGGTTACAAGGTTACCAAGGCAATTTGTCTCATCTGAGCCCCAGGATTCCCCTGAGAGAGTATCATTGCCCCATTTTACAGATACAAAAACTAAACCTTTGGGAGCTTGCCAAGGAGACACAATCTAAGTGTCAGGGCTGAGATTGGTCCCAAACCCTCTCACTCCAGCTTGAATGATGCTCCTTCTATACCAAGATGCCGCCATTGAAAATGTAGAGAAGAAAAGTTTATTAGGTTATCCAATTGTAATTTATTTGTAATTAATTTGTTTATTAGATTATCTAATTGTATTTTTTTGTAATTGTAAATTCTTTTAGTGAGTTTTGATTTGGTGGAATCAGAGTAGCTATGGAGACGGAAGGAGACAGCCAGGCAGGGAGTGGGGAGTGGGGCAGCATGAGGACCTGGGGTTTGCCAGATGGGGGGTAGCTGGGAGCATTATCTGAAAGACAACAAAAAAGATCAGTTCTCCTGGCTCCCAGGCTCTGCCCTAGGCTTAGAATTCCAATTCAGGTTAAACTCCCATTTAGTCTTGAGCATCCTGGAGCTAGAGGGGTTCAGCTCATACAAACAGAGTCAGGGCTAGATGAGCCTTTAGGTATTCCAATCCCTTCATCTTAGAGAGGGTTCTGGGATCAAGTCTTGTGCACTCTTTCTTTGAAGTTTCTCATATCCATCTCTTTTTTCCCCCCACCTTTACTGCTGCCATCTTGGTCCAGGCACTCCCATGGCATTTGTTGGGATACTAAACCATCCTAAAGTAAGAGACCTAGTCTCCTGGCCCAACTTTGCAAACAAGCTACATGACTTCTCATTCCATATACCACCAGGAGGCAACAGAAAGATCGCTAAGTGTGGAGGCAAAGTCCTAAATGAGAATTCTGAGTCTTCCACTAACTACCTGGGAGAGATCTTTTTTTGTTTGTTTATTTGTTTTTGGTTTTTTTGCTGAGGCAACTGGGGTTAAGTGACTTGCCCAGGGTCACACAGCTAGGAAGTGTTAAGTGTCTGAGGCAGATTTGAACTCAGTTTCTCCTGACTTCAAGGCTGGTGCTCTATTCACTGCACCACCTAGCTGCCCCGCAGGAGAGATTTTGAGAAAATCACTCATCAATGGGGGCCTTTTCATGAAGCAGAAGAAATGGACTGAATGGTCCCTTCCTGCTCTGGACCCATGAGACTAGGATTTCCTAAGACTCTTTTTTCACCATTCCCCTTTCCCCTGCTTCCCATCGTCTACTAAGTCAGGAATAGGCAGCCCACCCTTTTGGATGCCTCCAATTTCTCCAAATTACTCAATTGGCTACAATAAAATGAACAAACAAAAATACATGTCATTCTTTGTTTCAGAAGTCAACATTTCAGCCATCGGAGCATACCTGGCATAGGGTGCTGCCTGTGGGTCACTCCTGGTTCCTCTCACCAAAAATAAATAAATAATCACGGAGGGTGAGTCTCCCCGAGTGGTCAGAGAGTCTTGGAATGGTTAGCGGACAAAGAGAAATAACACCTTGGTCAGTTAGTCACCAGTTTGGGTCTGGCCCAAAAAGAGAGGCGGATCTTCAGGTGGGTGGATCTTCAGTGTGGTTTGTGGTCAACAGCACCTCTGCACCCAATATGAAGGAACTGGAAAGAAAAGAGACAATATGTGGCAGAACGTCACTAGTAATGCAGGAGTAAGGAGAAGTGGTCTAGTGGGTAGGAGATCTGACTGGTTCCCCCCCCCCCCCCCCCCCCGCCACTTAATACCTGTGTGACAAGCCTCATTTTTCCCATCAGAAAAATGAAGGATTAGGTTTGATTATAAAGAAAAACCTGCATTATGAGACTTCTATGGAACTTTCTAACATACTATGATCCTATGGTGTTATGAATCTATAAAACACTGTGATTCTAAAGGGGAAGAAGAGGTTTCATTAGAGAAACTGAGTTAGGTAACAGTTTCCTCACTAAATGAGAGAAGTTCATCTAGCCACTGATCAGCCTGGTCTCTGCTCTGAATCCCCTGTCCCAGGCACAAAAATGATGATTTAGAGCTAGAAAAGACTGGTCCAAGAGTATCAAATTCAGATTGAAGTGAATCCTCGTGGGTATCATATTGATTTAGAAAATCACAAACTAACAGTATCTGTATTATAGTATTTTTATTTATTTTGCCAAACACTTCCCAATTATTTTTTAATCTTGTTCCAATGCTTAGGAGTTTTGCTTCAGTTTGACAGCTCTGATCTAGTCCAACCTGATTTTTCAGAGAGGAAATTGAGCCTCAGAGTGGTTGGGTTAAATAGTAATCCAAGTAGTAAGTAGCAGAGTGGGAACGAGTGCATTACTAACTAGTGATGTGTTGTCCACTTTCTCTCTGTGTATTTCTCTGTGTTTCTGTCTATCTCTATGTCTCTCTCTGTCTCTGTCTCTCTTTCCCTCCCTCCTCCTTCCTTTTCTTCCTCCCTCCCTCCTGCCTTCCTCCCTCTCTCTATTTCTCTCTGTCTCTCTCTTCCTCTTTCATTGTCTCTCTTTCCCTGTCCCTTCTTTCTCCCTGTGTCTGTCTCTTTCTCTATCTCTATCCTTTCTCTGTCTCTTGTCTGTCTTCTCTGTTTCTCTTCTCTCACTCTGTCCCTGTTTCTGCCTCTTTCTCTCTATCTCTCTTTCTCTCCTTCATTTTCCTCATATTGGTGGCAACGAGACTGCCTACCACAAAGTACACCAAAGACCTGCTCAACTGCTACCTTTGGGTCAGACCCACGTCATTAACTAACTGGCCAGGTCATTCTCTCCTTTTGAAAACTAAGCACTTCTAAGTGGATTCCTCCCAGGTCCTCGGATTCCAAAGCTAGCCAGTCCTCATCCCCTGGCTTCATGCAGCTCTGTCCTTACTCTGTGTGGGCTGATGGGCGGGGGACAGCAGAGATGGTTAGAAGTAGAAAAGGGATAGGGCTGAAGAGGAAATAGAAAGGTGTCAGGAAAGTAAGATTCTTGTCATGGGAAAAATTGAGCTTGAATCCACTTAAAGGGAGGCAGCAAATGCAGGGAAGTGCAGAAACAGGGCTGTAGACAACAGGGTATTGGAGAGGAAAAGTGAGAGGAACGTGAGAGGAACAGGGCCGGGGGAGAAGGATGAATGAAATTCCACCATGTTATGGGTTGATTTATGACCCTGGCAGAACTGTGTGAGAGCCCTGGGGTAGGTGCCAGCTCTGAGCTGAGCCAGGAGACAGTTTCCAGGCTGGTTCCAGCTCAGGGTAGCATGAGGCACCTGCTCTGTGGTCCTTGCCAAACAAGACTGGCATCTGGCCTGACCTGGCTGAGCAGAACTGCTAGGTATGGGGACATCCCAGAACCTGCAAGGAAGGGGAATGGGAAAGGGGTAATTTGGACTTGAGGAACTCTGGTCTTTCATGTCCCCTTTTCCCCAGAGCCTTCTCAGTCCTGGGTTCACATGCAGGTGGCAGCTTTGAGTTCCCCTTAATCCAAGCTTCCTGAATTATAGGCTATAGAAGGTCAGAGCACAGAAGAACTTTTGAGATCTTTGAGTCCAATTCTATTTTATGGATAAAATAAATAAACAACAACAAAAAAGCACAGAGGATCAGAGAGGTAAAATGTCTTTCTTGTAAGCAACAGGGATAGGACAAGAATACAAGTCTTCTGATAGCTTTACTAGTCTCCTTTCTACTATGCCATTCTATCTCCTAAACCTGGGCTTCAGCCTATTCCAAGCTAATGCTGAATGAAGTATCTTTCCGGATTCACAAAAAGTTGAACCACAAATACCACTCACTTCTCTGTAACTCGAAGGAACATCCTCCCTCTGTGTCTGTCTCTGTGACTCTGTGTCTGTCTCTGTTTCTATCTCCCCACCCCCTCATCCCACACTTCTCTCTCTCCTCTGTCTCTGTTCCTTTGTCTCTGCCTGTCTCTCCCATCTGTTTCTCTCTCTCCCATCCATTTCTCTGTCTCTCTCTAATCTTAGCCTATGTCTCTCTTTCTGTCTCTGTCTCTATTTCCCCACCCCCTCCATCCCACACTTCTCTCTCTCCTCTGTCTCTGTTCCCTTTGTCTCTGCTTGTCTCTCCCATCTATTTCTCTGTCTCCCTCTAATCCTAACCTACTTTTGCCATGGACCCATAGCCCACTTCTGCCAACCTTCAAGGGGTTTCAGCCTTCTTCGCTCAAAAACATCACAAAACATTTGCCCACAAAGAAAGGATGTGCTTATGCCCATGGGTAAACTAATTCAGTCATTTTACCAAACTGTAACAGGTTTAAAAGTAATTAGCTAACAGCTGTGAGCCAATCCAATCATACAATCCAACTTGCTGAATAATAACCATCCTCCCTCCATCATCCAGACCTTTACTACACACATCTCAATCAATCCCGCTCCCATCCAGCCATAGACAAAGCAAGAGCTCTTATTCTCCTTAGACCTATGGGGAAACTGAGCCTCCGTGGGCCGCTGGGTGCAGAAGTGACGGGGAGCGCTCAGCCAGCCTGGGGAGCTGGGGCTGGAATCCAGATGTCTGCATTTCTAGGTTAGCGCTGTTTCCAATGCAACATGTTCTGTTTAGACACAGCCCAAAGTTATTAAAAGATGTATTCTCTAAAACTTAGTCCAACAGGCAGGCAGAGACAGAGGGCTGGGTGAGAGAGGGAGACGGAGGAAGGGGAGAGGGAAAGAACTGGGCAAGCCGGAGATCAGGAACACTGCCTGGATGCCCAGTGGGTTCACTCACCACTTGGAGCCCAGGCTGGGTCGGGGTACTAGGGCTGCCGCTGCCGCTGCCGCCGCCACCTCCCGGATTGCTTCCTGACAGGTAAGCCTGGGAGCTGTCCCGGCCCTTATATCCCGACTCCCTTTTCCCTAATCCCCTCCCTCGAAGGAATCTCTGAGGAGGGGATGGGGAGGAGCTTCCGGGGGCCAGATGCCCAGCAGGAGGGAACCCGCGCAGCCCAGCCCAGCTTCCTGGGCACAAACCTGAAATAGCCGGGGGGCTGGCTCTAGACTCTCCAACCTGCACCTCCCCACACACACTAGGACTACCTCACCGGGCGGGGCGCAGCTCTGGGGCTTTGAAGGGGAGCGCCGGATTGTGCAGCCTGAGGCTAGCGGAGTGAAAGGAAAAGCTCGGCTCCCAGGAGCTGGGGAGGCGCTTCCTCTGCTCAGCCCCGGGGGTTGTCCCGCCCCGCCCCCCCGCCCCCCAGAAACCAGGCAGGCTCATCCTGTGCCGCGTGCCCAGGCTCCGCGTGCCGTTCTTCTCCCCTGAGTGTTTGTGCACGGTTTGAGGGCTCGGCAGGCGCAGGGATGCCCAGCACACGGCTCTGTGGAGGCTATTTTCACTGGCCACTTTCTATTTTCACCCGGGACTAAAGGAAAGGAATAAGCATAAACAGAAGCATGAAAAATCGAGGTCAGATAGAGGGAAGCATTTCCTGGCAGCGGAGTTTGTCAAATATTGAAACAGATTACTTAGGGAGGTTGTGAAATCCTGCTGGAGTTTGAAAGGGACTGGGAAAAAAAGGGATTTGTATGACATGCTTTAGCTGCGGGCCTGCCCCAAAGCAGAGACTCGGTCCTCAGCGTTAACAGAAAACGTTTGTGGAGCCCAAGCTACATTTATCCCCCCCTTCCCCCTCCCGTGTCTTTCCTCTCTCACCCCATGGAGAAACTGAGGCTCTTTCCTGGGTCAAGGAGAATCAGCGGAAGGATTTAAATCCTGAATCTTAGCTCTACGTTTTAATCATTTAGTCATTGTGTGAGTTTGAGAGAAAGATACATGTTCCTTTTCGGTGTTCCCATCTTATAAAATGGGGGGAAATGGTCCCAGCCAGCCCACCTTCCTTCTTGAGGCCCTGGGGGCCCGGACCTCTCTCCCCTTAGGGGAGTCCCCTGTACCCTGGGCTCTGTCAGCATCCTCTGCTCCTGTCCCAGACCTCTCATCCATGTCTCCAGCCACTCTGTCCTGTCTGTAACCCTGCCCCACCCCAGCTGGAATCGAAATATTCCTCTAGCATGTCCCTGAAA
Source organism: Sminthopsis crassicaudata (assembly GCF_048593235.1). Taxonomy (NCBI): domain Eukaryota; kingdom Metazoa; phylum Chordata; class Mammalia; order Dasyuromorphia; family Dasyuridae; genus Sminthopsis; species Sminthopsis crassicaudata. Next base: position 611,308,461 of record NC_133618.1, read on the forward strand.
TGAGTCAACAGGAAAAAATGCTTCCAAACCTGGGTCAGAGGCTGTTTGGGGCGGCTCCTGGGGCCCTCTCCCTGGGACACTGAGGCAGCTGTGGGTCGGCATGCCAGGTATGCTGTTCCTGCCTCCCCTCATTCCCAGCTACCTCTAATGCCGAGCCAGGAACAACACCGGGCAACTTGGAAGCCCTGAAGCCACGGGCTGCCAATCATCTTCTGCCAAGGCCTAAAAATACCCCCCGGAGGGCCTGGAGGGTGGGGTGCTTCTGAGCTGGGTGGGAGGGGGATGTAGTCTGGAGTTTCTGGGAACACCCAGGTGACCTCCAAGGGACTCAGAGAGCCCTTGATACCGAGCTCAGTAAGCAATTACTGTGGGCTTTGGAGCAAGGCAGCATGGAGGGGCTGCCCATTACCTGTTGGATAGAGTTCCAACTCCTGATCCTGGCATTTGAGACCTTCCACGGTCTGCTTCAGATCTTCCTTTGTGGGCTTCTCTCACATCATTCTCCTCCGGGTATTCAAAGCTTCAAGTAAACCAGAAGGCTTTCATCCTTCACTCGGGGAGCAGCAGCCAAATCAATATATGACAATTGTCAGCCCTCTGACAATTGTCCTCCTTGTGACACACTGGCTGTGCTCCTGGGCAGGTCCGTTTACTTCTCCATGCTCTAGGTCAATGGTGACACTCAGTTAGAAACAGAGTCCATTAAACTAAATAGAAGAAGTGTGTGTGTGTGTGTGTGTGTGTGTGTGTGTGTGTGCATTTATTTATTTATTTCAACTGTATCTAAAAATCATTTTAAACATTCATTTTTCAAAATTTTAGAGTTCTAAGAAAAACCATATATTAACATTATCTATGTTCTGTTATAGTTTTGCTTGTTTCATTAAATATTTCCCAATTTCATTCTAATCTGGCTCAATAACACTAGAGAATATTGCTAGCTGGGAGGGGGGCATCTTTGACACATTCCCTAAGCCAATAACTGAAGAAGGCATCTCTTCCTCTGGGAATTCCCTATACTGATGAAATACCAGTTCCAGTCCTTATTTCTAGGGCTCCACTCACTATCACTGTAACTTCCCAAATAAGTTTACCTTTCCCTGACCTGTAGCTTCTTACGTGCCCTGTCTCATGTAACTAGAATATGAGCTTCTCTTTTTTATTTATTACCCTAGCAACACACATTAACTACCTTTTATTCCTTTGGCACACAACTTTCCTGCTTCCGTGTCTTGGGTTATGACATTTCACTGTACCAGGAGAGCTCTTTTCCACAATAGCACCCATCTGTGAGATTCCTGAGTCCTGAAAGACCCAGCTTAAAAGCTGCATCTTCAGCTCAAACCTTCCTTGACAGCCCCCTTCGGAAATGGCCTTCCCCAGTACTCATAAAGCACTTTGTTTACAACTCTCCTCTGGGTTCCTACTTTATTTTGCACCATGGTTATTGGTGTATGCATCCTAGTACAACAGAAAGAACATGGGCTCTGGGAGACTCCGAGGGTTTCTGGTCAAATCTTGCAATAAATACTTATTATATTCTATGATCTTTTCTTTTTGTTTTGACAAAATACTTTTACTCAGTTCTTTACATGTATGCGCTCAAATGTCAATTCCATCAACTAAAATCTAAAAACTCAGTTTTATGCCAATTGCATTAAAAACCATTTACAAATCTGGGACAAAATATATGTCCCAGAATTCCATTTATCAAGTCCATATGCTGAAATTAATTCTTACTGCCAAACCAATAAATAAAGTCAGGCTCTGTGTATATGGCTCCCCATTCTTTCTGAGGATTCATATCAATAAAATCACATAGACTCATTTTTGAAGCTCCAGTTTGAATGGGGGGGCATGAAGGAGGAAGCTCTCCCCAATTTCCCGCAGAATCTTTCATGTGAAATCAGTCAGATGTAAAGTCTCTTCAATTCCCCAGGCCTCAATTTTGCCAACTGTAAAATGAAGGGATTGGGCTAGATTGCCTCTCTAAATCTATGATTCTATGAGACGCTCACTGCTGGGAAAATTGTTACCAGTCATATGGAATCAAGCTGAGTCGTGGAGGATCAGATATATGGTTCTCAGGCAAAATTTGCAATATTTCATCACTATTTGTAGCATTTCTTCTGTCCCACCTCCAAAGAAGCACAGGGTCTGAACCTGGACCATGTAAGACACTCAAGAAAACACTAACTCTCCCTATGAGCTCTTGGCTGCCTTTCCTGGAAATATACCACACACATGACCAAGAGAGACAGGATGCAAAAACCAGCCCTTCATGGCTCAGTTGTCTCAAGTTTCTTGGAACCTTATCTGCTCTTCACTTCTTGATTCTTCAAGACATGACACTTCAACTCTCTCCCAAGAACAGGCTGGTTTAACTAAGGTGTTATTGTTTACTTTTTCTTGACTGTATTTTGGAGTTTTCCTGGCAAAGACATTGAAGTGTTTGCTATTTCCCTCTCCAGTATGTTCCCATTTTACAGATTAGGAACTCAGGCAAATAGTGGTTAAGTGACTTGTCCAAAGTTACATAGCTAGTGAGGACTTCCTGACTCCAGGCTTGGTGCTCTATCCACTGCATTATCTAGCTTCCTGTTGACTTGGATAAGTCAGTCCTTATTTAGGATGGTTGCTTTAAATATCTGCACTTACCCCTACCAGATATGAATGAAACCCTTGCTTCTTATCTCTGATACAAGTGCGACAGAAATCCTTTATCCCAAGACTTGATGACATTTGTATTATATCTAGCCCCTTTGTAGCCAGGGACATGTCTAAGCTAATTCTGTACCTTCTCTATGCTTAATACAGTGCTCTGTATTTAATACACGCTTTATTTTTATTTTTGTTACTGTTGAATTGATAATGAAAATGACATTTTTAGGAGTGCAGGATAGACTGAAAAAGATAGGTGAACATTGGTGAGACCAGTAGGGAGATGCTTTTCGTAGAGTAGAGAGATCATCTGGGAATAAATCCTAACCCTACTACTTCCTACCTGTGTGACTGTGGGGAAGTCACAACCTTTAGAGATCTAGATTTTCCTGATCTATAAAATAGGGAGGATTAAATATCTTCCCTTATAGATTTAAATCTGAGACCATCATGGATGGGAGCCTAGATCAGGATATTAGCTGAAGAAATAAGAGGAGTGAGCTTCATAAACGCTGAATGCTGGAAAGGGTCAAGTTTAGCATTAGAGATCGTCAGTTCAATTCCTTGACTTTGTAAGTGAAGAAAGAGAGGGATTCCTCTCAATGAATCTACCAAGCTTTGAGCATCCCCTCCTCAAATGATTTTGGCTTTAATGTATTTTGATTGCTCTGTGAATATCTCATATTCTACATCTCCCCCTTCCTCTCCTGCTTTCCACCCTATCCTTACCCTGTGCAAATTTCTTAAGGGAATTTTATATTTTATTTTGTGTCTCTAATGCCTAAGGCACAGGGCCTGGAATCTTCATTGATGTTTGTGATTCAGGAACTGAATTGAATAGAAAACCTGGGTGTGGGGGGGTGATAATTGATCTGGCATCCACAGACCAACTCTCTCCTTCCCCTTCCCCTGCCTACCACCATGAACTTGGATGGGGAAAAAACATTATGTACTTATTTCAATATATAATTGGGTACCTTTTATTCCTATATATTTTATTTTATTCATTTAAAATCCTGCTTCAGGGATGGGGGGATGCGTTTTATAGACTTCATCAAAGCTTTCCAGGGCTCCAGTTCATATAAAAACTACCCTTCTTCTGTAACTTCTTATCTCCTCTAGGGTAAATTGTCATTCAAAGGTCTTCACAACCTGAGCCTTGTTTAGGATTTCCGGCCTTTTTATGACTTCACTACCCATTGTCCATTCACTGTACAGTACACATAAATTGGCCTTCTTCATCTCCCCCCATCTCCTTCCTCCACACCTTTGTTATCAGATATGTCCCATGCCTGGAAATCATGTCCTCCTTCTTCCCGCATTTCAAAATCCCTCCCTTCCTTTAGAATCCAGCAAGGTTCGTCCTCAACTGAGGCCTTTCAAGTTCCATCTTCCTCCACAATCATTAGAGCCCTCTCCCCACAAATTACATCCTTTCTACTCTTTAGATACATAGCATCTGCTGGGGCTATGTTTCTGCCTTCCTTAAAACATCTGTTTCTGGAAGGCAGGGATTGTCTCAGTTTTGTGGTTGTATCCTAAGGATTTAGCATATTGCCTGGCACATGGTAAGTACTTACTGAATAAAAGCAAATAAGATAAATAGTTAGCATTGATACAGTGCAAAATATCTTACAAATATCATCCTATTTTATTCTCTACAACAACCCTAAGATCTAAGTATTTTATGATCCCTATTTAACAGATAAGGAAACTGAGGCAGACCTAGGTTAGGTGACTTGAGCAGACTTATCCAATTAGTCTGAGGCCCTATTTGAACTTAGATCTTCCTGATCCAGGGTGCTATCCATTGCACCACCTTGTTGCTTGATTGAATATAACTCCATGAAGGATAGGCCTTGTTCTATGTCTTACTCTTCTATGTACTTTTTTTTTCACAACATCTAATCTGTTCTCATGGAACTTACAGTCTAGGTAGACAGATAAGATGTCTAGTGCAACCTAAGAAATATCCCAAAGTAATAAGTGCAGAATTAATTATTAATCAATTATTCCAAGTGAGCAACACGAGGGACAAGGATCATTGGGGCACCCAAGGAAATCTTTATGGATAATAACTGCTGTTTGCATAAACATTTTATATGTATTATCTTCTGAATGTGTGACTATGTGAGAGAGGTAGATGAGGAATTATTATTCCCATTTTACAGATAAGGAAACTAAAAGTCAGAGAGATGAAAGGATTTCCCCACAGCTACAGAGTCAATAAATCATGGAGTCACAGAATTGCATCATTGGGAGGGGCCTTGAGAGCCATCCAGTTCTGACCCACATCTTGAGAGGAAATCCCTCCATCACAAACCTGACCAAGTGTCATACAACTTTGGCTTAAAGATTTCCTATAGGGGCAGGTAGGTGACACAGTGGATAGTGCACCAGCCCGAAATCAGGAAGACCTGAGTTCAAATCCAGACTCAGACACAACACTTCCTAGCTGTGTGACCCTGGGCAGGGGATTGCCTCAGGGGAAAAAGATTTCCTATCAAAGGAAATTCCCCCACTTCCTAGAAGGAAGAGAACTGGAATTTATTCAGTGCCTATTATGGGCTAGCCACTGCACTAAGTACTTTACAATTTTTCTCTTTTTTGACCCGTACAACAATCCTTCAAGGTTAGGTACTATTATTATCTCCATTTTACTGATGAAGAAACTGAGGCAGCAGACTTGACTTGCTCAGGGTCATACAGCTAGTATGTGTCTGAGGCCATATTTGATGCCCAGCATTCTATCCCTGTGCTTCCTATGGGCCCAAGCATCTCAAACCCTCTACTAGAGAGTTGTACCCAAAGGGATATTTTTCCTTATATCAAGCCATGTGTATCTCTCCAAACAACCTTCATCCTTTGTTCCTGACTCTGCACTCTAAGCCAAGAAGAACAGACTTGATTCTTTTACCTTGTTAACAACCCTTCAGAGGCTTGAAGACAGGGATCACCAAGATCCTCCTGCTCAGGTCTTCTCATCTCCAAGTGGAAGATCCCATTTCCTCAGCTCTCTGTGACATGACCCCGACACCTTCATTATCCTCATTAACCTATGGGCTCTCTTCAATTTATCAATGGCCTTCCTAAAAATTTGTCCCGAGAACCAAATTCAATACTCTAGATGTGGTGGAACTAGGGCAGAGTACAAAGTAACCATCACCTCCCTGGTTCGGTAGGACATCAGCATGCTGATCCCAGGGTCATCATTATTCCTGAAAGGCAAATGATAGAACTTCTAAAATAACATTTATGGTCAAATTAGCAGAGCATGTTTTTTGGCATTCGCAAAAGTAATTTAGATAATCTCCTGATTAATCCCTACAATTTCAAATCAATTTCTCTTCACCATTTCCTGCCTAGTGGTCTCCTGAGATAGTGGGAATTTAGTGAACCACACCGACCCCATCTTGTGACTCAGCTTTGGTTCCTTCTTATTCAATTATGGGTCTAGTCCAGTTTCTGTCTTGTGAGAAAACTTTGTTCAATTATGGGAAACTTCATTGCATTGTTTGAACTTAGCCCTTCATGGCTGGGAAGTTGAACCACCTCTACCTGCTTCTTAGAGACTCTTAACTAAGGACCGAGGTTCTGCTGACCAGAAACCTGGTCAGACTCAAAGATTGATGCAAGGAGTTTTCTCCCATTGGTACGTCTCAAGTCACCCATGTGTCTTATCTGAAAACTGGTTCTGGACTGATTCTGTACTGATAATTATTGTTCCCATTTTCCTTTGATTGAATATGGACACATGGTCAGGGAGGGGGAAATGATGGAGGAGGACCACTTTTCTTGATCTCAGGAAATCCGACCTTTTGGTTCTCCCCCTCTCAACTTAGAAAATCCCTAATATTTCCTCCAATTAGAAATCAGATTACCTAATTTTGTATCATGGTTAATTGTTTGATTGTTTATTTATTTTTTAATTAATTGATCTTACTGGATGAATTGATTTTAATGCATAAAAGTCTGAATCCCCCGTTATTCTGGATCCAATGGCAAAGTTGAGGAGGCCTGCTCCCTATTTGTTATGCAACTGCCATGAATTCCTTCATAAATTGATTTGCTCAGAAGCTTAAATCTTTGTTTCCTCAGGCATTTCATCTTTCACATAACATCCTTCTCACCTGGAGATGTCTCCACCTCTGAAATTTCTTTCCCTCATCTGTATATTTCTCCTTTGAACTCCTATTTCAAGAATTTCCACAAGAGTCATGTTCAGCTCCTGACTCTCTTGTCTACTTTTCTACTTTATCCCCTCTCCAGAGTCCCTCCCTACCTCACCTGGGCTTCTCTGTCCTTCCTAGGCATTGCTTCCCCCCATCAGAAGGGAAGCTCCTTGAGGACAGGAACGTGTGCAGTATTTGTCTTCCTAGTGCTTTGCACATACTAAACCCCATAGTCTGGCACATAGTAAGTGCTTATTGAATGTTAATCTGATATTTCTTTAATGACAACATCACTAACCCAATGATGACATAAAACAGCAGTCATTTCTGTCTCTCCCTCTTAGTCATCACCCTCCCTTCCTCCCCAGCATCCAACCAATTGCCTAATCCTGTCAATGCTAATAAAGCCATGTTCCTTATTCCTTTCTGTCCTCACTTCTCTATCATGGGCCTTCATCACCTCTCACTGGCAGAACTGGGCTTTTTGACTTGAGTGCATGGCCTTTCCACGCTTGCCTCCCCACGCATAACCAAACTGAAACAGAGTTGGCCCGAGTCCCCCGACCCCTGTGAGCTGGCCCAGCTCAAGGTGGTCTATAATAGCCTACAGAGCTGAACTGGCATGAAGCCAAATCCCCCAAAATGGTTAGGATTAGGACTTGAATAGTGGGGAGTGTGAACTATGGGGAATGCATGGCAGGTGGTGAGAACTGCTCCCCTGAGGGAGTGTGGGAAATTAACTATGAAATAACTGAGAGAAATAAAAGGATTATTGAGCAGCCTCGAGTGCTCTGCTAGAGATAGGCAGCATGAATCTGAAATGTGCCAAGTGAAAGTCTGCATGGTTCCCTGATCTTCAGCCTGGCACAGGAGCCAAGAAAGCCGATGGTGGCAGCGGGCCAGGCTTAAGTGACAACACAGCAGAAGGTGAAGAGACTGGGATATCAGTTAAAACAGCATTGGCCAGCCATGATCTTCAGCCTGGACAGAACAGGAATTAATAAAGTGAGCAAAGGAGCCATGCCCTCAAAGAAGAGGTGGTATGGACCGGGTGAGTCAAACTGCTGTCGCCATCACCAGCAGCACCTTCCCTCAGAGCCCCAGGGAGACAGCCCAGGACACTGAGCCCAAGATCCCCTAGACCAGCAGTACTAACCCACCCCCCTCACCTAGGCCTGTCTCCATTCCAAACCCTGAAGCCATCATTCAGAAAATCAACCCTTGTGGAATGTGACCTGGCAACTGCATTTGCAGAAGCTGTGGCCTTGTCTCTTTAAGCAGACACCGCTTCTAAAGACCTAGAAAAGAGAGGTTTTGCAACCAAAGTCCTTGATCCTGTTAAATGGCTCCACATCAGAAGTAGATCTGGTTTTATCAGTGGAAAAAATGTAAAATAAGATGAATCACCCTCTTCCTTGGAAGGACCATGGGGTCTTTTCATCTAGCTTGCAGGTGATCCCTCTTTGGTTGGCTCCCCTTATTAGAACTTCAGGGACTTTCTTGTTTTTTTTTTTCTATTTATATCACTAGCACTAAACACAGTGCTTTGCACTTACTGGTTGCTTAATAAACATTTTTTTTTTGTTTTGAGTTATGAGAAAACCAGAAGTTGGAAAAGGTCAGGCAGAGAGCTGATGCAGTCAGTATTGAAGAGGAAGAGAGGTGGAAGATATTGGTATCACTATGTGTTTTTGGAGGCAGTGTCTTCATGCAGTGATAAAAATCATGGTATGGCATCAATTTTTGTGGGGTTTAGCTCCCAAAGGAGGCAGTCAGTGATGGGACCCAAGAGTTTAGAAATTCACATTAAATTTAGCCTTGGAATGGATGAGGATTTTGTTCTCGCCTGATCATAGAGGGGAGGCAACAAGGGTGGATAAAGAAGGAAAAGGGGATGCCCCAGAGAGAACATTAATTTTCTTAACAAAGCAGGAGAACCAGAGAATGGAGAAAAGGGGGAATACAATTGAGGACTTAAAGATAATTTTAAAAGCTCAGAACAGTCACTGTGAAGATTATGTGGGAAGAATAGGAGGATTGTTGATGGCATCAACGGTGTGTTGAAATTAAACAGCAAGACCTGTGATTCATTTCTTCTTTCCCCCTTCCCCATTGTGACTCTTTAGTCTGGGAACAGAGAAAATAGATGCGGGCAGGAATCCGGAATTGAGGATGGATATGATGGACATACCTATGGGTAAAAGAGTTTAGTGAAGTGACAGAATACAGCATCTGGATCTTATAGAACAACCCTGATTAGAAATCAAGAGGAGCCAGCAGGGACAGGATGGATTTGGTAAACAAAGAAAAGCAAGATATTAGCAGGTCTCTGGGGAAACACAGAGAAGGTTCAACAGGTATAAGAGATGAAAGAGGATCTTTTTGTAAAATGGGAAGTTGGATGGTTATTCAGCTTCAAAAAAGCATATCACAGAAGCACAGAATCTGAGAGTTAGAAAAGACCTCACTGGCCATCTAGTCCAATCCATACCCAAAGGAATCCCTATGACAATATATCCCACAAGTAGTTAGCCAGTCTCTATTGAAGACATAGAGTGAAAGGGAATCCACCAGCTCTGGAAGCAAACCATTGCACTTTTGGACCACTCTCATTGTTGGGAAGTTTTTCCTAACATCAAGCCATCTGCCCACTGCTCCTGGTTTTCTCCTCTGGGGCCAAGCAGAACAAATCTATTCCTTCCTCCATAGGACAGGCTTCAAGCATTTAAATCCAGCTCTCCTGGTCCTCTATATTCTTTTCTCTAGGCTACACATGTTTGATGTCAGTAATTCTTTTATTTTTCTAGTTCCTTCTTAGCTTTAGTGTTCTATTGTTGAAAGGTTGTCTTTGAAGGGCATATATCAATATTTAATCTTAATAACTAATCAATTCACTAATATTTTCCACTCTAGGTTTGTGGTGAGGATGCAGTGAGATAATGTATGTAAATGTGAGCTATTAATAGCATTATCATTTTATATTCAATGGAGTTTGAATAGAAACCATCCTTCAAGATATCACAATGCTATTACTGTCTTTTTACATTTAATGTTTACTAGACTATTGCTTTTTGTAACTGAATGACCAAGCTGGGCTATAAGCTCACTAAAAAAAACTTTGGGCCATCTCCATTATAGCTGGGGGATGATGACTACTTCATTGATTCCCCACTTGGCTTTGACTTCCTCCTCTAGGTCTCTATTTTTTGAGGGCTTTCTTTTGCAATGTAGTTTGGAGGTAATGAGTGTTTTGTATGGTGATAGCTATTTAAAAAGTGTTATTTTTACAATTTTATGGGTCAATGTTATGCCTGGGCAACTGTGGGCCACAGTTTTGTCTGCAATGATGCTCCAATTCCAGGACAGTTTATTTATTGAATTTGGGGGTTTGAATTTGTAGGACTGAGAGACTTGTCATCTGCAAGTTTATGGACTCTGTCCTGGATCTTCTCCATCATAGTGGCAATTAACTTTGGCAAGTGTACATTTTGTTTTATGCCAAGTTTTATGTTTATTATCAGAGGATCATTGAACAGAATTCTCTCTGTTGTTTCATTTTCCAAGGAATCATGAATGATCTAGATGTATGAATGGGAGACACCTACTTGTATAAGAACCTATGATGGGGGAATTTGGGGAATAAAATAAATATTTGGTTTTTTGTTTGTTTTTTCCTTGGTGTACTTATTTTCCTCCTAATCCTCTCAGAAATTTGCTATTTCTTTTTTCTTTACTAATTGTTTTATTTTTTTCTGGTTACACATGTATATTGACTTTTTAAAATATACATTTCTTTATAAATCATGTTGGGAGAGAAAAATCAGAACAAAAGGGGAAAAGCACAAGAGAGGGGGAAAAAAAAACAGAAAAAAGAAGTGAACATAGCATGTGTTGATTTACATTCAATTTCCATAATTCTTTTTCTGGTTGCAGATGGCATTTTCTATCCAAAGTTTATTGGTATTGCCTTGGATCAATGAATCACTGAGAAGAACCAAGTCTTTCATAGTTGATTATCACATAATCTTGCTGTTATTGTATACAATGTATTCCTGATTCTGCTAGTTTTGATCAGCACCAGCTCATGTAGATCTTTCCGGGCCTTTCTATAATGAGCTTGTTCATCATTTTTTATAGAACAATAATCCATTACCTTCATTTACCACAACTTATTTAGCCATTCCCCAATTGATGGGAGATAAATGCTTGTTAATTGAAAAGTAAATAAATAAAATTTTAAAGGAAACAGAACCAATAAGGCAGTGTTTTGTTCTTTTTCACATTTAACAAAAAATAAATACAGATATCTCCTATTCTTTGTATCTATCAGTTAATTGCAAGATGGTAAAGATATAGGTCATTGTTATCCTTGCTTATGAAAGCCTACTTGCCTCTCTTAATACTTTTAAGTGTGTTCTCATTTTGTAGACAGATGGTCCTCATAAAGATTTTGTATAGATAGGAGAATAGATAGTACTGACTTACATAGGTCAGTAGTTACTGATACTCTCTTGGTCATTTGAAGTTTTTTCCAAGGATCTTCTCCTCCTTCAGATATATTGTAAATAAGTCTCTCAATACTTTCAATTGCATCATCCCCAGCACAGATCTGTTTTAATGTACTTGTTCTAATCTTTTCCTACCTTTTTTGTTCATATTGCTACTTCTATCCCTTCTAACACACACCTGGAATTGTGATACTAGGTCCAAACAAAATGTTTTCACCATCCTTCATGAAGAAAACAGTTTGTTAAAATGATTTTTGCAGAAATTTTCCATTTTTTCTGCTGTTTGTAGTTCTCCTATTTTCTTTCTTGGATGCCCTTTAGTTGACATCGCTTAGTCAGATATCTTGTGAAGTTTTCTTTAAACTGGTTTTATCTTCCACTGTTTCTCTCTGGCTTATGAGATAACTCATAACCATCCATCATCTTTTTGGGGGAAGATTTTTACAAATGATTTTATATTCTGATCCACTGTTGGTTGCCTTTGGCATCTACTTCTCACCATTTGGCAAGAAAATCAGATATTTGCTGATCAAGGCAGTCTTTGGGCAATTTTGGTGTATTTATCGAGCAATTAATTTACATTTGTTAAGTTTCTGTAGAAAATTATTATAGTTGTTGTCAATGTCATTTTTCTTATTCATTTCCAATTTTTGACTTTAAATGACTTCTTAAAATAATTCGGAGCTAAGTAGTCTCAAGTGTATGCTATATCTTTTTTTCATTTTCTTCTTTTTAAAAAAAATTCTGATCTTGGAGATCTAGTGCAGAATTCAGGTCAAAAAAATTCCTTGTGAATGGTAAGGTCCTTCAGATGCTCCTGTTGGCAAATGACATTGTTTTGGTTTCTATGAAACTCCGAACACAGCAAAGTTTCCTGGAAGAAATCTGTAATCACTCAAAGGAATTTGACTTGTCCACCCACACAGGAAAGACCAAATGAATTGAAAAATGTCTATTGCTCAGATACCAACATGAATTTAGGTGAACACTGTAAAGCTTATCCAACAATGTATGTATCTGGGACAACCAGTAGGAGTTGGGCCTAGAATCAAATAGAAAAAAGTAGCAGGCTAGACTATATTGGGAAATTACAAAGTTCTTGTATTGACCCTCAGCTTTTCATGAAAGCAATAGCCTATTTTTTCAAAACTAAAATTTAATCAGTGATATCATATGACAGTGAGACACGGAACACTACTTCCTTCAAAGAACTGAGAAAGAAGACAATGGAAAGGCATATGTCGTTTATGAGCAGGATCAAACAGACAACTTAGAAAGGTGAGAAAACCTTATATATACATTGTTGGAACCTAGCCCTGCATGTCTGGGAAGCTGGAGAAATGCTACCTGTTGCTTAGAGACCCTTAACCAAAGACATAGGCTATGTTGGTGAGAAACCCAGTCAGATCCAGAGATTAATGTCATTACATACCTCAAGCAACCAATATCTTTTATCTGAAAACTGAATCCTAGACTGATCAATCAGTTGTTTCCCTGTTCCTATAATAGTTTACAGACACTTGAGGAGAGTAGAGTCCCTTTTTTTCTGAATTCAGTGAATTGCACTTGTTCTTCTCCCCCTCCTAACTTGGAAGGACTTTGATCTTTTATCCAACTAGAAATCAGATCCTCAAATGTTGCACTGTTTCTTTTTAATTAATTGACTTTACTTGATTAATTGTTTTTAATTTGTTAAAAATCTCTTTCTTCCTGTATTGGGATTCAGGCCTAAGCTGGGGAGATCTGGTTTTGTTGTTGGGCAATTGCCATGTATTGCTTGATGGGAAGTTTTATTTCTTCAGTCATTTCATCTTTTATATGCCACAGAATCAAGAGGAACTGTGATGAATAATATCAAGAAATGGTATGACTACAAAAGAAGAGTGAGGGATGACAGGACGATAGTGAAACTCCTCTGTTGGTACCCTCCCAAATCAAGAAAGATGTGAAAGAATAAAGAGATATTTCTAGCTCATTAGTGAACTTTTCAGAAGATATAAATAAGTTGACCTCCCAAATTGTTCAGACCACAAAGCTATATAAGAATTTTAGTTTGTGAAGAATAGAAAGTTTCTGCCATATAATTTGAGCCAAATTCTTTCTAGATATTAAATTAGATACTAAATTTTTACAACCATCTTTACAATTGCACAGCTTCTACCATTTCCTTGTGTTGTGATCTCATGGGCTTACCTGAAACTTTCATTTGAAGTCGAGTACTTCAGGGAATACCAATCCAGGTTCAGCATACTTTGTGGGACTATACTCCTAAAATTAGGACTCACAAACCCCTATCAATGTTTCCCTGTTTATTATCATCTAAAAGCCACAATTAGCCCAAAGGCATCATTTATTGTAAAAGAGTAAGAAAAGAAACACCAACCTTCCTTCAAAAATTTGGAGTACACTTTCCCATAAATACATGGAGTCAATAGGAAGAGAGTGTATTGTAAAGTTCATAAGTAAAAGGGTACATGTGACCAAGTTAATTTATACCTTGTTTTCCAGTTCTCCCTCTACTAAACTTCTGATCTTGCTCCTGCATAAGAAGTATTGCTGTTAATGACTGGCCAGACCTCCCTCATTTTCAAACTTGGACTCAGGTAAAATCCTGGCTTGGAATACTGTTCTCATCACTAACCTAGTCTAGGACAAGTCAGAGTCTCAGATGTGGAACCTGCTATCTTTCAAATAGAACTCTAGCTTTAGGATCCAGCCTCAACTTGACTCTACTCCTATTCCATGGGATACTTGTCAAATGCTTTTGGTGAACAAAAATGAGGGGAGGTTGGAAGAGAGAAATCCTACCCACCCTTGCTGTTCTCTCCAAGAGATGTGAGGCTAAAAGTGAATAGTGAATTAGTTCTTTAAAACTCGCTGCTTCTATTCTATCAGAGTAGGTCACTATTTTTAAAATTCTCACCAAATATATGTCTACTAAGGGACAAGAGCCCATTGTCTCTGACAATTCTTAACCATAGTTCCTGCTTAATTTTTAATATGCAAATATATCATTCAAACTCTGAAAGTGATATACCCTGAATCTGTTATATCTTTCACCTAGAGTCACTCAGTGTATATGAAAACCCTGTAATTCCATCAAGTGACTTGGAATGGGTGGGTTCAAGGGAGAGATATCTACACATATATTTGCCACATTTTCTTCAACTAGAAAATTAAGGTGATGATAATGAAGATGATGGAGAGAATACAAAATATAAAACACTTTCTTGCCTTCAAAAAACTTACAGTCTGGAAAAGGACATAGGTTCCAGGGGGAGGGAGTGAATTATTGTTTTCCCCAAAACGTTTTGTCCGTGCATGTTCTCATACTACCTTATCTTTAGCACAGCTTTCAGTAACCAAAGATGGTCAGGGTTGTTTTTTCTTAAGCAAACAAATATGTACCCATATATTAGGCTACATTGGCCATGATTATAAAGAGTAGTAAAACACCAAAAACCAAATTCTTGAGACTTTATGAGAAATTTGAATATTTCCTCCAACAGACCTGGGTGTTCAGATTTTTTTTTTAAAGCCACAGCCCTTCCCTAATCATGTTAATGACTTGTGGTAAATTTGGGCAACCTAAGAGCTTACTGAGGAGAGACCTTGGAAATGGCCATTCGATTAAATTAAGTTCAACACATACATTTATCAGTCCCCTACTATGTGCTAGCTACAGTGCTAACTAGGCTTTAGGAATAAAAAGGAAATAAGACCTGCCTTCAGGAACCTTTTAGCCTGATGAAGCCCTCCAATATAACCTGTATAGAGCTAATGAATTCAAATCCATCAAAGGGAGAAAGAGCATAAGAAGCACCAGGATCAGGGATGGCTTTGTGAAAGAAGTAGCATCTCAATTGAGCCTTTTGGCAAGATAAAGAACACAGGTTTATGGGAAGGACTTTAAAGAATGTCTCATTTTCTCTTCCGATTTTACAGCTGAGGAAACTAAGACCCAGAAAAATAAGAAGACTTGCTTATAAAAGAAGTGGCAAGACCAGGTTCTGAACTCAAGGCCTTGGATTTTCATCCCCCTCTTCCTCCATTTTGCCATGTTTCCTTTCTTCAAGGAGGAACTGGTGGAGATGAGGCTAGGTCTTCCAGACATGGGAGAACAACTTCAATGAATGCATTAAGGTAGGAGAAGGACTATTGAGTCCAGGGAACCATCAGAACATAAACATTTATTAAGTGCCAACTTTATGTCAGGCATTGTGCTTAGTGTTGGGAAAACAAAAAGAAACAGTGTGTGTTGCAGTTTGAGAGAACAGTTTGTAGTGCAGTTTGGCTGGGATGGAGAGTATTTGGAGGGGAGTAACGCAAGATAAAATGAGAGCTCAGTTGTGAGGAGCCATCAAAGTTAGACTGAGAAACTTGAATTGTAGAGTCAGTGGGGAGACACTAAAACTCCATTTTTGAACAGGGGAGTGAAATGACATAGAAAGGTAAAAGATTACTGAAGGACATCTATAGGTAGGCAGTTAGTCTGGTGAGAATACAGGGAAGGGCCTTGGCCAGGGTCATAGCCAAGTATGTGTGGAGCAAAATGAAAAAGGAGAAAGAAACACAACAATCTTCCCATTTAGCCCCTACCATCTACCGCCCCTCACTGGTCCTCCTTGAATGTTGCTGTTCTTCAGATCCAGCCTCTTTGGAATGAGATAGATGTTTTGAGAAAAGGGACAAGTTCATATTTCTTTTTTCCCTCCTTTGTTTTCTGATTTTATGCAATTCATTTTAGCAAATGTTCATTAAATAACTACTGCTTGCAGAGCATTCTGCCAGGTCCCTGGGGAGAGGAGTCAGGGAAGGTAAAGATATATAAGGCCCCAGCCCTACCCTCAGGTGGCTCATAGTCTAAAAGCAGCATATGGTTCATTTATAAGTAATTATATAACTTGAGCCCTTTCTTTCTTTTCCCACCCCAATTTATGTCTCTGAATTGTTTCCCTATGGGCTCCTGGAGAGATAGGAAATATTATGGAGATGGGAGAGAAAGGAGGTACGTAGGATAGGGTAAGGTGGGGTAGAGGAGGGTAAAGTTGGTAAGGAAGAAGAGGAGAAAGGGGGGGAGAGGAGAGAGGAGAAGAAGGGAAAGGTAGAAGAAAAGGGGAAAGGGAGGAGAGCAAAACAAAAGGTAAAAGAGAAGAGAAGAGAGGGGGAGGCAAGGAGAGTAGTGGAGAGAAGGGGAGGAAAGGAGAAGAGAAAGGAAATGAGAGGAGGAAAGGGCAGGGGAAAGAGAGATATGGAGCAGGAGGAAAAGAGGAAGAAAGAGACACAAAGAGGCAGAGAACAATTAATGATCATCCTGGCAAATGAAAAAAAAAAATCACTAGTTGAAGTTTTTCCGGAAATCACAGAAAAGAAAGGTAATTTTTTCAGCCCCCTTTTCCCAAGGGTTGAACAGAAACTACTCAGCTAGCTAGAGGGACTCTATATAGTCATTTCAGTAGGATTCTTTCTGGCCCCCGGCCCCCCTCCTTCTGATTCCTAGAAGAGAAATGGGATTGTTAGCCTGTAACCAAGGAACTACATGGATTAGGCACAAAAATCACAGTCATGGCCCTAAGAGAGAAAGGCACCTAGAATCCCAGCTGAGCTGAGAGATGTTCTGCCCCCAGAGCTAAGATGCAGCTGAGTACTTCTAGGAGAAGAGAGAATGACTCAGGGGGAACCAGTTGTGCAGCTGTGAGAAGATAAGATCCAAAGCCTCTGCAACTGCCAGCTACTAGAAATCCCATTGGGATAATCAACTGAGAGATAGATTTCCATTTGGGTGTGAAACCTTGTCACAATGTTCCCTGCTTTTCTTTTTCTTTTAGCTCATGATTCTGAAACAAGGAATGGACACTCTTTTTCCTATGAAGTATGGTTGAATGTAATTGGAATTTCCTGTCACAGCCAAAGATCTGGAAGGGCAACCGGGAGGAAGATTAAGAGAAAGAGATAAATGCTTCCATATAGGAATGTTTGAGCTGATTTTCTTTTTCACTTTAATCTAAGAAAATCAATTAGCTGATCAAGTATATTAAAAGTCTCTGAATCAAGGCATTGGGCAAAAAACTGAGAAAAGGAGAATCCACAGATAAGGCTGGAGGCAGATTTAATATTTTAATCAACATTCCATTTCATCCCTCAGATTAATTTTAAGACTTGGCCATAAAGGAATGATTTTCCTGCTGCTCTTCAGTATGGCCTTGTTTTGGAGGGAAGCAGTCCAAGCATTTATTTACAGGATGATTGGCTCTCAATTGGCCCCCAGGGTGTTTTAGCCCCTTGAGGTGTGCTTTCTCACCCAGAGAATGTCACTTCAAGACCAATGGTCTAATGGTTTAAACAGATAAATAAGTTATTGTACTCCCTTGCTCGATAATTCATATAGAGATATATTCTCTCTTTCTCCCTTTCCTCTCCTTCTCTCCTCTCTCCCCCTCTTTCTCTTTTCTTTTCTCCTCTTTTTCTCTATTTTCTTTCCTCCCTCTCTCTCTCTCTCTGTCCCTCTCCTCCTTTTCTTTCCTTCTTCCTCCCTCATCTCTATTTGTCTCTATCTGTGTCTCTCTATCTCTCTGGCTCCATCTCTATCTTTGTCTCTCTCTCTGTCTCTGTCTCTGTCTATGTCTCTCTCATTAAGGAAGCAATACTAGAACTAAGTAGCCAAAAGGCCCCATGCTGAAGCCAGTGATGACTATAGAACACAAATATAGATGAAGTGCAATTCAGGCTCTCAAGTGCAACTACTCTTTTGAGACTTAGATTTTTCCCTAGAAGACTCAAACCAGCCAACAATGACAAAAGTAATAGCTCTTTTATTAGTCAATTGTTGTGGTTCAGTCATTTTTTAGTTTCATGTTTGACTCTATATGACCTCATTTAGATTTTTCTTGACCAACATACTGGAGTAGTTTGCCATTTCCTTCTCCAGTTCTTTTTACAGGTGAGGAAATTGAGGTAAATAAGGTTAAATGCCTTACTCAAGATTACACAGCTAGTAAGTATCTGAATTCAGGAAGATGAGTCTTCCTGACCCCAGGCCCAGCATTTTATCCCCTGTACCACCTTAGAATTCATTAGTCAAATGTTGTCTTAAATAAAGGAAAGCCCTTAATTTTAATTGTCTGAAGTGTGGACAGTGAGGAAATTAAAAGGAGGAAAGAGAAGGCAAAAGAAACAGTTTGAATTAATGATAATGCATTGAAGTAGCTAGGTGGTGCAATGGATAGAGCACACCCTGGTATTAGGAAGACCTGAGTTCAAATTTTACTTAAGACATTATCTATGTGACCTTGGGAAAACCTTTAATCTTAATTCTTCACAGGTAAAATGGGAATATTTATAGCACCCACTCCCCAGGATTCTGAGGATAAAATGAGATAGTTTGTAAAGGGCTTGGCACATAGTAGGTGCTGTTAGTTATTGTTATAAACTGTGAAGGGCCAAAATACATATGGTTCAAGCTTTCCACTGAAAGTGATCTTAGAGCAATCCAAGCCAGCCATCTCCTCATTTCTCATCTGGCTGCGTGCTTACCTCTGGATCTCTCCACCATGCTCCAGGGACTGTATTCTCTTCTCTTTTCTTTGAGGTCAATTTTCCTGTCACAGAATCTTATTTTCAGTTTGATTTTGTTAATTGTCTTTCCCATTAGATGGTAAACTTCTTAAGGGCAGGGAGTTTGTTGCCTTTTTTTGTATCCCTAGAACTCAAAATAGTGCTGGTATATAGTAGGAGTTTAATCAATGGTTATTGACTGACTGACTGATGACTAATAGGGGCAGGAAAGGGATAATTGATCCAGGTGAGAGATACCCTGCTGACCAGATTATAACAAACTCTTGGTCACTCCTCTTTCTTTATTGCATCCCTCTGTCCTATACAATGGGCTAGGGCAGCAATGCTCAAAAGGGGAGGGGACTGTCTCCCTCAGGTTCTCCAATTGGTTTCCTACCTCTGATATCCCAGACAGGGACACAGGGGTTTCATGGAGGATGACAGCTTCCAGCAAAGAAGAATCCATATATGAAGCAGGAATGTGAGGAGAGAAGCAAGACAAGGAAAAAGGATCTTCTCTAGAGCATAGACTGTCAGGTCAAGACCAGTCTTGAAAACCCTATGTTTTCCCCCACATAACCACCAGAGGAAAAGCTCATAGTCAGCTTATTAGTGGGGAAAGGCTGAAATTATGAGTTGTGATTAAAAAAAAATTAAAAAGCCCTAGAATTCAGGCTAAAAGACCATCTAGTTTGACTACCTAGTTTTATCTTTTGAGAAGGGAAAAACCCCAGAGGGGGTAAGCCACTTGTCCAAGGTCATACAGTTTAAGCAGTAGGATCAAAATTCAAACCCAGGTTCTTTGATCCCACATCCAGTGGTTATTCCCCTATTCCACACTGCTTCTCTATCTCATGTCAACTATGATAATTAGGCTGGGATCTTGCTAGCTGAGCATTTCACGTAATCAAATTCAGTTGTTTACACTGTCTCCAAGAATCGATTAGTGAGTCTTGTGTCCCAGAAATCCCTAGCAGCAACTTGTGATTTTTGTACTGACTTGCCAATCCTTATACTAATACTAACATCACATGCTAAATTGGACCTTTCCATATGACTGCTCTCAATGATGTTTCACTTTAATTGCTTCTAAGATAGGGAAGAATAGAAGCTTCTTTCAGTAGCCTGAATCTAAAGAAGAAGGGAGCTCTACAGCTAATGGTCCATAGAGCTATACCCAGCTGGGAAGGATAGGGTTGGCTGCCCAGGATGTCACCCCAAGGGATGTAATAAGTATGGCCTGGAGATTTGTGAGAGATCATCAGGTATAATTAGAGGGGTATAACATCACAAGGGACATAGAACTATCCTTAGCTCATGCTCATTCTCTTCCTTCAATAAGGTCTTTTTCTTCATTCTATGTTTACACAAATAATTAAATTTCAATCACTTACTTTGTGTTATGAATACATGACTTAGAAACATATGGCGCATATGGCCAATGACCCACTTGCTTTGCCTTCCTCCCACCCACTTTAAGATGAATCCCTCTTGCCAGCTTCATCCAAAGAGCAACAAAATTCTTCTGAACCTACAATGCCACCTGGAGGCTAGCTCAAGAAAATGGCTGACTCATTGCTTCTTCCCCACCATTGCCTTTCTTTCCCCTTAAGGGGATCATTCACACATTATGCTCTCTGATGATTTCCCCTTCACTTTTCACTGTTCACAACTCAGTTTTGTCTACTTCAGGCAATTTCTTTCCCATACATATAAATCTTCATCAATTACCCTTCCAACTTAAGCTCGGTGTCTTCAAGAAAATCTCTTTTCATTC
The DNA here is from genome assembly GCF_048593235.1 of Sminthopsis crassicaudata. NCBI lineage: Eukaryota > Metazoa > Chordata > Mammalia > Dasyuromorphia > Dasyuridae > Sminthopsis > Sminthopsis crassicaudata. Next base: position 611,329,133 of record NC_133618.1, read on the forward strand.
CACTGGTGAACAAAAAAAATGACCCCAGTCTTCCCTGATGAGCACATGAAGAGTGCAAGTAATGTAGAGTATCAAGAAAAAGAATTACTGGTTATAAACAAAAGCTAATGATACATATTAAACAAGGACTGAAAAGTCCTTAGTTTAGAAGTAAAATTAGGCAGAACCAGAGCCATCAACCACCCTGGCTCTTGAAAGTGCCTGGAAGTCATTGCTTTTAGAATCTCTCCAACCCAAGCTCTTTACCTTCTTCTCCTCAGAACAAACCTGCTTTTCCTCAAGGAATAACCAAAAAATAAATTTTATTCTCTTTCATTCTTCTTATATTTTGCACAATAACTCATGTTATAAAATCCTCTGACAGGCTTAGGACCAGAAAGTACACACACTAGAAGAGTGTTACAGCAATTCACTAAACCTTTGGGATCTCTTTGAGACTATAAATTACAGCAAATGATCAGTTTGCACTGGTGAAAGGAGTTTGCACAATGGGAGTAAGTTAACCAGTCAACAAGCTCTTATTAGATACTTATTATGTGTCAGGCACTGTATTAAGCCCTAGGGATACAAAGAAAGGAAAAAATAAAACTCCCATGGTTCCTGCCCTCAAGAAACTCATATTTTAATGAGGCATAAAGATACATACAAGATATTTAAAATTAAAAATAGGAAATAATCTCAAGGGAAGGGAGGAAAGGAGGACCAGATAAACCTCTTGCAGAAGGTGGGATTTGAGTTGACTCTTGAAAACCAGAGAAGTCAGGAAAAAGAAGTGAGGAGGGAGACCATTCCAGACATGAGGAACAGGTAGTCATGGGAATAGCTAAGCAAGAGGGACAGCTTGTCAGCTGATTGCCTTATTATTTCATTCATTATGTCTGTGACTTCCTACATTCAACTACCTTTCTCTGGCCACAGGTTTTGTTTTTAACATCACCCTCATTTCAATGTATATCCTTCCCACTTTCTCCTCTCTAAAGAGTTATCCTTTTATTGCAATGTAAAAGACAGGAAAGAGACAGAGACAGAGATTGTTTAGCAAAACTAATACATCAGATCTAACATTGAATCTAATTCTATATTCAGTATTTGACAGTTCTCCACTTTTGCAAAGAAGTTAGAAAAGTTTATTCTCTTCACTCTTCTTCAAGGTCAAACTTTATAATTCTATGACACTTGGTTTCATTTTAAAATTATTCTTTCTATTTACTTTGTTAAGTCATTATATATGATGTTTTCTTGGTTCTGCTTACTTCATTTTACATCAGTTTATGTTTTCCAGTGCTCCTCTGTAGACTTAATATTCAACAATTCTAATAGCACAGTAACAAATCTCATTCTAATATCACTCTTTGTTTAACCATCCCCAAATCTATGGGCATTTACTTTATTTCTAGTTTTTATTACTATAAGAAGTGCTGCTATAAATATTTAGTGTATATAGGAGGCCTTTAATGTATATATACTATATATATATATAATGTAAATATATAATATATATAATAACTTTCTTGGAGAATGTTTTTAACAGTGGCATCTCTGAGTTCCAAAGGTATGGGTGAATTAGTCACTTTCTTAGTATAATTCCTAATTGCTTTCCATAATAATTTAACCAAATCATATGTCCATCAATAGTTTATTTCTACACCTTCCTTTTCACAATCCCTTCAGTTGTTCTCATCTCTTATCATCTTTGCCAACTGCCATGGGTGTTAGCTGAAATCTCAGGATTGTTTTGATTTGCATTTTTCTTAATATTATTAGTGATTTGAAGCATTTTTTTATGGTTGCTGATAGGTTATGATTCCTTTGAGAACTGTTTGTGAAAAAAAAGAGAACTGTTTGTGATAGTGTTTTAGCTGGGATGGTAATAATGGGATTGGGATTGAGAAATATTTTTAAGCTTAAATTCATGCCAATTATCTGGCATTTGTTCATACGGCTGATTGATAAAGCATGACGTCCTTGGATAACACATCAACAAAGGGTTAACTATTTTCAATATATCTCCACATCTTTCAGTTCAGGACCCAGCACAGTTTCCTGAGGATAGTAATACTTTGTTAATTAAATGCTTATTGGGAGAATGGATAAATGAACTTTTGAGTATTCTATTAAAAATATGGTTAATCATATTTTAGTGCATTGAAACGTATTTTATTAAGTTAATTTTGTAATGAATAACACAGAGCACATGGAAGACAGAGGGCCAGAGTTTCTGGGCTTGGGTTTCTGGTAAGGGTGAGGACAGAATGTATTCTTTGAAAAACATCTGGCAGCTGACCTGATTCTTCTTAAAGGGGACAGGCAGGCTACAAGTAGCACATTGGTGAGCAGGCTGTGGCAAAATTGGAAGAGACAGAGTAGCTTATTGTATCCTGGGCCTGTTGCTTTGCTCCAGTGTTGGGCAACTCTGTCTCAAGCTTTGAATAAATTGAAGACATTGGAGAATATGGAGGGCCCATGCAATGTTTGTTCAGCTCTCACTTTTTATTACTTTTTAAAGTTTCATTGATGCTTATTGCTCTTTATATCATTCCCTTCCTAATACCTGCTCTGTCGCCATACAAGCCTGCCTTGTAACAAAAATAGTTAAGTAAACCAGCTGATACAGATACTGTAGCTGAGAGTACATGCTGCACTCTGTACATACAGTCTCCCACTTCTCAAATGGGTGGAGGGAAGTACCTTTCATCATGTCTTTTCCAGGACTAAAGCCCAGCTCCCTGCTCCAGGTGTTTCCATTTACATCACTGTAGTCATTGTTATCCTATTTCTGCTTTCTTGGCTCTACATCATTTCCTAAGAATCTTTCCATGTTTCTCTGAATTCCTCTTATTCATCTTTTCTTACCACACAATAACATCCCACTACATTTATATAAATGATGAGTTTTCTTGAAATAGCAATTAGAGTGGGCAAAACATGTCACTAAAGGGTCTTTTATATGAAAGAAGTGATCTAACCTTGTCTGCACCTTCGGCAGTGCTGCTCCCACTTGAGAACATTTTTAGAGGCTCTCTGATCAACTGGAAGCTCTTTTCTCAAATTTCATCCTCCTTGACCTCTCTGCAACATGTGGCTCAACACTTGGCTTTTAAGAATCCATTCAAAATGGTTATTGAAGCCTTTCCTGAATTGCTAATGGCTTCCCTACCTGGATGCTTTGGATTTATTATCTTTTATATCTATTTATTATATTTTATATTATATATAATTAATTAGAAATAATTATTATATTATGTTTATTCTTTGTATAATCATATATGTATGTTACATTGTGTATCTATGTTTGTATATATATATATATATATATATATATATATATATATATATATATATATAGAGAGAGAGAGAGAGAGAGAGAGAGAGAGAGAGAGAGAGAGAGAGAGAAGAGAGAGAGAGAGAGAGAGAGAGAGAGAGAGAGGAGACGACCCCCCGATTAGAAGACGAGAGAGAGAGAGATCGCAAACCACTCCAGTATCTTTCCAAGAAAACCCCAAATGGGGTCACACAAAGTCAGACACGACTAAACAATTGAATAAATATATACACATATATGTATGTGTATATTATATATGTATAAATCACTGCCTATATATGGTATGAAACTGCTAAGCATGAGGGACAGCTAGCAAGGACAGCTTGTCAGACTGCCTCATTATTCCATTCTTTTTGTCTGCGACTTTCTACACTCAACTACCCTTCTCTGGCCACAATGTTTTGTTTTTATCATCATCTTCATTTCTATGTATAGATTTCATTTCATTATAAGTATAGATATCATTCCTAGGATATACATTCTATGTATATCCTGCCCACTTTCTCCTCTCCAGAGAGCTATCCTTTTATTGCAATGAATAAGAAAGGAAAGAGACAGAGACAGAATTCTGATTGGCAAAGATGAAGAAGGAGTATATACCAGGCTTGAAGGCTAGTTTGTGCACACATATAGAGACAGGAAATTTAAGTGATAAGTTTGAAGAACAATATATATAGTTCAGTTTGGCAGAATATAGAGGACATAAAGGGGTTCGTTCCCACTCTTCTCATGGACATTAAGTATATTTATAGGTGAATGTATCCTAGGTTTATGGGGAGAAATATATTATAGATACTGTATATACTATGCTATTTTAGTAAATGACTTTAATTTGAGTTTATTTTGTCTATTGACTGATTTTTAAAAAAAAACATTTATTTATCTATTTATTATTAAAGCTTTTTATTTTCATAACATATGCATGGTAATTTTCAATATTGATCCTATTGATCCTTGCATAGCCTTGTGTTCCAAATTTTCCCTTCCTTCCCCTCACCCCCTCATCTAGATGGCAAGCAATCCAATATATGTTATACATGTTAAAATATATGTTAAATCCAATATATTTAAACATACTTGTACAATTATTTTGCTGCACAAGAAAGATCAGATTAAAAAGGAAAGAAAATGAATAAGAAAACCAAACACAAACAAACAACAAAAAGAGTGAGAATGTTATGTTATGATCCACATTCAGTTCCCGCAGTTCTCTCTCAGGGTGTATATGGCTCTCTGCATACAAGATCATTGAAACTGGCCTCAATCATCTCATTCTTGGAAAGTCACATCCGTTAGAATCAATCATTATATATTCTTGTTGTTGCAGTGTACAATTATCTCCTGGTTCTACTCATTTCACTAAGCATCAGTTCATGTAAGTCTCTCCAAATCTTTCTAAAATCATATGGCTATTGGCTGATTATTGAAATAAAAAATAATCAGTGGGAGCTCATTAGCTATAATTCTCAGATTGTAAGTCTATAGAGTACCTTGAAACTAAAATAGTTGCTCATCTGCAAATATATCTATGAGGATCAACTTGGGAAGATAACTCAAAAGAGGGTGCTACACATATATTATTTATTCTTCATCTTCTACTTCCATGCCCTTGTACTGGCTGTCCTCTATTTCTAGGGTGTCCTCTGTCTTTACCTTTGCTTTTTAAAAGTCCCAAGTTTCTTTTAAGATTCAGCTACAGAATCACATTCTACGTGGTTCCTTTACTGACTTATCCAGACATTTATTGAAGCTTTCTGTATGCCAAAAGCAAAGCAAATAAGAAGTTGCCTTAGCAATGATTTCATCCTTCAAAAGGTAGAGGAATCAATAATCAGAAATTCTATGCTGGATTTTATTGCTTGTTTTTGGGAATTTTGCTGTGTTGAAAATGATAGGAGATAGGGTAGGGGAGAAGAGAAGGGTCCATTCTATGCTGAAGTTTATGATAAAGAATGAGAGGAATTCTGGAAATAGTCGATGTACACCTGAGATTTTTCTTTTGAATTTTAAAAAATATTTTAATTTAAAATTTGGAGTTACAAATTCTTTTCTTCCCTTCTTTCCTCTTCTTCTCTTTTCCACACGTTTCTTGGCTCTTTTCCACAATGAGATGATTCAGATCACTTCCAATAGTCTTGTGATAAAGAAAGCCATCTGCACCCAGAGAGAATTGTGGGAACTGAATATGGATCATACCATAGTATTTTCATTCTTTTTGTTGTTGTTTCCTTGAATTTTGTTTTCTTTCTCATTTTTTCCTTTTTGATCAGATTTTTCTTGTTGCAGCATGATATTTGTGGAAATATGCATAGAGGAATTGCACATGTTTAATATATTGAATCACTTGCCGACTGAGGAAGGGGATGGGGGGAAGAGAGGAAAAAAATTGAAACACAGGGTTTTGCAGGGGCAAATGTCAAAAACTATCTATGTGTATATATAGAAAATAAAAGGCTTTATTTAAAATAGGTTCTTTTCCTTTTGGGGGGTGTCTTCATGATGTAGACCTAGCAATGGTATTGCTGGATCAAAGGTATGCTCTCCAGAATGGTTGGATCAATTCACAACTCCACCATGCACAGTAGATTTTAGCAAAGCAAATTTCAAAGGGTTCCAAAGATAGGTGTGATACCATGTATTAACATCCTGTAAGAAAAGTCTGCCCAGGAGATATGGAAAATATTCCAGAATGAAATTCTAAAGACACAAAGGGAAACAACTGCAGTGAGAAGGAAGAATGAAATTTGTCTGGACAGACTGGAAATCACTAACCAAGTTATATTTTTAAAAGAATTGTGTAAAAGATGAAAACAAGACTAAGTAATGGAGTGAATAATGCATTATAGTACAGAATTGTAAGAATAATGTTAGGAATGCTAAAGCTTATCCTGAAACTAGTGAGTAAAGCTAAGGACAACAAAAATGCTATTTTGCTATTGTTTTTGGTTTGATTGAGCTCTACTGGGAGAAAAAGGAAGATCAAAGAAGTGAGGGGACCTTTGCTTGGGGTATATGGGATGATAATAACTGGCAGCAGAGAGAGAAGGAAAAACTGCTCAGTTCTTACTTCCTTTCTGCTTTCTGTGTCAAGGAGAAAGACCCTTGAACAGGAAATGAAAAAACAAAGTGACTCACAAAGAATGACTTCCTAAGATAAGAAAGGAGAAAGTAAGAGAGGACATAATTTTCCTTGATGAATTCAAATCTCCTGGCCCATGAACTATATCCTTAGAAATGTCAGAAATGATTATGGGAAATGGAAAAGTTAGGAAAGAATGAATTTGGTTCCAATTTTCAAAAGTAAGAAGGAATGGGCTACATAAATTATTGGTCAGTGAATTGGTTTTTGATTCCCAGGAAAATTATAGAACTGATCTTTAAAGTCATGGCTAGTGGATATCTAGAATTAGAAGCAGTAATTGTAATAAACCATCAGAGCCTCATTGAGAGCAAGGCAATCCGAAGTTGAGTCATTTTTTAGATTATTGAACTAATAGATAAAAGAAATGGTATGCATATGTATATCTAGATTTTTTCAGTGCTCTTAATGAAGTATCTCATAATATTCTTGTGGAAAAGATGGAGAGATGTGAATTCAACAGATTCAGTCAGATTCAGAACTGATTGAATGGCCAGACACAGAAAGGATTTATTAATATTTTAATATCAATGAGACAAGCCATTTTCAATGGTATGAATATCTGAGGAATTGTGACTGCTTCTGTGATGTTTAACATTTTTTTATTTTAAAGGTTTTTATTTTCAAGACATATACATGGATAATTTGCCAATATTGACCCTTGCATCACCTTGTGTTTCAGATTTTCCCCTCCTTTCTCCCACCCCTTCCCCTAGATGGCAAGCAATCCAATATATGTTGAACATGTTAAAATATATGTTAAATCCAATATGTGTAAACATATTTATACAATTCTCTTGCTGCACAAGAAAAATCACATCAAAAAGGAAAGTAAATGAACAAGAAAACAGAATGCAAGTGAACGATAACAAAAAAAGAGAATGCTATGTTGTGAGCCACACTCAGTTTCCACAGTCCTCTTTCTGGGTGTAGATGGCTCTCTTCATCACAAGATCATTGGAACTGTCATCAGTCATCGCATTTTTGGAAAGAGTTACATTCATTAGAATTGATCGTCATATAATATTGGTGGTGTTGGGTACAATGATCTCCTGGTTCTGCTCATTTCACTTTACAACAGTTCATGTAAGTTTCTCCAGGCTTCTCTATAATCATCCTCCTGATCATTTCTTATAAAACAATAATATTCTATAACATTCACATACCATAAATGCTTAACATTTTTATCAATGACTTGACATTGATAAATGACAAGTACATTAAATTTGCAGATGACACAAAGCCAGGAGGAATAGCCAGCAGTGGATGGTAGTCAGAATAGAGAAGTATCTGGGAAGTCTAGTGTGCTAGGCTCTGATTTTATCTACCAAGATAAATATCATGTCTTTCACTTGCATATAAAAGATAAATATCTAAAATACAAACGAGGGAGTTGTAATTAGATGATAATTTTTCTGAAGAAGACCTAAAAGTTTTAGTGGACAGATAGTTTAGTATGAATCAGAAATGGCTGCCCAAAAGATGAATGTAATCTTGGAAGAAAGAGACATAGCTCCAAAGATTAGAGAGGTGAGGGCTACATTATACTCTTACTTTATCAGATTTCATATAGTCTTGGGTTTAATTCTTGGCTATGCAGTTGAGAAAGAATATTAATAAATTAGTGAGTTTCCATAGGGGCTTTTGATATAACCATTGCCATAGCAACTGATACAGCTTTCAAGAATGCCAGGTCATTTCCATGTCAGGATGAGTTGTCAGAAGATCACTTTGGTGGATGATAAATAATGACAGTCAACACACATACTATTATATAGTGGCAGAGTTCTGTGTGTATGTGTATGTAAAATAGAATTATAGAATCTCAGAGTTGGACAGGCTCTTAAGAATCATCTAGTCCCACCCAATCTCAGACCCATTATTTCTACAACATTCCCAATTAGTAATCATTAGTAATTAGTAATCCAGGCTCCCCTAGAAGCTTTCCACTATCATTCCATTTCATTTTTAGTAGTCTTAATCATTAAGAAGTTTTTCTATACATAAAATGGGTATCTTCAATGAGAGCCCATTACTTTTAGGAACCATAAACTTCTTAAAGAAAGTGAAACCAATCTTATTCCTTTTCTATAAAACAAGGATATGAAGATAGCTATCATGTCCCCCAATGTTTCCCCAAGCAAAACCTACCAATTTTCTTCAACTGATATTCTTTTGCCATGGTCTCCAGTCTTCCAGTAGGTTCCCTGAAGGCAGGAATAGACTTTTGTGGGGGAGTAAGTTTGGTTTTGTATCCCTAAAACTAAATAAGTTATTTTCTTATGAATGCACTCATTTATTGATATCCTTACTAAAATTGATACCCAGACTTAATATAATATTCTAAATGTCTACTAATCACAGCCAAGTTCAGTAAGTTCAGTAAGTTATCTCAGTCTCCATTGTCTGGATACTATATAAGCACATATTAAGCTGAAATTATGTTCCAAGAACTTTTTTGCTAGTCACTGGACTAGAGAAAAAATAAATAAATTAGTCCCTGTCCTCAAGATGTTTATAAGCCTCTTTGGGGCTGCAAAATAAGATCATGTTAATTTTCTTAGCTACTATTGGGTAATATTGAGCTTGTAATTTAAAAAAAAAAGCAAAAACAACCAAACCTTGTTAAGGGCCATACCTAAGTGCACTGTAAGGGGCAGGTCAGTGTTCCAAGAGCCTCCACAGCTGTGAACATCTGAAGGTGTTGCAAAGCAGCGTTTACTGACACAGATGTTGCATGTGGACTGGGAAAATAAATTAGAGGTAGAGGGAAGAGGAGAGAGGTCAGATGAAACAGTTTCTCAGTGGGGAGGTCAGAGAACAGCAACTGCCTCTCAGTCTCCTTGAATCACTATCATCCTCTTACAAGAAAGAAGAGAAGAAAAGGTCCACCAGAGGTAAAGCAAAGTTACACATTGTGTTCCCAACAAAAACCTTTGCATTCTTTTCATACAAACTACTATTTAGCCATATCTCCTATCTTTTATACTTATATTGTTAAGATTTTAAACTCAGCTTATGGAACTTTTTATTTGTCTCTATTAAATCCTTATCTATTAGATTTAGGTCATCCTCATTCTAGCCCACTGAGATTTTTCTGTAGCCTGATTGTGAACCAATATGTTATTTGTCCTATTATATTTCATGTCATCTGCAAATCTGATAATCATTCTATCTATACCTCCCCCAATTAATAGTATTTTATTTTTTCGTATTACATATAAGATTATTTTTAATATTCTCTTATAAAAGATTTTCATCTTCATTTTTCTCTCCCTTCCTCCTCTTCCCTCTCCCTAAGACAGCAAGCCATCTGACATAGATTACACATAAATCATAGTAAACATATTTTCCACATTAGTCATGTTGTAAAAGAAGAAAGGGAAAAATCATGAGAAAGAAAAACAATTAAAAAGTGAAAATAGTATTCTTCAATCTGCATTTAGATTCCAGTGTTTCTTTTTCTTAGATAGCATTTTTCATCATGAGTCTTTTGGAATTGTATTGCTGAAAAGAGCTAAATCTACCAAAGTTGATGATCACACAATGTTGTGATTACAGTGTTTTCTTGGTTCTGCTCACTTCACTCAGCATCAGTTCATGTAAGTCTCTGCAGGTTTTTCTGAAATTTGCTCATCATTTCCTATAGAACAATAGCATTCCATTACATTCCTATTCCACAATTTGTTGAATCACTCCTTAATTAATGGACATCCCCTCATTTTCCAATTCTTTGCCACCACAAAGAGAACTGCTATAAACATTTTTTGGTACATGTGTGTCCTTTTCCCTTTTTTAATGATCTCTTCTATCTATATTTTTAAAAGAATTCTCATCTTATTCTTATGACAATCCTATACCAGAGTTAGGAAAGGCAAAATTACCCTCATTTTGAAAATGAGTAAATCAAAACTCAGAGAGGTTAATCAATTTCACATGACAATAGTAGAGGATTTGGGATTCAAACATAGAACATCCTAAAAGCTGAATGTTCTTTCTACCAAAGTGTATTGATACCTGCTTGGTTCTTTTTCTAGACTTTCTAAACTTTAAAGGTATCTTTTTTTTTTTTTTTTTTTTTTTTTTTTTTTTTTTTTTTTTTTTTTTTTATGTAGTGGAAACTTTGGAGATAAGAAGACTCAAAGAAAAATTCCACCTCAGAAACTTACTAGCTGTGTGACCTATTTAATCTTTTCCCAAACTCCATTTCCTTATCTGAAAAACGGAGATAATGAGAGCTTCCTCCTCACAGGGTTGTTATGAGGATCAAATGATATAATATATATAAAGGGCTTTTGCAAATCTTAAAGTACTATATAAATGCTCCTTATTATTAAGTGGACTCCAGGAGAGGACAAAGACAGACTCAGGGGGTTTTCTGGCCTCCAGAATGGAATATAAGGGTAGGTGTAGACAAATCTTGTAAAAGAGGTATGGAAAACTCTGCCAGCTCTGCCACTCCCTCATGTCTTGGGTCTGACCACTCTCCCTGCTCCTGCCTTCACCCCCCAGCTAGAAAAAAGTTTTCCACTCAGTCCACTTCCCCCCTTGTGGGAATCCAGAGCTGGTTTGATGTGAAAATCAAAGGGAAAACCAAATCGGGAATGAGCAGGCAGAACACAATGGTTCTGGGAGCTCGGGGTGATTGGTTTTTCCTCCTACTTTGCTGAAATACAACTTGCCCAAAAAAACCCAAGGATAATTGCTGAGGATGACAAAGATGTTACACAAGTGGCAGCTTTGGTTGGAGTCCCAAGGCACAGCCTCCTCTGGCTCACTTTCAGGGTTTTTCAAAGTAACTGGAGAACCTTGACCTCTTAGTACTAATCTAACCAGTTGGGAAGAAAAAAGACCCCAAAGCAGGAATGGATCATTGCCCAGGCTCTATCCAACCTGGAGGCTTCAGTCTGTTTTCTGTTTTCCACTAAGACTTAAACTCTGTGACTCATTCCCCCCCAACCCACCCCCCATCTCCCAATTCCAGTTTTCCTCAGGTTAGCTCAGATCTCAGCTTCTGCAGGAGTTTTTCCTAAGGTTCCCCAGCTACTAATGCACTTCCCTCTCAGATTGCCTTTCATCTTCTTGGTATGTATTTTGTAGGTACCTAGTTATTACAAATTGTCTTTCCTAGACATTTGGAACTATGACCAAAGGACTATCAAACTATTCATACCCTTTGATCCATCAGTGTCACTACTGGATCTGTATCCTAAGGCAATCATAAAGAAGGTAAAAGGACCCGCACATGCAAAAATGTTTTTGTAGTGACAAGGAACTGGAAAGTGAGTGGATGCCCATCAGCTGGGGAATGGGCGAAAAAGATATGGTATATAAATGTTATAGAATATTATAGTTCCATAAGAAATGTTCAGATTTCAGAGAGGCCTGGAGAGACTGACATGAACTGAGGCTGAGTGAAGTGAGCAGAACCAAGAGAACGTTGTACTCGGCACCAAGATAAAGGAAGATCAACTATTATGGGCGTGGCCCTTTTTAAGGATAAGGATATTCAGGCCAGTTCTAATGATCTTATGATGGAAAGAGCCATCTGCTCTCAGAGAGAGGACTGTGGGAACTGAGTGTAGATCACAAGATAATATTTTCACCTTTTTTTGTTGTTGGTTGCTTTCATTTTATTTTCTCAATTTTTTTCTCCTTTGAACCTATTTTTCTTGTGCAGCATAATGTGGATATATGTATAGAAGAATTGCACATATATTTAACATATATTGGATTACTTACTGTCTAGGGGTAGTGGGGAGAGGGTAGGGGGAAGGAAGGGAAAATTTGAAACACAAGGTTTTGCAAGAGTAAATGTTGAAAATTATCTATGCATATGTTTTAAAAATAAAATACTTTAATAATAAATTGTTTCTTCTATTAGAATGTATTCTTGAGGGAACAGATGAAGTTTTTTGCCTTTCTCTTTATTCACTCTTCCTGCCACTTGGTATGGTGCTTGGTGCCAGTAAGGGTATAATAAAAATTTGGTGAGTAACTAGCTACCTAAAGCCACTAGAATAATCTCTGTCACTTCTGCCAGCCCATGCCTAGGACTCTGAGACACGCCAATTTCCCTAAGTCAGGGGATCTTAACTTTCTTTGTGTAGACCCCTTTGGCTTTGAAAGGTATGGACTCCTTGCCAGAATAATGTTTTTAAATGCATAAAGTAAATAAAATAAAAAGAAAGTAATTACATTAAAATAGTTATTCAAATATTAAAAAAATAAATCCATGGACTCCAATTTAAGAACTCCTGCATAGATATATTCCTGACTCAACTTTAAAAATTCCTTTATTTCCCTTCAGACACCAGAGTAAGGCTATATACACACATACATACAGAGAAAGACAGACATAGAGAGAAATATGGAGGTGTTATGTACAGCTTTACTTAAGTTTCATTAATATTCAAGGACAAATTATAATGTAAAATAAAAATACCATAGTGCAGAACTATTGAGGCAGAGAATACAAGAATGTTATCCTAGGACACCTTCACTTGGGCCATTAATGATCCACTCAAGCTTCTAAGCCCAATAAGTCCCCTTCCATCTGGCGGACATTATGCTTGACCATTATTTCAGGGGTGTGAGACTCCAATGAGATCATGGATGTGATCTCGGCAAACTTTTAAATGCTATATAAGTTCCAGTTATTATTATTATTATTATTATTATTATTATTATTATTATTATTATTAGCAGCCTTCAGTCACCAGGCTTCCAGTTCCATGATGACTTTATTCCCTGAGACTTCTACTGTGCTCCTCATTCCTGAGTTTACATAATGTTTATAGAGTAAAACAGGAGGTGGTGGTAAATGTTTAACAACAGGACTGAGAAGGAGGAAATGAGGTTTAATCTGCATTATTAATACTTTCTGAAGTGAAGAAAAGCAGCAAAACAAGAAATCAAGCTCTGATGATTTCTGAAGTGTAAAGGCTCACATGGAATTTTAGCAATGGGCTCTTCCAAACTAATTAGAGCTGCCTACAGCATGTCCCCTAGTCACCCCAGAGGTTATCACATGACCTTATCATCTTGACTTGGGAGAAAAGCTCAATTTTACCACCTCTCTTTCAGTTTCCCCCATGGAGATGTGCTGGAAGTACAAAGAGTAAACCTGAAAAAAATTCACTTTCCACAGAGATGCCTGGTGCTTCTGAAGAAAGCTCCAGGGCAATTATTTTTTTTGGATTGTCAGAAATGGCACTAGGACAGAAGGGGAAAGGTGGATGGTCATGGGAACAAAGGAGTAACTAACACCTTTCCCTTCACATACATGCTGTGGTAGCCACCATCCTAAAAGAAAGCCCAATCCCCTGCCCCCCCTCTACCCTTCCTAGAAAAGGAAGTATGCTGGGCAGCCGCCCCCACCCTAGTTGGGAAAGTCTCCTAGAACTGAAATATAATGAGCTGGCAAACCCAATGTGGAACCGCAGGCAGCTTTTCCTAAATGATCAAAAGGCAGAAAGGGAACTTGATGCTCTGGAGGAAATGCTAATCTGGGTTCTAGTCCCAGGGACCTTAGGCAAGGTCCCCTCTGGGTCTCCATTTCCTCATCTGTAAAATGAGGGAGTTGAACAAGATGATCTTTCAGATCATTTCAGCACTATTTCTTGAGCCTTCATTCTTAAAGGAAAAAAAGAAAACCCCAATTTCTATTATGGTTATGCAGTAGCCTTAACAAAAGTGTCATTTATCCTATCTGTGACAATGACAAACATTTATATGGTGCTTTAAGGTCTGTATCATGCTTCCCACAGATTACCCCACTTAAGTTCCTTAACAATCCTGTGTGGTAGATGCTCTTTTCATTCCCCTTTTTATACATACAGAGACTGAGGCCAAAGAAGTTAAGAATTGCCCTACAAGGGTTACATAGCCAGTAGGAATTAAGTAGAATTTGAATTCAGATCTTCCTGACAACAAATCCTTTGATCTCTTCTCTAAGGCCCTTCCTAGCTCATCTAGTCTGGAAGACTGCAAAGTGTGCTGATAGTTCTATATTCTGGTTCACTATAGACACTTAATAAATGTTCAATCCAATCTCACCATGAGGCATCATAGGAGCACGAAAAGATTCCAACTTTTAACTATTAAAGGTTATAAGAGGTGAAGATCTCTGGATCTGAAGAATTAATTAATGAGCAAAGTGGGGAAGATCTGGTTCAAAGCAGAAAAGCCTGATTATTCAGGGGTCTGTGTGTCAATTTGAATTTTCTAAAAAGAAAACAAGATGTGGACTGGCATTGACATAGAAAGAACACTGGATTCGTAATCTGAGAACCTGAATTCAGATCCCAGATTGTTAATCCTAGGAGAGCCTTTAGACGTTACCCAGTCCAAATCCTCAATTTACCAGTGCCCATTTCACTCGATTGAATTAAGAAAATCCCAGATAAACCTCAAATTGCTCTATAAGGGTGAGGGAGTATTATTGCAAATGGGGAAACTGAGGGTCGAAAAAGTGAAGAAATTACTCAAGATCATCCAGAAAGTCAGTGGGAGAACCAGGACTAGAATCCAGATCTCCTGGCTTTCATTCTGCTCTACTGAACCCATGTATAAGGCTGGCAGTACTTTTCCCCCTTACTCATCATGCTCAAAAACAACTCCACCCATCTACAAAGAAACTTGCCCAACATTCTTCACCTTTGGGCCACAGTTCAAAAGGAGAAATATCAACTGAGAAGGAAAATTTTGGACAAGTTCTAAAGGAGTAAGAAAAAAAGGAGGGGTGATGGAAAGGCCTTTGAAACCTTGGTTTCATGGTCATTGCTTGACCCAGTTTTTTCCGTTTGAAAAAAATGTTCAGGCCTCAAAGGCTTTGGTGTTATATGTAGGAATTCCTGTGAAAGATTCACAGTGAAAACAAACTCAGTGAATGTCAGTCGTGGCTATGGAAAGAATATTGTCCTCCCTCTCCAGCCTGGATCCCTGGGTCCCAGCCAGCTTCCAAAGATAGACCTGGCTTTATGCAAATCCCCAAAACCTTCTGTGCAAACTCCCCCCTGGTGAAATTTGAGCTCACTGGGAGATTTCTCCTTTGCTCAGGAAGGAAGCTTTGGAGCCTGCTAAGATAAATGTAGCCAGTGTGGCCCGTGCTGGGAGCTTTCCCCCTGCTCCCACAATGAATGGTGCTCCCTGAGGGAATGAAGTTATAGGACTTGGAGTGGCAGAGCTGTCTCCCACATCCCTTCACTTTAAGTGAGCTTAGTAACTAAGCTTGGATTGTTGGTAGCAGAGGATAATTTTCTCCTACTTGGAAATATCTTTGATCTTCACTGTCATGGGTGCTGTTTCCGCAGGTGCATAAGATACCTTCTTATCTTGTACCATTTGTTTCTATTCCCTTCCATAAATTCTCCAAAGATAATCCAGCCTGTTTTATCTTTGAATTAAAAGCTCCTCTAGATCAAGGGCCTTTAAACTATGGTCAATGGGTTTGTGAATTTGGACAAGAAAAAAATTATACTTTGATTTAATAGAAATGATTTCCTTTATAATCTATCTTTTATTTTTCACACTTAAAATATTATACTGAGAATTCTTAGATTTCTATAACTGACAAAGGAATCTAAGACAAAAAAATTAAAGAGTCTCTCTAGATTTTTCTAGATTTCAGAAAGTACACTGGGGCAGCCACCAGGATGTCCATCATTATCCTGCACCTTTGCTACATCTTTTCCAATTGTACAGTTCCTGGGGTTCTTTGATGTGACTTCTTAAGTGTGTTCATCACTGGTAAGAGATACTACAAGCTCCTCATATCCACAAGTCTCCCCATGATCTTTTGGGCCATCCACAACACTCATTCTTTGGCATTTCTGATGTCCCATAATTTGCAGCCTAGCAGTACCATTGGGAGACTCTTGGTATAAAAATAAGATGGTTTGTGTCAAGAAGGAACTTAGCATCATTTTAAGCACCATTTAGCTTCTCAAATGCAATCTAGCCCACTCTCTTCCTTCTCTTCAGTTTTTGGCTGAGCTCATTGTCTATTTGTAGCACCTGTCAAAGACATATGTACTAATGGGCTAATTCAGTAGAAAACTGCTTGTCACAATTTGGATAAGTCCAATTTTTTCACTTATTTGGTTTTTCCTGGGTGTATTGTTAAAGTCCTTCTCTTTTAACTGTCTGTGGGTCTCAATAGTGTTTTCTAGTTTTCTAGATGCAATAAGAACAATGTTATCCATAACTAAGAGCATCTAGAATTGTTATTCATCCCACTTCTATTTGTGGGCCACTTAGGACATCCTCTATGACACTGGAGGAGAAGGGATAAGGAAAAAGAGGGATCAGACATTTATTAAAATCTACTCTGTGTTAGGCACTATGCTGAATGCTTCAGAAGTACTATCTCATTTGATCCTTACAACAAGTTCGGATAAGAGTACCAGGTCTGGAGTTAGAAAGATTCATCTTGAGTTCAAATCTGACTTCATACACTTACTATTTATGCATTCTTGGGCAAGTCACTTTACCCTATTTGCCTCAGTTTCCTCATCTGTAAAATTAACTAGAGAAGGAAGTGGCAAACCTCCAGGAAAACTCCCAAATGGGATCACAGAGAATTATACATGACTCAAATGACTCAGCAACAATAACAACAAAAAAGAACTGGGTGGTATTATTATCTCCATTTTATAGCTAAGGAAACTAAAACAGAGGTTTTGCCCAGATTCATACAAATAACAAATGTGTGAGGCTGAATTTGAACTCAGGTCTTTCTGACTCCCAGTTCACCATTCCATCTACTGTAGTACCACCTCTCACAGAGAATCTCTGCCTCTAACTGTTGGTGGAGCAGTGAACTAGTACAATTATTCCAGAAAAAAAATGTACAATTATGCCCCAAAGGCTGTAAAACAGTACATATTCTTTCACCCAGCAATACTACTATTGGAGATCAAAAAGAAAGGAAAAGGACCAATATTTACAAAAGCCTTTAGACCAGCTCTTTTTGTGCTGGCAAAGAATTGGAAATCAAAGGAATGCTCAGTTGGGGAATGGCTGAACAAGTTGAGACATATGATTGTGATAGAATACTTTTGTACTGTAGGAAATGACAAAGCTGGGGGGAGGTGACAAATGAATTGATGTGAAGTAAACTTAGAAGAACTGGGAGACTGATGGACATGGTAACAATAATATAATTATGATTAATTGTGAAAGACTTGGCTATTCTGCTCAATACAATTCCAAAGGACTCATGATGAATAAATTCTATCCTCTTTCAGCCAGAAAACTGATGAAACTTAATACAAATTGAAGTAGAATTTTCTTACTTTTTAATTTTTCTTGTTGTTCTTTGGAAGTATGGCTAATGTAGAGATATGCT
Organism: Sminthopsis crassicaudata; assembly: GCF_048593235.1. Classification (NCBI taxonomy): domain Eukaryota; kingdom Metazoa; phylum Chordata; class Mammalia; order Dasyuromorphia; family Dasyuridae; genus Sminthopsis; species Sminthopsis crassicaudata. Next base: position 611,346,944 of record NC_133618.1, read on the forward strand.
TTGCATGTTTTCACATGCATAATTTATATTATATTTGTTGCCTTTTCAGTGAGTAGGATATAGGATATTCAGTGAGAAGAAGGGAGAGAATTTGGAACTCAAAATTAGAAAAAGAAAAGGATATTAAAATAAATAAAATTATTTTAAAAGTGAATATACTCATCTGTAAATGTTTATATATTTATAATAAGTCTGATGAGAAGCTCATTGAATGAAGCCAAAATATTTAAGTATAATACTAGGAAAAATACAGCAAACAGATGAAAAATGAAAAAAGTTCTGCCCAGATTACTGTATCAAACTCTTCTCTTTATCAAGAATAGTGGAATCACCACATTTGAACTCGAACATTTCAGTCCTTAATTTGCTGTAAGGAAATACAAATGACACTAAGAAAAATTAAGACAAAAATAGCAACTGGATTGGACCAAACCTACACAGTAGGAATAGAGAACAATTTGGAGGACATTGAGGGATCAGTTCTAAGACATCTGAAAGAGGGGAGAAAGGTTGTTGTCCTTCATGAAGAGAGACAAAAAGACATCACTATGTTGGTGTCAATGTAAAGTGTATCTAAATGTACTAGTCAGACCAGTACAGAATTGTAAGGCTCTCCCATAGGTTAGTCATAAATAGTCCACGTGAACATTTGGAGAGGAGATAGCTCTACATTTGGGCATTTTTTTGAGCTACTGCAAATCTGCTTTGTTCATTCCATGACTCTCAATTGATTCGAAAGTTCTTCAGAAAGAATTTGAGACTGTCCTATTGCTTCTTCTGACCTCCATGTAAACACTATCCTTATGTGAATTTGTTATAAAAAGGTCTCTTAGGCAAATGTACATTTGACATTTGAATAATGTGGCCAGTCCATAAGAACTGTACTCTCTGTAATAGAGTTTGAATCCTTGGAAGTTCAGCTTGAGAAAAAAAAACACCTCAATGTCCAGAATGTTATCTTGTCAGGTGATCTTCAGAATCTTCCTAAGACAATTCTAATGGTTGCAAAAAAATTGAGGATATTATTAATATCCAAAAAGAAGACAGAGAAAAAAATCAGCTAACTTGCTTACAAACCTATTTTCCCATTTCCACAAAATCTTTGCAAAAAATAAGCTATCTATCTACCTATCTATCTATCTATCTATCTAGCCATCCATCCATCCAGACACAAGTATATATGAATCCTTGATTAAGGTGATGAGAAGGAGACAGACAGGCTTTTGTAAATCTTTTTTTTATAGCAGAAAACATTTTGAGTCATACAATTAACTTGACAGGTTCAGAGAATACAAGAAGTCCACTTTGCTTTTTAAGTCTCATCTCTTGGAAAAGCTCTTGTAGAAGAAATGATGGGTTTGGGCTATTGTGGATCAATAGGCATGAATTGACTCTGTTGTGGGTCAGAGTCAATCCTTTGTGCTAGGCCTAATTTTTATAAAAGGGAGTCTTTAGAGAACAGCCTTTCTATCCCTTTTTCTTTTTGGAAAGATCTCAGATTGCTGAATATAGGTCAAAGACCAGTGACCTGAAGATAGGCTTTGGTTCCTGGGAAGCAACTGCACACCAGCACAGTCTTCCAGAAATCAACTAACTCCCCTCCCTCTGACCCTACAGATCTAGTAATAGAAGCCTTTTTGTTCAAAAAAATGACAGTTTCTGGGGTGTTGATGGGGAATTGATTGCTTCTGTGCCCTGTGTACCAGAATTCTGAGTGTCTAGACCCAGCCTTAGTGAGAGAATGAATTTCATGGGTATTGAGTTCCTTGGGAGTTCAGAAAGCCAGCCTTTGTTTGGGAGAAGTGGAAATTTATGAACAATGCTCACTTTTTAAAAATAAAGCCTTTAATTTTTCAAATCATATGCATGGACAATTCTTCAACATTAGCCCTTGGAAAACCTTGTGTTCTGATTTTTCCCCCTCTTCCCCCATCCCCTCTCCTAGATGGCAGGTAGCCCAATATATGTTAAACATGGTAGAAATATTAGTGCTTACTTCTTCAAGAGAAGAGAATCATGTATGAGGCTCTGAAGTCCAGAAGATCCACAAGGAACTGAATATTATACAGAAGAGAAAAAAATTTGCCTATTATGACTTATTAAAAAAGCAGATAAGATGGTAAGATGGTTGATTGTCCCTCTATAAACCCCGATTTCATTTTCTTTCCAAGGTTAATGTAAGCACTTAAATCAGCAACCATCCATGAGGTGAAAGTGGGAATCGCCATAATGTCTGGGAGAGTTGACTTTCTAGAATGCTCAAGTTTATTTTCTTTCAAAAGAGATTCCTAATCACAGGGTGATGCTATAAATTTGGAGTACTATAAGATCTTGGCAAAGAAGGAGAAACTCACTGAAGAGGGAAGAGAAAAGTACTGATTACTTAGGAGTCCTTTATGTCTCTCTCTATATACAGATCCTTTATGGGTTTTCTTCATTTTCTTTGGAGTGAAATAAGGTGGTACAATAAAATAGGGATGAGTCTGGAATTTGTAGGATACTTGAGTATCTGACCTCAGATAATTCTTAGCTGTGTGACCCTAGGCAAACCACTTACCCTGTTTTGCTTTGATTTCTTCATTTGTAAAATGAACTGGAGAAAGATATGCCAAGAAAATCACAAAGGGAGTTACAGAAAGTCAGTCACAACTGAAAGCAGTTGAATTTGTGGCTTGTTTTACCTTGAGTGCTTATACAGGAACTGGAAACCCTTTTACTTACATCCTGGAAAAATCTAGATACAATCTCTTTTTGAACTATATTCTAAGATTTCCTTCCAAAAGGAATGTGAGGTAGGTGGAAAATGAATCAAAGAAATAAGATTTGAGTAGAGGTCACCCTCAACATTGGAACAGGCCCTTGTAAACCCAGAACCTTAGGTGCTGAGTATGGGTTACTCAAATGGATTGATGGTCTCATTAATTTGAATGCTCCCTCCAGTGACACAAATCAAAATACATCTCTGTATATCCTTTGTGTATAGGTTTTAATCTCCTATGAGTTTATCACCCTCTGTGAGGAGATACACCTCAAAATATTAGATAGAGCTTTTCCTCATTTTCTCCTTTCATCTTGAGGACAGCAGCGGAGCAGTTGAGTAGACCATTTGTCATTTTTTGTCCTTCCTACATCACCTGACCAGCCAATTTTTTCCTATCACATTCTTTATTCCTCTTCTTATTCATAGCTATCTTATGCCTTATACATTACCCTTAGTATTAAATTCATTTTTAATTCTTCAGTGGCTCTTGTGTTCCATGGTTTACAGTCGTGAACATCAGTAGAATGTCAGTATTACAAAAATCTTCACTGCTGTAAGAAATTTGGAATTATTGAAAGAACATTTCGATTTCCTGAAGGCAGTCCAATAAACTTTCTTTTTTTAAAATCAACTTTAGCTTTAATTTGATTTGTCCCTTATGTAGATACATACCCATAATATGTAACATAGACAAATTTGTGGACTTAAACACAAATATGTTTCTGTAAGACAGATATATATATAGAGAGAGAGATGAAAAAGTCCTATAGGTGTCCCCCTAAATGGCATGTTATAATCTGGACAACATATAATCTTCATCTACTTTTTCTTTTTTCTTTTTAAAATTTATTTAGTATTTTATTTTCTCTCAGTTACATGAAAAAAAAATTGACATTTATTTTTAAAACTTTGACTTTCATTTTCTTTCCCTTCCTCCCTCCCTACTCCCCCCTTTATTGTGAATACAGGCAATTCAATGTAGGTTATACATGTCTGGTCATGCAAAATATTTCCATAACAGTTATGTTGTGAAAGAAAACAGACTAAAAATCAAGAAGAATAAAGAAAGTAAAAACAAAAAGTATACTTCAATCTGCACTCAGGCACCATCAGTTCTTTCTCTGAGTATAGATAGTATTTTTCATCATAAATCCTTCAGAGTTGTCTTGGAAAGAATAGTTATGTCATTCACAAGTTGCTTATCTTACAAGATTGCTGTTACTCTTTAATTTACTTTGTGTAATTATTTAAATCAATTTTTTGGGTTTTTTATGACTTATAAGATGCTTTACAATATTCTGGGGCTTGATACAACCAGCATGACATCATCTGCAAGCAGAAGCTTTTGGAGGACCTCACTATCTACTTCTTCACTTTGGCATATATGTTATATGGCTTTCATCACAATGACAAACACCTTAAGCAAGTTTTATGTCTCACCTGATGTTTAGAAATAAAGTATGGTTGAACAACGTTAAATCATTCAAAGAATCTTGAATGATCTTAATGTATGGGCAGGAGACACTTTGCTAGAAGGAACCCTTAAAGGCAGTGTTTCATATATTTTTATCATCAACAAACAATAAGCGTGATGGGATGCTTATTCTCTACATATTTTAGTCAATTTTGTTCAGGGAAATATGTGACCCACTTTCTTTTCCTTGCCAATATCCTCCATGTATTCAGGGGGTTATTATAGTATGTTTAGCTGCTTCAAATGTTATTCCAACTTTAGTCAAACCCACAAAAGGCAAAGAGGCTTGTAGGGAAGGAAAAGACTCCCAAGGTCTTCCCAGATTTTTGTCTGGCAGAAAGAAGAAATAGAAAGCAATCACAAATGGGGAGATGCTTTGGGGAACAGCTGCTGAAAGATAAGCCATAAGAACAGCTAACATGAAGTAGCGCCATGGCTGGGAGAAGAAGTCCAGAGCATAGTTTGATGGGACAGGACTGATCCTGTCTGGTGGCCAGGCTCCAGTGAGAGAGCCAGGATTATAACTCTGGGGGTAGGAGAGAGAGAGACATTTTCCTGGCTTAATGACAAGTGGTTATTTCCTTCTCTGTTCCTCCTGGGAGAAGTTAACCTCCCAAGAGCCAGTAACACCCTCTGCTTCTTAGAGAATACCACTTCTCTCCATTTTGGCTACTGGTTAAAGTAGTTGGTTGTGTACAAACTTGCTTATCTCTTATCCAATTTAGATTTTTCTTACCTTCCATAAAAAAATATTGGCCAGTGATTCTGACTATGCTTAATTAATATCTGTAGTTTGGTAAGATTTTGGAAAGGCTCCCTCTTTCTCATGGATCTTGGAAAGTATGTTTCCTCAAAAATAGGAGCTGAGCTCTCTCTCTCTCTCTCTCTCTCTCTCTCTCTCTCTCTCTCTCTCTCTCTCTCTCTCTCTCTCTCTCTCTCTCTCTCTTAATGTGCAAAGTCACTCAGGACCCACAAAGATATTCTACTAGGAAATGTAAAAAAAAAAAAGTAAGGCAAGTAGCCATTTTTCTCCTTCTCTTAGTAAGAAGAAAGAATTCATGTGTTTTCAAAGTAAACTCATGGCCCAGAAAAGGAGTAAGTTGTTAGCCCTGAAGTCCTACAGAAGGCATGAAGAATCAGTTCTCCTAATATGCTCGAAGTTCCCTGTATGAGTGATAGATAGCTTGACCTCCTTTGCTCAAAATGATGCTTAATGATCATACCCATAACATTTTGTCTATACATGGAGAAGAAGGCACTTACAGTAGACAGCTAGATGGCATAGTAAATAGAACACTGGACCTCAAGTCAGGAAGATCTGAGTTCTAAATCGGCCTTAGATAACTCCTACTTGTGTGAGGATGGGGAATTTGTTTAGTTTTGATTTTATAAATGAAATGGGAATGAAAATAGTACCTCCCTCTTAAAGTAGATGGAAGGATAACACAGGACAGCTAAATGGCAGTTAGGAGGACTCATCTTCCTGATCTGGCCTCAGATATAACTAACTGTGTGGCCCCAGGCAAGTCACTTAAACCTGTTTGCCTCAGTTTCCTCATGTGTAAAATGAACTAGAATAGGAAATGGCAAACTGCTCTAGTGTTTTTGCCAAGAATATCCCAAATGGGGTCACAGAATCAGGCACAACTGATAAATGACAACTATATAGGATAAAATGAAATAATATTTTCAAAGAACTTTGCAATCTTGAAGTGCTATATTAATGTTAACTATTATCACTATTGCTATTATTGTTGATGATGCTCTCTTCACTTATTCTTCAGCATTAAGAAGGTCTGAGATGTGTTTTAGACCTTCGGTAACTTTTCTTCTTACAGATACCTTGAGAACAACTTCTCAACGCCCTCCTGATTGTATCACTCCACCATTGATATCTTCTACATCACTTCAGAAGATAAAGAAAAGCAATGGGGGGGGGGGCAAGGGAAGAGTATTCCTTAAGAGAGAGAATTAGAGAGGAAATGGATGTTTTCTTAGTTTCTGAACAAGTTGAGACTCTGACAAATGGAAACCATTCCTCTCAGGTGTTCCTCAATTCACTCACACACACACACACACACACACACACACACACACACACACAGACTCACACAGACTCTCTCATACACATATACACACATGCAGATGCACACAGTACGATGAAAGAAGTAGAGGTGCAAACTAAATGAGTGTTCATTGTAGAAGCATGGGGAATATATTTCAGACTTCAACTTGAAAAGCTTTGAAACTGAGGAGCAAAATGGTGGCCACATGGACAAAAGGTCAATATTGACCAAATGCAACTTTCTTAAAGATTTCAGACTGCCTCAAGAGAAAGAAACAGGAGCTTCTCAATTTCTTTATTTACAACCTCCAAGAAGACTAAATACTGACCTACCAGGAGGTTTTTACCATGAATGGAATACCCCAAAGTAAAAGCCTTGCCAGGTGTGAAGTGGTATTATCGCTTGGTTTGAGGAAGATCATAAAAGCTGAATGTTACCCATTCTGGATGCATAGATTTTATTTACTTTATTATTGGCATATAACCCAGTCATTTGCATAAGACTCTTCTATAATTACTCCATTCATTATGTTTGCAAAGGGGCATTTGGTGAGAACTTGTAAGTAGAGGGCTTTTCTCTTTTCTGGTTTTGGACAACGAGAGAGGATATACATGGTTCCAGGCTTTCTTCAAGAAGAGGTCCCTGGAAGGAACCCTGGAGAAAGAGAAAGACTTTGGGAAGAAATCAAGGAGTGAGAGCCTTGAGCATGTCTCTATTTCTAAATTATTGCACTAGAGACTTCAAACAATTTCTTTTTGGGTGAGATCAAAGACTATTTCAATTGGTCTAAGATAACTTTCTCCCATAGGGAGAACTCATTTACTATTTTGTAGCTTATGCTAATGTGTATAGCTTCTCTATTTCTGTTTGCAATAGTCTTGGATAAATGGATTGTTTTAGCCATGCACTATGTGTTATAGTCTTTGTGTAACTGGCATTTGGTGTAAAGGTAGTCAAGAATTGGATACTCTTTCTATGATAACATATGGTAGCTTAAAAGAGACTGACTTGAACCTAAAATAACTTTCCCTAGATTAACAATCTTTAGGAAACAAGATATATACATATATATATATTTAATATATTTATAAAATATATATTTAAAAATATTATTCCTAGAAGATACTGTAGGTCTTCATAGAACTAAGCAAATTTAGCCTCTTTGGTATCAATGCATGGAACGTAGACTTGCATTATTATGATTCTGAACATAGAGTATAAAAGCTAACTTGAAGCTTAATATTAAAAAAAAACCTAAGGTCATTGCAATTTGACAGGTAGTCTTGCAAATATTTTACATTGTCTACAGTTATTTTAAATGAGATTTCTTTTTCTATTACTTGCTGCTGGTCTTTATTGGTAACATATAGAAATACTGATGATATATGTGGGTCTATTTTATATCCTATAATTTTGCTAAAGCTGTTAATTGTTTCTAGTAGTTTTAAGTTGAAAATCAATATTTTTTTCATTTCTTTTTTATTTTAAATTAATTTTTATAATTATAACTTTGACAATACATATGCATAGGTAATTTTTTTTACAACATTATCCTTTGTACTTCTTTCTGTTCCAAATTTTTCCCCTCCTTCCATCCACCCCCTCCCCTAGATGGCAGGCATTCCCATACATATTAAATATCTTATAGTATATCCTAGGTACAATATATATGTGCAGAACCGAATTTTGTTGTTGTTGTTGTTGTTGCAAAAGAAGAATTGTATTCGGAAGGTAAAAATAATCTGGGGAGAAAAACAAAAAATGCTCACAGTTTACATTCATTTCCCAGTTTTCCTTTTCTGGGTATAGCTGATTCTGTTCATCATTGATAATTGGAATTGGATTAGCTCTTCTCTATGTTGAAGATATCCACTTCCATCAGAATACATCCTCATATAGTATTGTTGTTGAAGTGTATAATGATCTAGTTCTGCTCATTTCACTCAGCATCAGTTGATGTCTCTCCAAGCCTCTCTGTATTCATCCTGTTGGTAATTTCTTACAGAACAATAATATTCCATAACCTTCATATACCATAATTTACCCAACCATTCTCCAATTGATGGGCATCCGTTCATTTTCCAGTTTCTAGCCACTACAAAAAGGGCTGCCACAAACATTTTGGCACAAATAGGTCCCTTTCCCTTCTTTAGTATTTCCTTGGAATATAAGCCCAGTAGTAGCACTGCTGGGTCAAAGGGTATGCACAGTTTGATAACTTTTTGGTCATAATTCCATATTGCTCTCCAGAATGGTTGGATTCTTTCACAACTCTACCAACAGTGCATCAGAGTCCCAGTTTTCCCATATTCCCCCCAACATTCCGCATTATTTTTCCTTGTCATTCTAGCCAATCTGACAGGTGTGTAGTGGTATCTCAAAGTTGTCTTAATTTGCATTTCTCTGATCAGTAGTGATTTGGAACACTCATATGAGTGGAAATAGTTTCAGTTTCTTCATCTGAAAATTGTCTGTTCATATCCTTTGGAAAATCAATATTTTTTAACTATGGTGCTAGAAAAGATTTTTGAGAGTCCCAGGGATAGTAAGGAGATCAAATCAGTCAATACTTAAAGAAATTAACTCAAACTGTTCATTGGAAAAACAAATATTAAAGCTGAAGCTTAAATACTTGGCTACATCATGAAAAGACAAAAATCATCGGCAAAGACCCTGATGTTGAGAAAGATTGAAGGTGAAAGGAGAAGATGGCAGAGGATGAAAGTGATAGTGTCATGGAAGCAAAGAACATGAGCTTCAAGGCAGACATCAGGAGATAGTAGAGGAAAGGAGGACTGGGAATGCCATGGTCATGGGGTCAGTGAGAGTTAGATACAACTTAATAACTGAACAGCCACAATGTAGAATTAATTTTAGTCTATTATCCATTTTCTGAGCACAGCAGAGTAGACCAGTCTCATGGCTTCTTATAGGAATCAAAATCTCTTTAGGAGAGGGATAAAAGAAACTCCAAATACATCTATTCATATGTCTCTATGAGCTGCATTTAGAAAGACCCACATGGACACACATATAATCTACTTTTAAGCAACAAACACCTTTTAAATTAACATTCTGATTCAACTTTTATACAATATGTCCTTGACTTAGAATCAAATCAATGAAATGTATAGTCAGTGACAAAATTAAGAAGGGGAGAGGGAGTTATCCTAGTGGGTTTGAGGCTGTCATGATCTGATTAGGTAGTCCACAGAGGCAAACCCAAGACCTAAGAGACAAATGCTATCATACAAAAAGAAGTGGAACTAAAGGAAAAGAGATGGCCAGTTTTTGAAAGCTGATCAGTTGTGAAAACACCTTTTGTAAGTTGGGTAGTACTCATGAGAGATGAGGAAATAAACATGTGATTGACAGAATGTGTTCCTTACCAAAAAAAGAAAAATTTCACATTGATCATAATGCTCCTTACTTATAACTGTTAGAATTCAATTCTAAATGTTCAATAATTTCCAGGTGCTAGGGACTTAAAGACATTCCACCATTATTTTAAAAAATGTTTTCAAATTATATTAGAATATAGAACTGAGCTCAAAGGGCCCACAAAATCATCTAGGGAAGAGAAAAAGGTTCTTTCTCTAGGACCCAAACAACTTGAACATATTAGCCAATTCTTTGATAATTCACCTTTTTATAGATGCTTTTTGTATTTATGCCTTTGTCATAGGACTGCCCTTTGCAGCTGTTGATAGTTAATCCAGAGTTCTTTAAAATAGATGCTAATAAATTGGCTGGAGCCTTTCCCACTGTGTTTTTCACCTTGGAAAAGCACAATTATATTTCTTGTGTAGCTTGGTTTTTCTTCATCATCAATCTATCTCAGTATTATTGAAGTCGGCTCTTCATGAAACACATCTGGATGACAATCCATTTGTTCACTGGAAGATTTAGTAGTTTTAACTTCCTCAGGTAATTCCTTCACAACTGTTCTCACCACAATTCAATTCAACAATCCAAGAGGAAATTTATTAAAGCACCTGCTATGAATGAGGTCCCTCTGTGCAAGGAACCCAAAGATGAAAAAGAACACAGTCCCTGTCCTCACAAAGCTTACATGTGAATGGGACAGCAGGAGAGACAAAATACAGATCTGTATCAAAATAAATAGAATTGAGGAAGAATATACTGAATGCTAAATAGAAATGCATAGAATTATGAGAAGTACTATGGGAAATCTGAAACCAGAGAGGAGACCTTTGTTTCATTTTTAAAATTTATTTTGGTGAGGCAATTAGGGTTAAGAGATTTGCCAAGATTATACAGATAGTTAAGTATTAAGTGTCTTAGACTGGGTTTGAACTTAAAGATTCTCTGATTTCAGACTATCACTATATCCACTGTACTACCTAGCTGTCCCAAGAAGACTTTTTTACTTTTTTTTTTTTTTTCCTGAGGCTGGGGTTAAGTGATTTGCCCAGGGTCATACATCTAGGAAGTGTTAAGTGTCTGAGGCCACATTTGAACTCGGATCCTCCTGAATTCAGGGCTAGTGCTCTATCCATTGCGCCACCTAGCTGCGCGCCCCCCCCCCCCCCCCCCCCCCGAAGACTTTTGAGAACCAGGGAAAAGGTGACAATTAGGGAAGGCTTCATGTAGGAGGAAACACTGAGCCTCGAAATAAATAGCACAGAGATAATAATAACGTTGGCTCATATTTCCATAGCTTTAAAAAGTTCATAAAATATTCTAGAGATATCTTATTTGATCTTCAAAATAACCTTTTGAGCTGTGTGCTGTCATTGTCTCAATTTTATATTTGAAGAAACTGAGATTCAAAGAGGTATAGAAATTTGCTCAATAAATTTCTTGGGGAGGAGCTGGGGGATTCAAACCCAGATCTTCCTGAATTCCTGAATTCTATCCATTAGGACTAAAATAGAAAAATGCCTTGAAGTAAAAGAGGGCAAGATAAGATTGGGAACCAGATAGAAGGTCTGTTTGACTGGAACATGTTGTATATGGAGGTGAGGAAAGTGAAATAAGGCAAGCAAGGTCAGATGGAGGCAGCTGGATTTTTCCACAGATAATAAGTCTTTGGACACTAAGCAATAGGACTGAGAACAAGGGAGGAGGAAGTGGGTGGAGTGAGTAAAGAGGAAGGGTTGGGGTGGTGGGCAGAAGGCTAATATCCTGGCACTACTACAACAAGCTAATTTGCTAACCAAGACAAAAAGGTAAACTTGTAACCCCTCACAACCTCATCTTCTTGGCAAGACACCCTTGAGATAGGAAATGTACTTTCATCATCTCCCAGGTTTGTGCACCCAGGGAAAATGCCTTCCTTGCCTCTTCTTTGTTATACCTTTGATTTTTTCCCCCTTTCTCTTATAAGTAAGGAATAAATAGTGATTCTCATCATATGGGGTTGAGTGGGGTAGAAACAAAATTGTTTTCCCCAAATAGAAACTCCAGAAGAGATGAGCCTCATAGTTTGGTGGTTTCTGCTGCACTCACCCCAAATCAGGGAGGGAGACCCTAGAAAGGAAAGGAGGTAGTTCTTAAGCTGAATAAAAGAGAGAAAATTATGGATAAGAAGGGACGGGGGAGACTAAGAAGTTAGGATCTGGGCAGTTTTTTCTCTATAAACTATGAATGGAGAATTCTAGACTATATCTGTCATCCAGATGTGTTTCATGAAGAGCCGACTTCAATAATACACTCCATCATCATCACCCCTGCCCACTATAACCAAAGACCTTTTTTTTCTATTAGCATCTCCTCTACCGGTCATTCATTCTCATTTCACATCTGCAAGATGCTGTCTAAGTACTAAGAGAAGGACAGTCTTTTGTGTGCCCAAGACCAATTCTGTGGGGCGTCTTGAAGAGAAAATGCAAGTCTAGGTATAATGTCATTTATCAACAAAGAAATAATCATACAAAAACAATCTGGGAACATTCTCTTTAGGAGACCCTATAAACTCAGTCATGTCCATTTTCTCCCTTAACATTGCCTCAACCCAAAAGAAAGTTATCTGAAAACACATCTAATCTGACTGAAGAGCTATAAGTTTGGAGTCACAATTCAACAAATATTCATGGAGTGGAGATTAGTGACCCATAAAATTAGTGACCATAAAAAAGATGGTCAAAGGTGACCCAAAGGAACCAAAAGGCAGAATGTCTGCTTATATTTCCTTTGTACAATCATGCCATGAAGAACATAAGTAAAAAGTCTGGAAGTTCTTCTAAGTTTTGCAGAATTTTCAAAGAAGTGTTCAGAAGAATGGAAGAATATGTCTAAGAAGAAAAAATCCAAGTCTGACGAAATGGCAAAGGCTGGTAAATTGCAGTATGACAGAGAGATGAAGGATTATGGACCAGCTAAAGTGGGGGTGAGAGGACAGGAAGGATCTAAATGTTCCTAAATGGCCACATCTGGCTCCTTACTATTCAGAATTTTGCCTTAAGATAAAATCTACAAACCCTGGGATATTCACTGGGAATACAGCAAAAACAAACTTGGTGAGTGACAATGAAAAACAACCATACAACAAGGCAGCAAAATGAAGGAAAAATATGAAAAGAATGTTGCTGATTTTAAGTCTAAAGGAAATTTTGATAATACAGAGGAGACAGGCAAAACTTCCTAGAGAAAGGTGGAGGAGGAAAAAGAAAAGGAAGAAGAGAAACATGAAGATGATGGTGAATAAAACTAATGATATTTATCTTAAGTATCATAAAATGGGGAAAATACTAAGTGAAGCACCTTTATTGAGTTTTTTCTATATATTTGTAGCATATAATTTTTAAAATAGAAAATAGGTGCTCCAGATAATTTACCTGGTTTATGTGACACTTGTACCTGTATGATATTTGTATATATTTCCAAACATTTTTTAAAAAGAAAAGGAAATTTAGTGTTTTTCTTTCTGTATGTTCTTTGCTGTTGCTATGACAAAGCATTTAAAAAAGTTATAGGCTTATATGAAAGGATGCTCCAAGTCATTATTAATCAGAGAAATGCAAATTAAGATAACTCTGAGATACCATTACATACCTGTCAGATTGGCTAGCATGACAGGGAAAGATAATACGCAATGCTGGAGGGGATGTGGGAAAACTGGGACACTGATACATTGTTGGTGAAATTGTGAATACATCCAGCCATTCCGGAGAACAATTTGGAACTATGCTCAAAAAGTTATCAAACTGGGCATATCCTTTGACCCAGCAGTGTTACTACTGGGCTTATATCCCAGAGAGATCTTAAAGAAGGGAAAGGAACCTGTATGTGCAAGAATGTTGTGGCAGCCCTCTTTGTGGTGGCTAGAAACTGGAAACTGAGTGGATGCCCATCAATTGGAGAATGGCTGAATAAATTGTAGTATATGAATGTTATGGAATATTATTGTTCTGTAAGAAATGACTAGCGGGATGATTTCAGAAAGGCCTGGAGAGACTGACATGAACTGATGCTGATTGAAATGAGCAGGACCAGGAGATCGTTATATACTTCAACAACAACACTATATGATGATCAATTCTGATGGACGTGGCCCTCTCCAACAATGAGATGAACCAAATTAGTTCCAATTGAGCAGTAATGAACTGAACCAGCTACACCCAGCGAAAGAACTCTGGGAGATGACTATGAACCACTACATAGAATTCCCAATCCCTATATTTTTGTCCACCTGCATTTTGGATTTCCTTCACAGGTTAATTGTACATTATTTCAAAGTCCGATTCTTTTTGTACAGCAAAATAACTGTTTGGACATGTATACATATATTTATTTAACTTATACTTTAACATATTTTACATGTATTGGTCAACCTGCCATCTGGGGGAGGGGGTAGAGGGAAGGAAGGGAAAATTTGGAACAAAAGATTTTGCAATTGTCAATACTGTAAAATTACCCATGCATTATATCTTGTATATAAAAAGATATAAAATAAAAAAATAAAAGTTACAGGCTTTTATGTGTGATAATTATGTGTGAAATTAGAAATTCCAAGTTATAAACTTATAGTCTCTCTATGTATGTGGAGAAGGCATATACATATCTCCACATAGCCATCTAAACATATATCCACATATAAATATATAAAAATATGTATTGCCTATGTGTATGTATTAGACAAATTCTTCTAATAAATATTTGAAATTATGACACCTTAGAAAGGTGTTATATTAATTTGGATCTTTCATAAGGTGCCAAAGACCAAAGTATGTATTGTTAGAGTAGCTGTATAATTATATCATTAGATTTTTCCATCCAGTTTAAAGTTGAATTCAGAATATAGTGAAATGGGCAGGTGGGTGGCGCTGTAATGAATAGAATACTAGGTCTGGAGTTAGGGAATCTCATCTTCCTGAGTTCAAATCTGGCCTCAGGCACTTATAAGCTGTGTGACCATGGGCAAATCACTTCACACTGTTTGCCTCCGTTTCCTCATTTGTAAAATAAGCCAGAGAAGGAAATGGCAAACTACTTTAGTATCTTTGCTAAGAAAACCCCAAATGGGGTAGCAGAATGTTGGACATGACTGAAAAACAATTCAACAATCACAACCTAAAACAGCCATTTTTAGATGTGGCAAGAGAGTGGGGTTTCAGCTGGCATAAATAAATAGTTGTGGTTATGAAATGATATCATTTTTAAATGGAAACAAACAAACAAACAAACAAAAAACCTGAAGGAACAATACAACAGTAGAAGTCAAAACACATTCTGTACCTAACTGTTGGAACATTTTGTTGATATTTTTAATATGTTTAGAATGCTAAAATGTTTTTCAAACTAAACAAATAGTATTAACAATAAAAATATTCTATTGAATTGCATCTATTAAATATACAGCTCACAAACCACCATCTAATATTCCCTTTCACCAGATCAAACCATTTACACATGAATTCAAAGCAAAGGACATTCTAATTAAATAAATATATCACAAAGCAAATAACAAGGACAGAATCCCTTAATTTCTTTTCCATGAGTGAAAGCCAAGTGGAACTCTCTTTTGTCTCTAAAACTGCTTTTAAGCTACTTTTCTGCTGAGCTACTGCCACCTGCCCTTTGCTGTTAGTAGGTTGCTTCTTCCATAAAAGGAGTATGTACACTTTAGCCCATATTTCAGGCAATTTTGTGAAT
Source organism: Sminthopsis crassicaudata (assembly GCF_048593235.1). Lineage (NCBI taxonomy): Eukaryota > Metazoa > Chordata > Mammalia > Dasyuromorphia > Dasyuridae > Sminthopsis > Sminthopsis crassicaudata. The sequence continues at coordinate 611,362,362 of NC_133618.1, forward strand.
CACACCCACAATTACATTCAATCATCAAAATAAAGAATTCCTTAGATCAGATGTCTTAAAAATAGATTAAAAACCACTATCAACACTAAAACCAATTCATCTATTCCCATTCTTTTTTCTATCTTTTTGTCTTATTTTTCTTAATAATTATTTTTAAATTTTGAGTTCCAAATTCTCCCTTTCCCTCCAGTCCCTTTCCCACCCATTGAGATGGTAAACAATATGATGCCCATTATACATGTGAAGTCATACAAAACATATTTCTCTATTAGTCATGCTGCAAAATAAATAAAGCAAAAAAATGCTTTAATCTGTAGAGCTCATCAATTTTCTTTCTGGAGGTGTATAGCATCTTATATAATGAATCCTTTGGAATTGCCATCAAACTAGTTAAGTCTTTCACAATTGTTCATTGCTACAAAATTACTATTACTGTATAATATTCATTTAACTTTGCATCTGTTCATCTTCCCAGGTTTTTCTGAAACCATCCCCTTCATAATTTCTTACAGCACAAAAATGTTTCATTCCTATCCCACAACTTCTTTAGTTATCCCCCAACTGATGGATATTCCCTTAATTTCCAATTCTTTGCCACCATGAAAAGAGTTCCTATAAATACTTTTGTATATATAGGTTCTTTCTACTTTTCTTTGATCAGTTTGGGATACAGGTCTAGTAGTGGCATTTATGAGTCAAATGGTATGCACAGTTTTGTAACTTTTGAGGTATAGCTCCAAATTATTCCGCAAAATGGTTGAATCAGTACATAACCCTGGAATAGTGCATTAGTGTTCCTATCTTCTCTCATTCCCTGCAACATTTATCATTTTCATTTTTGTTCTTGTTTCCTCCAGACCTTTTATAAAAAGTTGATAATTTATTAGAAATAAATAAAAATTCAATAAAATACATTTATAACATTTCCCTGATCTATCAGTCTTTTAATTTATGGAATAAAACACACATTTCCAAAACAGTACCATAAAGAATATTATTGCTCTGTAAGAAATGACCAGCAGGAGGAATACAGAGAGGCTTGGAGAGACTTACATCAACTGATGCTGAGGGAAATGAGCAGAACCAGAAGATCGCTGTACACTTCAATGCTGTATGAAGAGGTATTCTGATGGAAGTGGAAATCTTCAACATAAAGAAGATCCAACTCACTTCCAGTTGATCAATGATGGACAGAAATAACTACACCCAGAGAAGGAACACTGGGAAATGAATGTAAATTGTTAGCACTACGGTCTACCCAGGTTACTTATACCTTCGGAAGCTAATATTTAATGTGCAACAAGAAAATGGTATTTACACACATATATTGTATCTAGGTTATATTGTAACACATGTAAAATGTATGGGATTACCTGCCATCGAGGGGAGGGAGTGGAGGGAGGGAGGGGATAATTTGGAAAAATGAAAAAAAAAAGTAATGAAGGTTCTTTAAAAAAAAAACAGTACCATAAAAATGATTATACATGAAACTGCACATCAACTTTATGTATAATTTGCTTCTCCTTTCAAAAGTACAACAAAATTATCATGTACATTTTTTCTTCCCGCTTTTCCAACCCAGACATGGCTAACATTTGATACTATACACATATACACACAACACACACATATATGTATATATGATATACATATATATATATAATTATTGTATCCACATTTCTATTTAACATCATTCTCTGGATATATATTTTAATATATATCTTTCTTCATACATCCTTTATACCTAATTTGAAAGTGAAATTTCTTTCAACTCTCACAGTTCCCCAAATTGAATGTTGAAAATTTACACTGGAGCTTTATTAAGCTACACAAAAGGGTTGAGGTGACATTGATGACCTTTTCCCTGAATTCCTACTACTACAGTGAAATTGGTGCTCTCCTTAAATCATATTTCATTATCCTCTTTTTGCATGACCTTGCAACCATCCTTCGCATTAAAGTCACCACAGAATATATGCTCATTTAATTTGGAGAGTATTGTCAAATTTTTTCATAGGATTTCTTGATTGTTCTCTTTAATATTTGTGTATAAGCTGCAATACTGTCTTGAACAGTATTATTCCAAAAGCTCATTATGAGCCCTGTCTATCATTGGGATAGCCAAATGTCCAAGAAATGATATTTCTTCTTGCTTTTGCACTCACAAAAAAATAAACTAACTCCACTCCCAACCAATACTTTTATTTAGTTCATCTAGAGAGGTGAACTGAACCCTTCCATTTGTTGCAACTTCTTTTCATTTTTTTGTGTGTTTTATCTGTGGTGAGAATTTCAAGATTGATGCAACTCAATTCCTGCAGTAGTATGCCAGTTCATCAGTCATTGGACAAGGACCACAAATTCAGAGTATCAGCAGTTAACGTTTATATACAATCTAAAAATTGTCTGGTTCTTTAGGACATTTTGTCCCCATCCCTACAGAAGCATACAGTTCTTTTTGCATTTTATTTTTTCTCACAAATTCCCGTGCCCATGTAATTTATCACCTAGCAGTCATTTTATTGGGAATGAGTCTCTATCTTTACTGAGTTGGCTATCAGAAAGTAGATATCTACTGTAGCTAAGACTATACATGTCTTATAGTCTTATACAAGACTATATAGCTATAAAACAAGTGGTGAAGGGGACACAGAGTGCTCTGGGACAATGCAAGGAAGGGAAAAGACATTTTTCACCCGAGAGGAATTAGGAAAGGCTTAATGAAGGAGGTGGACACCTAAGCTGAGTCTTAATGAAGAGAAGGATTTTGAGATGAGGCAATAAGGAAAAAGTATATCCTGGGCATAGGGAATAGTCTGCACAAATTCAAAGAGTGGAAATGGCATGTCAACTTTGAGCAGCATTCCAGTTTGACTGAAGCATGAACAAGGTAGGGGAAGTAATATGAAATGAAGGGGGTAATGTGAAAAAGACTAGAAATATAGGATGGAGCCAGGTTGGGGAGGAAAAAAAGGATCATTCTAATTCTGACCCCCAATGTTGGGGGCTATACTCATTAATTCCCATCCCTCCAGACATTTCAAGATGACAAGAAGAGCAGTTTATTCTTCAAAAGAGCTATTTAATACCTATAGCCCCACATGGTCCCTCCAGCCCTTTCAGTTAAAAAACCAAACAAACAAGGTTAGTGGTACTGGATGAGGAGAGTTTGGGAGCAGGAGGAACAAGGCCAGACATTAGAAGCTATAGCCATACCAGGTGTGAGGATGCAGCTGTGAGGAAGTAGCTGGCCTAAGGAGCCTCTCTGGGGTAACCAGGGAGGGACCCTTCTTAGGAGGGGGGATATGTCCGATCTTCTTTTTCTGGGGGCAGGGAAGTGATCATTATCTGCCCTAGTATTGTCTATTCTCCTTGTCCTGGGGTGGGGCAAGAGGGAGAAAGGGGTGTAGCATTATGGGAACTCTTTTGTGGCAGGCAGGTGGGGGCTGTGGGCTAGACTTGGAAGCTTTCTGACTCTTCCACACCTGGAGCTCTAGGCTTTTTCCAATGGATGCTGGGTAAAAATAAATACATTCCTCACCCAGCCTGGCAGAAGCTGCCCGTTTCTCATCATGGCTCAGGCTGGAATCCAGTTTCAGGCATCTGGCATCCCAGCTGCAGTCCGCCAAGGTGCTTCAGCAGCAGAACCAAGCACGTAATTAATTTAAGCAACTAAAAGAAGAGGCTGGGGTGTTATTTTTTTTCCCCTCTCTTGGAGAAACTTCTTTCTTGCAGCTGATCCATTCATAACAGAGAAACTCACAGTTGGATTCTGAATGTCGTTCAACTGAAGCTACAGAGATGGAAGTGGGAGTTCTGAACTTCTTTGGTAAATAACAAGGGACTTCATTACAAATGAGAGCTGACATAGACATAGGACAAGTATCATCTTCCACTTCCATTCCTTTGAGGAACCAAAGGCTCTCAGAAGTTAGGGGGCACACGGGATGTCAGAGAAAGTGCTGAGACTTGAACCTGAGCAGAAAGTGCTTTTGATGTTATTAATGCCTTTTGTTTTTAATACCAGTCATTTCTTTTTAGAACATCTCCCCCCACCTCTTGCACACACTGAACCCTTCTTTTTTAATAAAGAAAAATATGTAAACAAAACCAATGTACAAAGCAATCTTGTCTAGCAGTGTAGGATACAGTACTTTACACCCATGGTTCCCTGCACTGAGAAGAGGAAGATTTGTTCATTTACAGTTCATCAGAGTGTGGCTGCTTAGTGTCGATACATTTTATATGATTGTAGTCATCTGTTGCTCTTCTAGTCCTGCTTTCTTTATTCTGATATATTTCATTGAAGCCCTCACCTTTCTCTGTATTCTTCATATTCATCACTTTTTACTAATAGTAATAATAGCTAATGTTTTTCAGTGCTTTAAGGCACTGAATTTTTTGCCAATATCTTCTCACCTTATTCTCACAATAGCTTACCAAATGAGGAAACTGAGTCAGCCAGAGGTTAGGTGACTTTTTTAGAGTAAGTCTCTGAGGCTGGATTTGAACTCAGGTCTTCCTGGCTCCAGATCCAATGCTCTGTCCACTGAGCCATCTCACTGTTTATTATCTGCACAATAATATTTCCTTACAGTCACATGCTACAATTTGTGTGGCTATTGCTTAATTGATGGTCACCTCTTAAAATTTTTGTTGATGATTTTGTTGACTAGAACCTTCTCTCCCTGCGCAGGGGAGAGATGAATGACACCATGAAGTGCTTTATCTTGGGATGAAAGAGAAGAGCAAATATATGTCATCACAGTGATAACAGGGAAGGTGAAAGAAATCCTACCACCTGTCAAAATCCTGCCCAAACTTTCCTCACTTTTTAGTTTGTATGTAGCCCTTTAAAATTCACATTATGCTTTATAAATGTTACCTAATTTGATTCTCACAATGAGGTGGGTACAGTTTTACAGATGAGAAAATTGAGGTTCAAGGCGTTTAGGTGACTCACCCAGGATAATACAGCTAGTGGGTGATTAACTCAGGTACATCTGTGCCAAGCCCAATGTGTTATCAGCCATGGTAAACTACCTTTCAAGGACTTCCAAGCCTAACTCACAACCTGCTGCTTCATGGGCTCTGCTAGGAAGCCTCACTTTCCTGGGCCCCCTGTATGGAGGTGTTCTCCCCAGCCTCACCTTCCTGAGCCCCCTGTATGGAGGTGTTCTCCCCAGCCTCACCTTCCTGGGCCCCTGTATGGAGGTGTTCTCCCCAGCCTCACCTTCCTGAGCCCCCTGTATGGAGGTGTTCTCCCCAGCCTCACCTTCCTGAGCCCCCTGTATGGAGGTGTTCTCCCCAGCCTCACCTTCCTGAGCCCCCTGTATGGAGGTGTTCTCCCCAGCCTCACCTTCCTGAGCCCCCTGTATGGAGGTGTTCTCCCCAGCCTCACCTTCCTGAGCCCCCTGTATGGAGGTGTTCTCCCCAGCCTCACCTTCCTGGGCCCCTGTATGGAGGTGTTCTCCCCAGCCTCACCTTCCTGAGCCCCCTGTATGGAGGTGTTCTCCCCAGCCTCACCTTCCTGGGCCCCCTGTATGGAGGTGTTCTCCCCAGCCTCACCTTCCTGAGCCCCCTGTATGGAGGTGTTCTCCCCAGCCTCACCTTCCTGGGCCCCTGTATGGAGGTGTTCTCCCCAGCCTCACCTTCCTGAGCCCCCTGTATGGAGGTGTTCTCCCCAGCCTCACCTTCCTGAGCCCCCTGTATGGAGGTGTTCTCCCCAGCCTCACCTTCCTGAGCCCCCTGTATGGAGGTGTTCTCCCCAGCCTCACCTTCCTGAGCCCCCTGTATGGAGGTGTTCTCCCCAGCCTCACCTTCCTGGGCCCCTGTATGGAGGTGTTCTCCCCAGACTCACCTTCCTGAGCCCCCTGTATGGAGGTGTTCTCCCCAGCCTCACCTTCCTGGGCCCCCTGTATGGAGGTGTTCTCCCCAGACTCACCTTCCTGAGCCCCCTGTATGGAGGTGTTCTCCCCAGCCTCACCTTCCTGAGCCCCCTGTATGGAGGTGTTCTCCCCAGCCTCACCTTCCTGGGCCCCCTGTATGGAAGTGTTCTCCCCAGCCTCACCTTCCTGAGCCCCCTGTATGGAGGTGTTCTCCCCAGCCTCACCTTCCTGGGCCCCCTGTATGGAGGTGTTCTCCCCAGCCTCACCTTCCTGGGCCCCCTGTATGGAGGTGTTCTCCCCAGCCTCACCTTCCTGGGCCCCCTGTATGGAGGTGTTCTCCCCAGCCTCACCTTCCTGGGCCCCCTGTATGGAGGTGTTCTCCCCAACCTCACCTTCCTGGGCCCCCTGTATGGAGGTGTTCTCCCCAGACTCACCTTCCTGAGCTCCCTGTATGGAGGTGTTCTCCCCAGACTCACCTTCCTGAGCTCCCTGTATGGAGGTGTTCTCCCCAGACTCACCTTCCTGGGCCCCCTGTATGGAGGTGTTCTCCCCAGCCTCACTTTCCTGGGCCCCTGTATGGAGGTGTTCTCCCCAGACTCACCTTCCTGAGCTCCCTGTATGGAGGTGTTCTCCCCAACCTCACCCCTGTCCCCAGTGGCCTAGCTTGTAGTTGTGCTCTGTATGTTTTACTCATTAGGTTTCAAAGTCCTTGAGGGCAGGGACTGTAGGTTATATATTTCTGGGCTCCACCTCTACCATATAAGCACAGTATCCAACCCATATCTCAGAACAACACATGGCCCTAGAATCTGATAAAAATAGCCTTCAAATCTTTGACACTCACCCACTCATTTATTATGGGTAACATTTTTACATCTCTGAGCCTCAGTTTCCCCACCTGTGAAATGGGAATAATTGATCCCATAGTAGAAAATTGTCATAGTATAATACTCAATAGATAGCTAATCTCCAAATCAAGAAGTCCTGGGCTTAACCTTTCCTTCTGACACTCAGAGGCTATGGGACCCTGGACAAATGACTAGATTATTCTCTAAAATTATACAGTGTGAATGAAATGCTCATTGGAATTGATAGGAGGAATTCCTCTCTGGGAGCATCCTTGATCAATGAAAAAAAATTAGAAATGCCTATAATCCCTATTTCACATTGATGTCGGGAAAATGAAACGAGTTATTATTGTATGTTGTGGTTTAAATCAATTATTGTATCAGCAAGAAACAATTGTGGAACAATGGAAGGGAGGGAGGAAGGATGGAAAGAATGAAGAAAGAAAGTAAGGGAGGAAGGGAGGGAAGCAGGGAGGGGGAAAAAGGAAGGAAAAGAAGAGAAGGATGGAAGCAAAGGAGGAAGGGAAGGAAAGAGACAAAGAGTAGAATGTAGGCTTTAGGCTGGAAGCTGGAGCAAACTCCTTGGCAAAAGGAGGCTTGTCACTGCCAGCATGTGAGAGGTGGAAAGCGAGGGTAAATGAAAGGCAAGGACAGGGCTGAGACCCCTGATGACAAGCCTGGCTGGCTGGCACTTGTGACACGCCCCACCAGACTCCAGGTCTTGGAGAAGATAATGAAGATAGAAAAAGTTGAAGGAAGGGCAGCAAAAATGATCCAGGGACCAGGGAACATGACTTACGGGAAGAGAGTTTAATTGGTTTAGCCTAAAAAGCCCATTACGCTCTCTGGTGGACACGATGATGCTATAAATATCTACAAGGTGACAACACTGGCAAGGGGAAAGAATCTGTCATATCGAACACTGAGGCTCAAACCAAGGGACTGGGAGTTTGTGCTAGACTGGCCCATGGCTCCTCGCATAGGAGACAAGCCGCCCCCAGAAGCTGGAGGCCAGAGGGATGACATTGCAATGGGACGTGAGCTGGGATGAGAGAAGCAGCCAGAAATGGCCTCCTTCCTTTGTTCTGATGGAATATGGATTTTGGACAAGATCCTGATCGTTGAGACACCCCTCCAATCACACCCAGGAGGAGGCAGCTCCTTAAATAACGAGCACTAAGCCGCCCAAAAATCAACACTATCTGGAAGAGGTGTTTGTTTCAGGCTTGGCAAGGAATCCAGGACAGGGAGGCAAATGTGTGGATGAGGAAAGGAAATGAGGGTGGTGGCCATGCTGGGGAAGATGCTTTCCAAGGTGGGAAGAAGAGCCCCAGTGATTGGGGAGCTAATTCTTCCATCCCTCAGAATTCTGCAGGGTCCTCAAAAGGGGAGGGGCAGCAATATAATCGTGAGATGTGGATAAGGGAAAGTCTGAAGGTGAAAAGCCGATAAGTGGTCAAGAGTGAGGGTGTGGTAAGTTGGGCTGAGCCTGTCCCTGGGCTGTCACTGGTCAGCTGTAATTCCATAACGTGGGAACCCCCTCTCAATACAAATCATGACCTTGATTTAGCAGATCATCTCACTAGTTCGTTAGCTGAACAGCTTTTCCCCATCTCTTTCTTTTCTTATTCTTTGTTTCAAGGGATGTCTTAAACAGAAGAAATAGCTTCCCACTCCCTAGGGACTCCTCTTCCCATCCTGGAAGACACTTACCAAAACTGCACTCTCAGTGGAAAGAAATAGAGTATCCTTGTACCTGCATCCCCTAGCTATCCACACAATTGCCTCCATACCTTAGAGAATAGGGAGAGGCAGAGATAGGGAGAAAGAGATTTTCAGAAATTAAGGTGATGTAAAACAAAAGATATCGATAATTTCTTAAAGAGATCATTGCTATGGCTGAAATTTATCACCTAGGTCCAAATTGGTTAAGTCAACAAGCCTTTATTAATTGCCTTATATGTGCTAGGAACTAAGCTAAGTTGGTCCTCAATAAATAATAATAACTGGTGTCTATATAAGGCTTTAAATACCTTATCTCATTCAATCCTTTCAATAACCCTGAGATAGGAACGAGAATTATCATCCCCATTTTATAGATGAAGAAGTTAATGCTGAGAGATATTAGGTGATTTGCCCAAGTTCAGGAAGACTAATAACTGTCTGGGATGATATTCAAACATAGATTTCCCCAACTCCAAGTCTGATGCTCCCACCTTTAGGCTATCTAGCTGCTATACAAAGCTTTTCCCACTTGAGGGCTTCCAGAGTTTTTGCTTTGCCTTCAAGAAGCCAGGATCACTTGCATTTCAGGATGAGGCATCCAAAGGGAGACTTGCTGCATCATAATGTTATTAAAGCATTCTCCGTGGTCTGCGTCTTATCTCTACAGTAAGATTTGAAGCCCTTTGAGGCAGGACCTGCCCTACAGCTCTTGTTCTGAGTCTTGTTCTGGGCACTTAGCATTTGACTAATTTGGAACTGAATTGTTTATGGGAACTAGAGGCCAGCCCAAGAGATGAGGTTTGTGATGTTCTTCAGAAGGAACTTAGGGAGATTGCCTTTGTAAACCTTTGCCTATCTCAGCTCCTAGGAAGGAGGAGGAAAGAATGTATTGGGTGGTTAGTAATGGGGGAACCAGAATCAACTGAGAGTCCAAGAAGTCACAGGTCAGTTTGCTAGAAGGATCCCAACTAGACATTTTCTGCTCCTGTCTCGTTGCTGTGCTAGCCCTATTTTCCCAAGTCTAAGACCAAGCCAAGGAGCAGGCAGATAGTGAAAAACGGTCATCCTTTTGCCCTTTTCTCCCCAGGCTTTTGTCCAGCTCTTTGGAACATGTTTCCCCAGAGAGGTGGGCATAACAATTCTATTTCTATAAGTAGCACATGTATGATTATCCTTTTTCCTAGGAAGTTAAAATGACTTGCCCATAGTCAATTAAGAAGCAGAACTAGTGCTTAACTGGAACTAACTTCAAGGTCTGTTTTTGCTCCTCCCAGCAGAACCTAAGACACATGTGAATGGGAAGGCTAAGACAGAAGAACATAGGAAGCAGGAACCTTGAAAACCACAGGATTTTCCAACCCCTCCAACCAGAGGCCAGCTTCTAGATGGCTTCCTTCTCAAATGCTATGAGGAGGATCTAATGAACAAGAGTCAAGCCAATTATTTTAAGGGGTGTGCAACTAGGGAAGCTGGTGCAGTGGGTGAGCTAAGCCAGGGAGGAGACTGGAAATAAAATGACTCCTTCTTTCCACCTAGGTATCTATTCAGGGCACTTAAACCTATGATATCCAAAGGCAATAATGATAGCTCACAGTTCTCTAACTTTTAAAGTTTTCAAAGTACTTTCTAAATAGCAACCTTGGAAAGGGGATAGTTCAGGTGCTTCTATCCCCATTTCACAAATGAGGAACTGAGAGGCAAATCACCTCAGTTCTCTGGGTCTCGGTTTTCTCAGCTCTAAACTGAGGAAATTTAGCTAGCTGACCAATTCTACAATCCTATACCTTGGCTCTTACTCTGATGCTTCATTGTTCTGTTAGAGGTAATTCTGGCTCTCAGAGAACTAGGCCAACATATGACAAACTCTGTCAAGCTTTTCCAAGATGCAAAAGCTGCCAGGAAAGAGTTTGTACTAGGCCAGATTTCAGTGGTCTGAAGTGCAGCCCAGCTAAGCTTGGAGAGGCTGATCACCATGCTTTGACCATAGCAACTCTTGACTATCTAGCAAGTCACAAATGGTTTGTAATTTTCAGGTTAATTGATGAAACTATCCACTAGATGTTACTCAGATCCTGTACATATATTGAAGTATTTCTGTAAGAAGTACAAGGCTGAACACACTGAGCGCTCATGGTTATACTGCTAATGAGTGGGGGAGCCTGGATTTGGACATGGGTTCTTCAGCATTTTATTCAGCACTTTTTTCTGTTCTAAAAAATGCACTCGGAAGAAGTAATGGAATTACAGAGAAATAATGGAACCCAATATCTCAGAATTTAAGCGTTAGGAGGGTCCTCAGCTGCCACCTAGTTTAACTCTCACATGAAAGGAATCTTTACTATAACATTCACAACAATCGGTCATGCGATCTCTATTTGAAGCTCTCCAAGGAGGAGCAATCCACTACTTCTCAAAGCAACCAGTTCCCTTTTTGGACAGCTCTAATTGCTAGGAAGTTTTTCCAGACGGCAAACCAGAATTTACCTAAAATATCTGTCTCAGCATTGGAGGAAATTCCTGGTTGGTCAAAGGGAAGCAGGGGTGGTAGGAGTTGTGGGGTGTGTGTCTGTTTGTGTTGGGGAATTCTTAGGTCAGGAAAGTTTCATAGTAGGGAAATGTAGCTGGTCATGTGAGCTGTAACTAGCAGAAGGCAAATGGCCAGGATGCCGCCATTGGGGCTCAATGGAGGTATGCTGCTTCTTCTTGGCAATGACCACTGGCCGCACACTTTTCAGGCTTCTGCTGGTTCATTCCCTGCCCTTGGTCAAACAGTTACAAAGTTAAATCAAGGCAAGTCAACTCAACAAGCTAATTACTGGAAATACAAGGGGAAAAATAGTTCTTATCCTCAAGAAGTTTATGTTCTAATAGAGGAAGAAAACACATTAAAAAAGAAGATAAAGGGGGAAATAGGAGAAGATATGTTAGGAAAAAAATTCTGGAGAGGCAGAGGCAGAGCTAGAGTGAAGTGAAGAAGACACGGCTGGCGAGAGCACTTTTCTTAAAATGGAAGTTCTTGGAGGAACTGACCAATTAGGTCCTATTGCTGGGAGACACACCCCAATTGTCTGAAGGGCAGAAGTCAGATTGCTCTCCTTACCCTTTCCTAGACCAACCACAATTCTGGAGAACTGATGTCGAATGTTACTGGCCTTCTGATAGAGAAGATGCAAAATGAGGCACATATTTTCAAACTTGGCCACTGTGGGAATTTGTTACAAGGATTTTTTGTTTTAATTTGGGGGTCAGGTGAAAGAAAAGATTTACTGATACAATTCACAAAAAAAGACAAAAATGATCATTGAAGTATTTTTTAATGCACAGAAGAAAGTCAGAAGAAAAACAGACAAGCAGGATAGTTTGGAAAGTAATATGCTGAATTTATTATATACTTCTGAGGAAAATAATAAGGATCCACCATTTTGTACATAATCCTTTTCTGTTCCCCTATGTTTATGGAAATGCTCATTTTATTTGATGTTTAAGTTTTCAAAAACCAGTGCTCCATGCTCTTAATTGGTAGCATCTGTCTAGGGGAGAGTGAGTTCTCTTCTCTTTCCTTCCTTTCTTTTCTCCTCATTCCTTGTTATTGGTATCCTGTTTTTTACATACTTAGACCTTCTATTACATTTAGAATATGTACAAGGCTGTGGGCTTGATTTCTGTTCATGGATTTTTGGTATAACCTTAACAACATGTGTCTTCATGGATAAAGTGAGGGGTTGGATTAAATAGACGACATCTAAAGTCTCTTCCAAATTTTGAGAATCTATGAGTCTATGAAAATCTCAGCAAATTTCTACTTAGACATTTCCCTTCTGGACAGCCCTGAAGAAAGATAACCAGCTCTCTCCTGCCCTCTTATGGCTCCCTTAATTCAGCTACTTTGGGGAATCTGTCAAGGGAAGGGATGCATAGAGCTAATTTGGGAGTCACAATAAGAAAAAAAGTTTATACTTCTATGGAATTTTACAATGTATGAAGCACTTTCCTTATGACAAATCCTTGGGAGGTGAATAGAGTATTATTATCCCCATTTTGTAGTGGAGGAAATTGAGGTTCTAAAAGGTATGTCTTTCCCAAAGGCATCTAAATTCCCAAATGTTCCCAAACATTAAAAGTTGGATTGTAAATCCAAGTCTTCCTCACTTCAAGTTCAATGTTCTTTCTACTGGACCATGACACGTCATAAACAGAAGAGCAGGAATCTCAGTTCAGCTTCCAATAAAGGTCCTGAGGTGGAGGGGCGCCCTTTCTAGTCATCCAAGCAGAGAAGGAACAAAATGAGAGGCAATGTGATAAAACAAAGATCATTGATCTGGGGGGTTGAAGAGTTGGGTTTGGGTTCCAGCTTTGCTACATTAAATAAATCACTTAAGCTAGATATAGGGGTCTAGGGCTGACCTTGGCAGTGATAGCACCATGGACAATATAGAGCAATGAAATAAAAGGGAGGGCAGAGAATAAACCATTACTTAGAAATTAACCCATGAATCAAGTTGAGTGTATTTGAGCCTGGGACAATTATATGAATTGAATTTACAGTCAATCCATAGGTGGTCTGTTTGCAAGAATTCAACATACACAAGATTTCCTTTCTAAACCTGTTTCCAAACCTTTGAAATGAAGGAAGGAGGGTCCTAAGGTTCCCTTCTTCTTTTGATATTCTATGATCCTGTGATAATCCACATAGGGCAAACTAAAAATAGTCAATATTTCATTAAGTGTAATTTAACGTAAAGTAAACATTATCATTTCTATTTATATTACATATCAGAATAGTTTACATTTCTACAGCATTTTACAATTTATAATCACTTTCATCATAATCTTTGGGAAATATGGAGAGAAAATGAAGACTCTGAAAAGTTGTAAGACTTTCACTAAATCATATAAGTGGCACATTTGAAACTGAAGCCTGAGTTTCTGGAAGCTGGACAACACTGAAAATGTGGGGAAAAAAAAGGCTATTATGCAATAATGTTCCTTGGAAAAGCCTAATCCTGATGGAAATTCTTGGAATGATGCTAGGGATGATCTGGGACAAATTCTTTGAACTATCCATCACTCCATTATTAGAGGCAGATGAGATGGGACAAAGAAGCCAAATTAAATCAAGGCAAGTCAACTTAACAAGCTAATTGCTGGAAATACAAGAGGGAAAATAGTCCTTATCCTCAAGAAGCTTATGTTCTGATGGAGGAAGAAAACACATAAAAGGAAGTTGAAAGAGGGAAGTAGGGTTAGGAAAAAAATTCTGGAGAGGCAGAGGCAGAGCTAAAGAAAAATGAAGGAGAAAACATGGCACTTTTCTTAAAATGGAAGAGCTTGGAGGAACTGACCAATTAGGATAATGTGGATTCGATGTAGTGGAGAGGAATTAGGGTTAGGTTTAGGATTAGGAATTAGAATTAGGAAAGAGTAGCCCTTTCTTGGGATGGGGAAGTAATCTAAAGTTTCTATTCTGAGGAAGGGATGGCTTCAAATCCTCTTTTTGACCCTATGTGACTATAGATAAGAAATGGATCTCCCTGAGTCTCATTTTCTTCATCTGTAAATGAGAACAATAAATCCTATAGGACCTATATGACAAGATTGTCAGAAAGCACAAGTGATATGATCTATGAAAGTGCTTTGTAAACCCTGAACCTATATTCCAATTCTCCCCTTCCCGCCTCAGTTTTCTCATTTGTAAAACGAAAAGGTTAGAACAGGCAACTTTTAAGACCCTGTCAATCTTTAACATGCTCTGCTCTGCTTTAATGCTTCCAAAAGTAAAATGATTTTTTAAAACTGTTACAGTGTTGATGAGAGATGCAATGTGACATATTTGAGGGTCAGTATTTTGGGAGTGAACAACATTAAGTATGGGGCCCAGAAACATCCAAGACACTCAGCTCCTCATTGCCCTCAGGCATCTCTTGAAGGGCTATCAGTTACAGAAAATTTGCTGATCTTCGCTGATGGAGAGCATTTCAACACCAAGAGTTGCTTATGTAGCTGAAATCCAAAGTTTGGATACCCCCCAAAAGTACTGATGGGAAAAGGCTAATCCACTTCCTAAGATTTCTCCCTGGTGACGTGCATTTGACAGTGGCTTCCTGGAAACATTCTCCCATGTTGTCTAATGTGACTCATGGTGAACACTTCAAGCCAGAGGGGGGAAGGGTGGAGTCCCAGAGAGCTACATATACGGTCTGTGCTTCTATTCTGATACTAGCACTGCACAGACTTAAATCTCCTGCCCCCAGCCACCCTCCATCTGGTGTGGAATAACCTGTAATCTACTGACATTTGAATTCTCTCAAGCAGACTACCCTTAATTGACTGTGCAATTCAATTCACCTAGTTCCACCACACTTGAATGCACTGCACTTGACTCGTGTCTAACTTCACAAGCCGTGATTCCGTTGCCCTTTTTAATTCTGTTTGGCTAATGTGTCCCTTCTCCTGTCACCCACGAGGTTGGCCACAGGCCCTCCATGGCCTCGCCCTAACAGCCTGCCCAGTTTTATCTCACCCCACTGACTTCCAGGCAGCCTCCTGACAGCCAAGGCTATCTACTCACCCTGCTATTAAACTGAGGGTCTTTGAACTGGAGCTAGAAGGGGCCTCAAAGGCTGATTCTGTCTAAACCCCTTCATTTCACAGTGAGGACCCAAACCGCAAGGTGTAGGTGACTATACAAAGTCAAACAAATTGTAGCTAGATAATAGTTGGAAGATGGATTAGATAGATACAAAGTTATAGATAGATATAAAACTAGATAGATGGATAGATAGTTGGCAAATTAGATACAAAGATAAAAACAGATTAGACATCAATAGATATAAAGATAGATGGATAGATAGATGTTGTTATTCATCATTTGTTTTCAAAGGAGACCAGTGATATCACTGGATGATGTTTTGACTTGTGCCTGAATTACCTGTAAGTGAGACAGAGCTATGCAAAGTCCTCAACCTCACTCTCCCTTCCAGAGTCATTAGAGTCCAGTGGTGAGACAAAATCCAAGACAACTAGTGATGTCCTGGGATGCAGTGGGTGACCAGGACATCTTCATGTCTGACCAAGCTCAAAGCACCCCATAGCCCCTGCTTTGGCTGCCTCATGACCATTGAAACAAATTGTTCCTAACTGCTCATTCAACCGGGGGAAGTCTCCACATGTTAGGGGTGAACACCCCCAACTCAGGACTGATTTAGCCTGTCTAGTAGGACAGTTATATCAGGGCATTATTGCTACATATGCTACAGCTGAGAGCTGAGCACCATGTGGTCACCAAAGGGGTATGAGAGATGGATTAGATAGAAAGATATATGGCTGGATGGCTAGATTGTAGTTAATAAGTATTTGGTAGATAAATACAAAGATATAGATAGATTATATATAAAGATAGATGTATTACGTAGGTAATAGCTGGTAGAGATATGAAATAGAGAGACAGAGACAGACAGAAAGGAAGGAAGAGAAACAGACAGAGACAGAAATGGATAGGCAGATCTCAAAGTAACATCGAAACCCAAGTTCACTGATTCCAGAACCAGGGCTCTTTCCACTATTATATGCTATCTCCAATTATTCAAAGAGTTCTGTGCCTTTCTTACAGGTAGAATATCCTACTCTTCCTCTTCTAGCTTATTGAAATCCTACCTATCCTTCAAAGTCTAGTTCAAAAGGCACCTTTTCTGTGAAGCCTTCTCTGCTTCGTTCAAGGTTGAAATGATCTTTTAGTACCATAGAGTTTAAAGGGATCTTACCAGGCATCTGGTCCAAATTCTTAATTTTATAGAGTAAATTAAGATTATTTTGATTAGTTAGGTGGTACAGTAGACAGAATGCCTAGCATGAAAGACTCATTTTCCTGAGTTCAAATTTGGCCTCAGGTATTTACTATTTGTGTGACCATGGGCAGATCATTTAACCCTTTTTCTCTCAGTTTTCTCATCTGTAAAATGAGCTGGAGAAGGAAATGGCAAACCCCTCCACTCTGCCAAGAAAATCCCAAATGAGATCATGAAGAGTCAGACATAGCTGAAGTGACTGAATAATGATGTAAATGATATTCTCTCTCCACTTTTGTATCTTTCCACCCATTTTCTTTCACATCTGAAATGTTTTGTTTCTCTCCTCTAACTCTTAAATACCACCTCACTTTTTTCATGGTTCAACTCAAGTGTCACTTCTTTCAAAAATTTACTTGATTTTTCTTAATTGTTAGTACTGTCCATTCCCATGTTGCTGAAGGTTTATTTTATTTATTTACTTACTTATAAATAAGATTTATCCTCCGAGTAGAATATAAACTTCTTGAGAACAGGGAAAGTCTCATTTTCATATTTGCATCTTTAGTAACTATCACGATGCCATGAACATAGCAGGTTCTTAATAAATATTTATTGTTTAACTATATGACCATCCCTGAAAGGCCAGAGGTTGAGTTAAATGAACTTAGCTAAAATTGAATAGAAAGGCATATACCCATTCTCTGAAACAACAGTGGCTTGGTTATTTGGTTTTAATCTGTGGTTTTAATCATAAGGAACAGCAATGAATTGAGATGAAATGGAGTATTTGTAGCAAAAGAAATAAATGATGGTGCAGCAGCATTTACCAACACTTCCCTATCTCAGACATTTCAATTATTGTGACAAAATCTACCTAAACTCCCCAATTACCTCCTAGCCTTTTTTTAAAAGTCCCAGATCAAGGGTACTTGAGTAACTGCCACTTCCTTCTTTCCCTGGGTAGAGAAGGGTTGTTTTGTTTTGTTTTTTCCTATTAAAGGCTATTGGCCAACAGAAAGAAAAAATCCATCATGGACCATACATAAGCAAAAAGCAATTTATAACTAATATTGGATGGGGGATTTTTGTCTTTCTTTTTTGAGGGGAATAGAATATGTTCAGCTTACTCACTGTGACATTTAAAAGAGGTTAAGGTTTCAGGACAAGTCCCAGAAATGCTTTATGATTAATAAGGAAGGCTTTATAAATGCTGCATGGTTCTGTAGCTCACCTTTAGTAGCTGCCACTGGTGATTGGTGGTGCCTAATTAAGGTAGTGCAGCATGGCAGCTATTTGGGGAACTGAGAAAGAAATGGATCCAATTGAACTTAACACATGCTTATTGAGTGTAATAGAGATGCTGGTCAGTGAGGAGGCATATGCCATGTGGAACACACTCATGTAAGAGGCCAGTGGACAAGTTTTTCAAGGAGATAGGGGAAAAATGGCAACTAAGAGGGAACATCACTTTTCTTCCTTACCCCCAACCCCATATCAATTGCATTTGAAAAATAATGACTGAAGGAAATGGGTACTTTTATTTCTCAGAAAGTCCAAGAGATATTTCAGGACTAAAAGGAAAATATTAGGACAAATCTAATGAGAAATTGGTACCTCAATGTCTGGGGCCAATCATCTTATTAAAATCATACCATTCTTGGAAGTGGCTTCCAGGGTGGGCTAATTTTCCTCCGTTGTATCAAAAGGATGTCTTACTTGTCAGGGATGTGGACCATGTGATTGAACAATAACAACAACCACCCTTTTCTTAGTTCTTTGAGCTGAGATCAAGAATTTGAGTGTGGGTTACCTTCAATCCCCCAGATGGAATAAGAGAGTACAAAAGGTGTATTTTTGCCCAAATGTTTTTATTTTAAGAGGGGCTAGCTCCAGGCAGGGATGTGCTGGAGCCAGCTCAGACCAGTTTGAAGAATCTTGAGAAATGATTATTAGATTTTCAGAGTCAGCATTTGCATCTCAGAATTCAATGCTACAAATTAGTATTTGATATATTGTTTTGTTGATTGTGTGTAGGCTTAAGAATGTGCTTCAGAAAATGTTAATAAACTTTAAAAAGGGTCATATTTATGTTCCTCCCACATTTTCCCAGAGTAACAGTTGTTAAACATTAACCAGCAAGCACAACCATGGGTCCAAGAATCAAATAGCTTGTGTGAATAAATGAATGACAAATATAAAATAATTTTAGATGATACTATATGCCAGGTACTATATTAAACACTCAATATAAATACAAAAAGAAGAGCATTCTTGTCCACAAGGAATTTATCATACTAATAGGAAGAATCAGTATATATGGGAAAGTACAGAACAAAGAAGAAAGTTTTGATCCGGGGAGTCACAAGGATAATATAGTAGTCATAGCATCCTTTCTATGAGGAGTGGTACAGCTGATAGAAAGCAAGGATGGTATAGCCATATGGTGTCAGGGTAAATGGTAAGATGACCCAAGTAGATGGATGGATGGGATATGAAACCTGGTCTTGGGGAAGTGGGCTATTGATTATGGCTAGATATACAACTTGAAAGTCATCTGCATAGAAACAATCATTTAATTCTAGGGGGCTAATGGGTTGTAAGAGAGAAGGAGGAGAATGAAGAGGAGGGGAGGAAGAAGAGAAGGAGGAAAGGAGAATTTTGAGAGACACCCATAGTTTATGGTTCATAGCTGGCTAATTGCCCAGCAAAGAAGAAGAAGGAACAGCCAGGGAAGAGGAGAGCTGAAAGCAGAGCACTGTGTCACAGAATCCAAGCCATGAATGAGAGGTGTCCAGGAAGAAGAGGTGGTTAACCATGCCAGAAACAGTTAAAGAAGTCAAGAAGAATGAGGATGAAAAGGAAGATGCCAACAGTTATGAGACAGTTGGTGACCTTAAAGAGCAATTTCAGTAGAATAGTGGAATTTTGATGTTCATAGAAGGAAGTCAGATTGCAGCATGTTGAGGAAGGAAACCAATATGCTCACATTTCTTTAATAAATAGAAATAGAAAATATACCTACCTTAATAGGGGCGGATGATTTGGTTCTCCCCTACTCCCAATTTTAGCTGAAGTAGTGAAAGAATGGAAAGGGAACATAAATAGTAATAATAAGGTGCTGTTGTTCAATCATTTTTCACTTGTGTCTGACTCTTCATGTCCCCATTTGGGGTTTCATTGGCAAAGAAAGATATTGGAGTAATTTCCTATTTTCTTCTCCAGCTCATTTTACAGATGAGGAAACTGAGGTAAACAGGGTTAAGTGACCTGCCCAGAGTCACACAGTGTTTAAAGCCAGATTTAAAGATGATTTTTTTACTTCAGACCTGGCAATCTATCCACTGCAAAGAAGTGTCTACAACCCATTATCCATTTGCAAAATGTGAAGAAGTTTTCCTATTAGGCTAGAAAGGACATCTTGCCATTGGCTTATAGAATTTTTTGGAATGTACTTACATTTAAATACAGATTAGAATTTTTTAAAAATCAACTCTTTTTGCTATTCTTTCTTAGCATGATAGGTTCAACGCCAGGGCTAATTGGTTTCTAAGGTTCTTCACAAAATTCACCTTCTGAGGCTTTTGCTCTCTTTTTCTCTCCCTTTCCTTGGCATTCTAAATCGCTATTTATAGCAAAGAATACACTTAACTGCTCTTTCTAATTCACTCACTTAGGCTCTTATCTGTGAGTGATGACTGCTATCATTTTATTACCTGCTTTCTTAAAAGAATGATCTCCTTCTGAACATTTTAAATAGCACACAGATCAAAACCCAACTAACAAAGTAAACCCAGCTTTTCACAACTACTTTTGAAATTAAGAACAGAGGATATCTACAAGTCATTCCATAAATACAAAAATATTTTTAAAAAATTATTAAAGTTCTTATTAGGGTCAGTTAAGGGAGAAAGGGAAATTGAACCTAAAGATGTAAAAATCTGAGCTGAGCACTTTATACAGCATAGTGGTCACGGAAATCTGAGGGAGCTTTCTAGTACTGACTAAATCCTAGGGTACTTTAGGTGCAAAAGGCACAGCTTTAAAAACTGGATGGAACCAGAGATGAATTCTTCTAGAAAAAGATAAAACTACAGAGAAAAGTCACATAAAATCACAGCCCCAAACACATTCCCTCAGAGTTGATAGATCTTCCCAAAAAGGCAACCCGAGCACTCAACTCAAAAGGAAGAGTTTTGTTATGTTTTTAAAGAGAGACCCATCCAATCATGACTACACACTAAAATAATCACACATTTGTAACATATTCGGTGTCAATATAATAATGACACTGATTCTACAACTACATAAATATTCTTTTGCAGGGCTTTTAAACTTTTTTTTTTTTTTATCATGGCCCCATTTGTAGACTGATGAAGCCTATGGATCCTTGTTTCAGAATTATCTTTTTAAATGCATGAAAACACATAGGGTTACAAAGGAAACAGTCATATTGAAATAAAGAAGTATTTTCCCCCCATCTAAATTCATGAACTACCTGGAATCTATCCAGACCCTTGAGGACCTATGGTTAAGAACCCCTTACTATATAGTCTAAAGGGTATGGGGCATAGGAAACAAAATGGTGATATACTGAATTCCAGCCTGAAAAAGGAAAAGAAAAACAGATAATTTGGTTAAATAACATTAAAACTTTGCTGGTAGTTGGATCCTGCTTCATACCTTGGAATGAAAGACTATCAGGGGAACCTTTTGTTTGTATTAGGTCTTATTGATAGTGGGCCAATTGTCAATCAAAGTTACTACATATTAGAAAATAAGGGGGAGAGATCATTTGTAAATAAATTAGGCATATCTAAGAATCCTTTCACATCATACCTTCATTATATCAGAGCATGATAAACAGACAAATAGAAGAGTTACCTCTAAGAGCCACCAACAAGAACAACTAAAAGCCAAGAAAAGAAATCCTTGGTAACGTTGGAGAAGGGAGTATCAGTTAAATAATGATGTCAGAAGCCAGGATACCTGTGTTGTATCGGTTATGCATTATGGGATCTGATTATGGATGTATATACATGTGTGTAGATATGTATATATGTATGAATATACACACATAAATACATATACATGTAGCTTTCTTTGTCTACACTTTCCATTATTCAGCTCTTGATTAGATTGAACTATATACTTTTCTGGAAAGTGTGGGAGACAAAGAGAATTTTGCAGTGTCCTATAGAACATGCACTCTGTGTTATTTCCATTTCTGAGGAATAGCTATATATTATCTAAAGTGTAGGATCACTTCCCTCCTAAATGAGAAGATAAAGGGACTGGAAGAAGTTCGTTTTTTTTCTGAGTTATCTAAGATAAGGAGATGTAACATGTTGTAAGAGATAGAGGCTTTGGCTTAGAGGCAAGCAAGGCTTTGGTTCATACTCTTCTTGCCTCTGACACCTACTAGCTGTATTACTCTGGGCAAATCACTTCCTTTCACCTGTTTTCCCTTCTACAAAATGAGGGATTTGGCGAGATGATCTGTAAGGTCTCTTCTAGCTCTAAGTCTATGATTCTAGGATTCTAAATGGTCTTTCAAATAATAGAAATTATTAAAAGAGGAAACAGACTCTGAAGAGAAATAACAACTAATTATTTTAGGGCTATGTGCTAAGTAAGGCACTTTACAATCATTATCTTATTTGATCCTCACAAACCTCAGGAGGTATATGCTATTATAATCCCCATTTTGCAGATGGGGAAATTGAGGCAAACAGCATTAGTTTATTTTTTAATTGACTTCACGGTCACACAGCTAGGAAGCGTCTGAGACTGGATTTGAACTCTGGTCTTCCTGGCTACAGGCTTATTAGCACCCTATCCATAGCAACATTTGACTGCCCTAAGAAAGGAATCCTAACCTGTGTCAAGAAGTTGGAGATAATAGAAAAATGTGACACAGAGAGGACTGTCAGATACTTAGAGTAATAATAGAGCATTTAGAAAAGAGAGGGGGAGAATCGGACACTCTAAGGAAGAAGGAGCTTCTTATGCTCTAAAGAATGATCACAGGCACTATCAAGAAAAAGATTATCCCATAATGGTCAGAGGAAAAAAAGACAGGTCATAATGGTTGGTGACTCCCTACTGAGGTTCTTATTTGTCAGCCTGAAATAAACAAGAAATGATGTTATAAGTCTTCTTGATAGAAAGCCTCCTGAGACTCTTTAAGTCTTATGTTCAATTCTAAGGATTCACATGGGGATAAATAATCCTGATAGCAGGGAATTAGAAAATCATTGCTAAACATCATGAAATCTTGGGCAGGACACAGAAGACTCTAATGGCATTAGGTTCAGGAATGAGAAGCAGATTTCGAAAGTGAATAGTGAATTAGCTAAGGAGTGGCATATGAGAATGAGATTGGACCCTGGACCATGGCTTAAAATACAGGAATGATGGAATTCACCTAATGAGAATGAGGACATAAAGACATCTAGTAGTCTTGTGAATCTAATCAAGAGCTAAATAATGGAAAGTGGAGAGAAAGAAAGCTACATATATGTGTATGTTCACACATATACACATATGTACACACATGTATGTATATCCAAAATCAGATACTATAAAGCATAACAGGCACAACATAGGAATCCTGGCTTCTGACATCATTATCTAACTGATACTCCCTTCTCCAAAGTTACCAATGATTTCTTTTATTGGCTTTTTGTAACATTTCTAATTTCAATAGTGAACAGCACTATCTTGAGAGTCTCGATAAACATATTATTGAACAAACCATGTTTTTGCCTTTCTTTGTATCCTCAACACTTAGCCCAGTGGCTGGCACTTAGTAGGTGCTCAATAAATGCTTGTGGAAGATGATGATGAAGAAGAAGGAGAAGAAGGAGGAGGAGGAGGAAGAGGAGAATGAAGTGGGGTCCAATAAAAAGGGTTTGGATTCTAAAGAGACTTGGATTTAAATTCCACCTCTAACATTTAATAGATATGTGATTTTGAGGAAGTCAGTTAATTTCTTTGAGTATTAATTTCCTGTTGTATAAAATGAGTGGGTGGGGAAATAATAGCTGTATTAGTTTCTTGGTTGGATCAAATGAGATTATTTATATAAATTGTTTTGTAAGCCATGCAATTTTATGTAAATATAAGCTATTACTATTCCAACATTAGAGAAGATCAATAATTCACAACAAATATCTTAGATAAGAACCACCAATAAAATCTGTTTTCTCAGATATTTACATGTGCAAAGTATTTAATAAAAAAAAATAGGGTAAACTGGAAAGCCTAACATAAGAAGTCAAATTTAGCTTCACAGTATCATTGAGAATTGGTGTGAAGAGATTTATGACAGGAATATGATGAAATGGTACTCAAAAGAAAAGAATACATAAAGGAGTTGTGAATTAGTATTAAATGTTAAGAACATATCCTCATGAGGAAATCCAGAAGCAGGAGGAGGGATGCATGATGAGTATCAATGGAGGGCAAAACAAAGTGATACCTGAATGTAATTGCCCAGTTAAGATTGGTTATCTTTGAAATTAAATGAATAACAGTGATGTTCCATAGTACAGGAGAGAGTAAATGTCCTGATTTTAAAAAAAAGTCTACAAACCTCCAACCATAGTCCTTTATTTTTATTATTGTCAAAATTCTATTTTTGAACACTTATTCAAGGAATATCTCATGAGCATTTAGGAAGGGACATGATGATCATGAAGACCTACTCTAATATGCTTTCAATAATACAGTACATGTCAGGCAAGGGCAGCTAAGTGCACATAAGTAAGTGTACAAAGTACCAGGCCTGGAGTCAATCAGACTAATATTCCTGAGTTCGAAGCTAACCTCAGATACTTACTAGTTGTGTGACCCAGGGCAAGTTACTTAATTCAATTTACCTCAGTTTCCTCATCTATAAAATAAACTTGAGAAGGAAATGGGAGATCATAAACACTCTATTATCTGTGCTAAGAAAACCCCAAATGATTCATAGAGTCAGGCATAACTGAAAATGACTGAACAACAACAAATGACAAGCCTTATTTCCTTTGTAGGCAGAGTAGATAAAGGATATAGTGTGAACTATAATGAGATTTTTGACAACTATGTGACAAAGTATCTTGCTATTCTTAGATATAAGATGGAGAGAGACATATATTAGATGATGGTTCAAGTTGGGTGTATTTAAAAGTAGTTGAATGACCAGACCCAAAGAAGCATCATGAATGGATCAATATCACCTTGGAAGGTAATAAGAGAATGCCCCAGCCTGTGCAGGAATTATCTTTGACTCTGTTCTATTTATAATTTTTTTTTAATCAATGACTTAGATAAAGATATATATGGCACACTCATCAAATTTGCAAATGACAAGGCACTTAGGGGGATAGGTAACATATTAAATGATAGTCATAAACCTAAAATATTTGATCATGATAGAATTATGGCCAAACCTAATACAATCAAATTTAATGGGGATAAATGTGAAGCCTATCATTTAGGTTTAAAAATTGATTTCATAAGTAGAAGATAGGGGAGATATATCAAGGCAAAAGTTCATATGAAAATTACTTGGGGTTTTTTAGCAGACCACAGATTCAGCAATGTCACACTGAGAAGAATAGGGTCCATAATGGGGGAAATCTGTGGTAGACAAGCAACCAACAAACATTTATGAAGCACTTATTATATATAGGTAATAACACCAGAGTACAAAGAAAAAATTAAAAACTCCTGGATTTAAGAAGCTTATAATCTTTTCTTTAAACCATAAATATTTTTTAGGCTCATTATGCTTTGTCTGTCTTTCCTCCCTAAAAAGGTGGAGAACACATCTGCTTTTTTTTTCTCAAGTGCTTTAATTTTTCAAAATTCTTGACTTAACAAACACCAAACAAAATGGTCATTTCCATATAAGGCATGTGGTAAATGAGAAAAAAAAAAGATTGTATAAGAAGCTGTAGATCTCTATGATTTTATCTTTTAGTATTTAAATTCAATCTATAGTTTTCAAAGTTGGTCTTCTTATCTATGCCAGCATATTTTCTATTCACTGAGTTGAACACACACACACACACACACACACACACACACACACACACAAACATACACACACAGAACATGCCTCAATGACAGATACATAAGGTGTGTGCCATTTTTCCCTACATTCTTTTTTCTCCCTTATTCTTATGCCACTCCCTACCTCTTTCCCATTCTCCCACTGAAAAAGAAAAACAAATTCCTTGCAGTAAAGATTCATAGTCAAGAAAAAATGAGTTCACATATTAACCATATCTGAAAATGTATGTCTTCTGCATTGAGTTGCAAAAAAAGTGGATAGCACTTAATTACTTTTTTTTAATTTTTAAAGATTTTTATTTTTAAAACATGTGCACAGATAATTTGTCAACATTGACTCTTGAATAGCCTTGTGTTTCAGTTTCCCCTGCTTCCCCCCACTCCCTCCACTAGCAATCCAATATATGTTAAATCCAATATGTGTAAACATATTTATACAATTCTCTTGCTGCACAAGAAAAATCAGATCAAAAAGGAAAGTAAATGAGAAAGAAAATAGAATGTAAGTGAACAACAACATAAAGAATGAGAATGTTATGTTGTGATTCACATTCAGTTCCCACAGTCCTCTCTGGGTGTAGATGGCTCTCTTCATCACAAGATCATTGGAACTTGCATCAGTCTTCTCGCTGTTGGAAAGAGTCACATTCATTAGAATTGATCATCATATAATATATGATGGGTATAAAAATCTCCTAGTTCTAGCATACTTCATTATAAGTCTTCAAGAATAATAAATGGTTACTGAATTGATCTAAATTTTTATATCTTTCAAAGTTAGTTTTCTTTACAATGTTATTATAACACAATTTGCAAAGTAGGACCTATGAATAGTGATATTGGCCAAGAGATGGAGGCCTGATCCTCCATTAATCAAGCTTAGCTCTTTTAGTACTCCTCTAGTACATCAGCATCAGCATCAGGTACTGCATCAGACTATAATTGATCTTACATGAGGCTTAAAAAAGAAGTGAGTTCTTTCCAAAGCCCACTAATTTCTGGGCTATGAAATCCTTCATTATTAATTTCGGATATTTGGGTAATCAGAAAATCCTAGTTTGAGTGTCATAGGAGAAGTGAGATGGCTCAGTGGATAGAACATTGGACTTCTTGAAATCAGGAGGACCTGACTTTAAATCTGGCTTCAGACATGTACTAGCTGTATGATCCTGGGCATTGATTTGCCTTAAATCCCTGGAGAAGGAAAAGAAACCATTCCAAAATCTTTGCCAAGACAACCTTGTGTGGACAATGTATTCATGTGGGTCATGAAGAATTGCATATGACTGAATGACTCTACAAAATTAAAATAGATTCTACTGGCCATGAATGTATACGGACATACCTAAGCCACATAAAGACCTGAACCCAGAGCAGATAAAATTACAAGTCTTTGGATTTGGTGTACTCATCCCTATAATCAGAAGATGAGGAATGCGCTATTGGTGACGGGCCACTTCACCTGGTTCACACCCAATCAGAATCCAGAAGGCTTTTAGAATGACTAATGTAATAATACTAAAGTAACAATATTTACTGTATTATGGGAGAAGCCTTTTTTCTAGTGTAGTGCTTTCCTATAACCATTCATTCTGATTAGGATACAAATTTTGAAAGTAAACTCCTCAGTTCAGTGGGATATAAACTTGATAAAAATATCTAGATCTCTACCAAACAATCTTGAAGGAGATTTACAGCATGCATTTTAATCACACTCTCATGAACATGCTGGGGCCAGAGACTAAGCAGAAATCTTTGTGGGGTCATCATGTACACTCTCTAGTGTAAGCTTATACCATCCAGAATGATACCCCAGGTCATATTCTGTACACACCAACATTTGGGCAAGAGTCACAACTTCATATAGGCTGTGGTTTGGCATTTTTGTGGGTGGGGAAAATACAGAGACTCACAACTGTCATGTTCTTCCTTTGAGAGACCTTTATTTAGCTGCTGTCTAGCTAAGGACTCTGCTTAGAAAAGTAGCACGTTCCAATTTTCTGTTAAGAACTCAAGTCAGGGATAAATATAAACTCTTGGGACCACAGGAAAACAGAAGATGGTGAACTGTTACAACAGCACCCTACCTATCCAAGTGGCGCAGAGATGAAATGCTCCACTAGCCCAACAAAATAGCTCCAGGAAAAGACCAGAGTCCACCTAATGGTACTTGTTAGAACAAGGGCACATTTTCCCTGTTGAAGAAGGATGAATCACAAATAATAAAAGGTTTGTAAGATTGAATATACATAAATCTACCGTGTGATGATGGTGTACAATATATACTTGCATAGGACTTAATTATCTGGCTACTTTGCTTGCAACTATGATAAGTGTAATTCATGAATGTTGTATAATATATGCTTACAGATTGAACATATGCTGTCATTATAATTTTCAGAAACTGCAAAATTTTTAATTGGGAACATTAGGACAAAAGCAATTTTAAAGGAGCTTGAAATGCTTCTCTACCATGTAAGAAAAAAAAAAGAAAACATTGTAATAAAAAGAAGAAGACAGAGCTTGCAGGAAGGACAGCTATGAAGACTCAAGAGCCAGAAATAGAGCTCACTGAAAGAGGTCATTATAACTATTGATTGATTTAAAAAAGAAAAAGGCTGAGATATGAGACCCTTCCTTAAAAATATGTTCTGTCTAATGCTTTCATTAGCCTCAGTGCTTTAGGAAATCAGAAGAGACTTGATCAGATGCTGGTGTTCCTAGAAATGACTTAAAAATGGGTACAAAAGTCAAAGAGATTACCATTAAAGAGAAGCTCCCTAGACTAAACTCAGTCCTTCAGGTATAACAGGGCACTTCCCAATCAAATTTCATACTTGTTGTAATTTCTATTAAACTCAAGATGACTTGGCTCTGGGTAGATGTTAAGAACTGACATTGGAAGGAATCATGGGATGGAGAATGGGGAAGAGGTTGGTTTTTCAATATGAAGACTGAAAGTATCCTAGGTTATCAAATCTCCTTACAATATTTTCCATACAGACATACCTGCCCACTATACTTTTCTTACTTTTTATTCAAGACTCCACATATACATTTTTAAAAAACACAAATAACTCTCAAATCCTATGCTTATGTGGTGGCAATGAAAGCAAGGCGCTTATGATTTAACCGCAGTAGGGCTGGTATTCTGTGTGAAGGGCTGGGAGTGGAGGACAGGGTTTAAGGAGGAATTTGTTCAGATGTGGGGACACCGAGTCAGAAAATTACCCTAAAACAAAACCTGTCAGCTTATCCCTACTTCAATCTCTCCCAAATTTCAGAGGGTTAATTAAGAAGTGCTACCTACTCACTAATCAAGCATGAGCTTTGGTCATGCAGGCTGTCAAACAGTATGTGCCTTGCCTTCTTTTATGAAGTCTTCCAAATCAGAATCCACCCTCTAAATTGTCATTGATTGACAACAGTGGAAAACTTGCTCTAGCCCATAAAGGGTAGGTTTGATCATTCTGAAAAGGAAGCAGAGCTCTCTGATGGAGTTGTGGTTTTGCAGCTAAAACCTCTGGATAAACATTGGGTATTCATTCTGTGGCCTGGCCTAGATTGCTGGGAGGGATTTGTTAAGTGT
Organism: Sminthopsis crassicaudata; assembly: GCF_048593235.1. NCBI lineage: Eukaryota > Metazoa > Chordata > Mammalia > Dasyuromorphia > Dasyuridae > Sminthopsis > Sminthopsis crassicaudata. The sequence continues at coordinate 611,391,259 of NC_133618.1, forward strand.
AAGGTCATTTCATCATGGAGGGCACCTCTATAATCTGTGCCAAGCATTCTATAACCAAGCCCATCATTTTCTCTGGGGTCCATGAAGTTATGTTTATTCTGGGGTCCAAAGCATTTTAAAGATTTTCTTAAGAATATTTGTAATGTGCCAATTAAGAATTTGCTTCTTTCTTCCAAAGGATCTTCCCCTAAAAACATATGTATAAATCATCACCAGAAGCAAGAAGAGAGCAATTTTGCTCTTCTTCTTGTCTTGCTTGGGTCTACAAAGGCACAAGGGTAGGTCAGACTCTCCAAAGAGCATTCCTCAGACCAGCAATATCTTGGGGACAGAGTTAATTGCAAGTATCACAAAGGCAATGTTTCAGAAAACTAGGGAAACTTGGAAACCCTAAGTCTTCCCTGGTCATCTAGTAGTTAGTATCTGATGCTCTGATATCATGTTCCAAGTTGGATGCCTTGGTAACAGAATCACAGAAAATTTGAATTAGAAGAGAATTCAGAATTATTTAGTCCATCTCTCCCATTACAGGTGAGGAAACTGAGGTCCCAAGAAGTGAAGTGATTTCCCCACAGTTGTCACATATTAGAGTTAGGACTCCCAGTCAGGTTTTCTGACCAAGTTGAGTAATTGATTTCAAGATGCCACATTGCCACTTATCCTGGATAAAGAGCCTAGGAGCAATTAGTGTAGTAGAAAGAGAACCAGTGGTCACAAGATGAAGGTAGCCAAATCTGAAGCCCAACTAAATACAATGAAGGAGGGAGAACAGAAATGGAAGACGAGCATTAATCCAATAAGTAATGTCTGACCTTCCCATAAGGCTGGTTGGAGTAGATGTAGCTTAATTGTTTTGTGGTAGTAGCATTGGCTAATAGGCAAGATGGGTCTGGCCAAGCTCTGTTCAAAGCTGCATCTAGGTCATTAAATGCCTCCATCTTTCCTTTGCTTAGAAGTCCCAGCTTCAATGCCTTGGAGCCACTGACAGTTTGCTAATAGCTCCAGCTCGTACTTCAAGCCAAATTCATTCAGGTCGGTCCAGCTTGAGCTTTAAAAGCCCCAAAGATATTTCTACTGTAGAATTGTCCGTTGAAAAAACTGAATCATTGGAGGGGGAAAAGTGTGTGGGAAACGGAGAGAGAATATTGCCAATCATTGAAGAAGAGAAGGGGTAGAAGTGTACATAGGCAATTTTCAGATGAATAAGTCAAAGCTATCTGTTGTCATATGAAAAAAAGCTCTAAATCATTATTGATCACAGAAATGTAAAATTTCAACTATCAGATTGGTTAATATGACAGAAAAAGAAAATGATAAATGTACACTAATGTACTTTTGTAGACTTGTAAACTGATCCAACCATTCTAGAGAGGAATTTGGAATTGTATGTCAAAGGGCAATCAAACTATCCATATCCTTTGACCCAGTAATATCACTACCAGGTCTGTATGACAAGGTAATTTTTTAAATTGTGGATAAGACTCATTTGTACAAAAATATTTCTAGCAGCAATTTTTTATGGTGCAAAAAATTAGAAATTGAGGATATGTCCCTTATTGGGGAATGTCTGAGCAAGTTACAGTTCATGATTGTAATGGAATACAATTGTATTATAAGAAATAACAAGCAGGATGATTTCAGCAAAAGCTGTAAAGACTTACATAAACTGATGTAAAGTGAAATTAGCAGAACCATTATACACAGTTACAATAATAGTTGTACAATGATCAACTGTGACTTACTTTCGCTATCTTCAGAAATACAATGATCCAATAGAAATACTAAATGCATCCAGATAAAGAATTATGGAAACTGAATGTAAATCAACACTTGGTATATTCACTTTTTTCTTTTTCTTCTGTTTTTTTTTTGTTTTCTCATGTTTTTTTTCTTTTTGTTTTGATTTTTCTCTCCCAACATGATTCATAAAGAACTATGCTTTAAAAATTAATGTATAACCAGAAAAAAAACAGATTTTGAAAAGGGGGAAAATATAATGATCTAAGACAATCTCAAAGAACTCATGATGTGAAAAATGCTATCCATATCCATAGAAAGAATAGATGCTATCTGAATACAGACCAACCATACCATATTATTTCTCTTCCTTCCTTCCTTCCTTCCTTCCTTCCTTCCTTCCTTCCTTCCTTCCTTCCTTCCTTCCTTCCTTCCTTCCTTCCTTCCTTCCTTCCTTCCTTCCTTCCACAATAACTAATATGTAAACATTTTACATGTTTGCACAGGTATAATCTATATGAGATTGTTTGCTGTCTCAGGGAGGGGGGAAAGGAAAAAGAGGAATAGAATTTGGAATTCAAATCTTAAAGAAACAATGAACATAAAAAATTGCTTTTTATATGTAATTGGGAAAAATAAAATATTATTTAAAAAATAAAGTCCCAACTTTTGCATGAAACCTTTCCTAAACTCCCTTAATATTAGTTCCTTCTGTCTCTTCTCCAATTTATCCTGCATTTATCTTGTTTGCAGCTATTTGTTGGCATGTTGTCTCCCCCATCAGACTATAAAGTCTGAGAGCTGGGGCTGTCTTTTGCCCTTTTTTGTGTCCTTAGACTAATGCCTGTCAGATATTAGGTGCTTAAATAAATGCTAGTTGACTGACTAACCTGAGTTCAAATCCTTCATCAATCTCTTACTAGCTGTGTGAACCTGGGACAAGTCACTCAATATGTCTTAGTTCCATCATCTATAAAATGGGTATAATAATAGCAGCAGCTCCCAGGGTCGTTGTGAGGACTGAATGAGGGAATATTGTAAATGTGTTTTGTACATCATAAAGCACTATATAAAAGTTAACTATTATAATTCCTTGGCTGCCTCTATGTTCCTTGCTGGTTTCATCATGTGAAAGTAGGTGGGCACATGTTTACAATTTGGATACCTTGACTTTCTACTCTTAGCTCCTCATTCATTTACAATACAAACTGGTTTTTAAATGGCATCTGATTCATAGCCTAGATCCACCCACACCCTCACTCTAAGTATAACAAATTGACAAATATTGTCATTTTCTTAAAGTACAAGTCTGATCACATCACTTCTCTATTTAGTGGCTTTCCATTAATTCTAGAGTCAAATACTAGCTCTCTTGTTTGGCAAGTAAAGCCCATAAAAAGTAAGGAAGTATTTATTAAGCACCTACTATATGCCAGGCACTGTGCCATGTGCTGAGGATACAAAGAAAGGTAAAAACAAAAACAAAAACAAAACCTAATTCAGTTCCTATTCTCAAGGACTTCATAATCTTATAGAGGAACAATCAGCAAACAACTAGGTAGAAACAAAATATAAACAGCATGAATTGGAGATCACATTAGGAGATTGTATTCTATTACAATCATGAACTGTAACTTGTTCAGACATTTCCCAATAATGGGCATATCCTCAATTTCTAATTTTTTGCACCATAAAAATTACTGCTAGAAATATTTTGTACAAATGAGTTTTTTCCATATTTTAAAAAATTACCTTGTCATGCAGACCTGGTAGTGATATTACTGGGTCAAAGGGTATGGACAGTTAGATTGCCCTTTGGCATACAGTTCCAAATTCCTCTCTAGAATGGTTGGATCAGTTTACAACTCTACAAAAGTACATTAGTGTACATTATTAAGGGAAGTATATCAAAAAAGACTTCTTGCAGAAAGAATAATTTTAGCTAGAACCTGAGAAAATCTAGGGAAGTCAGGAAATGGAAATATGTAAGAAGAGAATGATGTGCATGTGGAACAGCCAGTGAAAATTATAGAACTTGGAGATGGAGTGTCTGTGACAAACGTCCTTGAAACTGATGTCACTACATAGCAGATATGTGGAGGGAAGTAATGTGGAAGAAAACTAGAAAGATAGGATTGGGCCAGGTTATAAAGGGCTTTAAAAGTCAAAAGAGAATTTTATATTTGATCCTTTAGGTAACAGGGAACCACAGGGTTTAATGAACAGGAGTATGGTGCAATAATTGGTTTAATGAATAGGAGTATGGCATAGACAATAGGAAGATGAATTTAACAGTTAAGTGAAAGATAGACTGAAATAAGGAGAAACTTGAGGCAGGGGACCAACCAAAAGACTACTGCAATGGTCCAAGAATCAGGTGATGAGGACCTCAGAGTAATCATGGATCAGGATGCATCAGGATGACGGCAGCGTAAGAAGAGAGAAGGGGTCTTATTTGAGAAATGTTTTGAAGGTATAAGTTATAGAACTTGGAAAAAAAGTTAAGTTATGGGGGCAAGAGTAAAGGGGGGGGTGAGAATGAAAACTAGATTGTAACTTTGGATGACTAGAAGGATGGTAATATCCTTGACAACAATAAAGAAATTAGGAAAAAGAGAGGAAAGATGAGTTAAGTTTTGGATATATTGAGTTTGAAATGTCTCCACAACGTCTAGTTTGAAAAATATGAGACAAGGAGTCAAGAGAAAAGTTAGGGCTGGATAAGTAGGTTTGAAAAATCATGAATAATAATTGATTCCATGGGAATTGATGAGGTCACCAAATGAAATAGTATATATAGAAAAGAAAAGAGGGTCCAGTACAGAGCCCTTTGAGACATCCATGGTTGGCAGGCATAGTCTGGATGAAGATTCAGAAAAGAAGACTAAGAAAGAACAGTAGGAGGAGAACCAAGAAGAAACTGAAAAGGAAGAAAGCATCAAGGAGAGAGAGTGGTCAAAGTCAAAAAGGATGATGATTAAGAAAAGGTAATTAGATTTGAATGTTGCATGAGGTCAGAAGCTAGATGCAGAGAAAAAAAGTGAGAATGAGAGGAAAGGAAATGGAAGACCAGCTATAGATCTCCTTTATAAGGAGTTTAATTACGAAAGAGGGATATAGGGCAAGAACTATTGGGAACCTATTCTATTTTAATATCTGACTGTGGCTCAGATTATGAGCTTCTTATTGTGAAATTCAGACTTAAATTGGAGAAAATAGGGGAAACTATCATATAGGTATGACCTAAATGATATCCCTAGTGAATATGAAGAAGTAATGAATAGATTTTCAAGAAATTAGATCTGATAGAGTAGCTGAAGAACAATGAACAGAGATTCGCAATATTGCACAAGAGGTGACAACAAAAACATTCCAAAGAAAAAGAAGAGCAAGAAAGTAAAATGTCTGTCTAATAAGACTCTATAAATAGCTGAGGAAAGAAGAAAAATGAAAGGGAAAGAAGAAAAAGGGAGATATATCCATCTGAAAGCAAAATTCCAGAGAATAGCCCTCTTATCTCTATAGAAAGGGTTCATTAAAAAAGCAGTATATCAAGAAGTAAAACAATAGAAAAGGAATAGAAAATACAAGAGATCTCTTTAAAAAAATTACAGATATCAAGAAAGTGTTTTATGTAAAATAGGGGTGAAAAAAGACTAAAATGGTAGAGATTTAACAAATAGAAAACATTAAGCAGAGGTAGTAAAAATATACAGAAGAACTATACAAGAAAGATCTTAAAATCATCGATAACCACAATGGTTTGATTACTGATCTGGAGCCAGACATCCTGGAGAATGAAGTCAAGTTGCTAAAAAACAGTAAGGCTAATGGAGGTGACAAAATTTAGCCATTTAAAAAATTTAAAAGATGATACTATTTAAGTACTATATTCAATATGCCATAAAATATGGAAAACTCAACAATGGCCACTGGTTTAGAAAATCAATTTATGACTCAATCCTACAGAAGACAAATGCCAAAGAATGTTCAAATTACTAAACAACTGAGATCATATCACATACAAGCCAAGAATTATTAGGAGAACAGGCTGGTTTTCTAAGAGGAGGAACAACTAGAGACCAAATTGTCATCATTCCATGGATTATAGAGAAAGCAAAGAAGTTTCAGAAAATTATCTACTTCAGTTTTATTTACTACACTAAAATCTTTGATTGAGTGGATCACAAAAAAATGTGCCAAGTCCTCAAAGAGCTGGGATGACCAGATCATCTTATTTGTCTCCTAAGGAACCTATATATAAGTCAAGAAGCAACAGTTAGAAATAAACATGGAATAGCTGAGTGGCTTAAGATTGGAAAAGGACTACAAGATTGTATTTTGTCACCTTATTTATTTAACTTACATGAAGATTACATTATGCAAAATTCCAGGCTGGACAATTTAAAAGTTTGGATTAAGGCTGCCAAGAGAAATATCAATAATTTCAGATATGCAGACAATATCGTTCTAATGACAGAAAACCAAGAGGAATTAAGAAATTTTTTGATGAAGGGTTAAAAAATAGTGTAAAATCTGGCTTGAAGCTTAACATCGAAATCTAAGATATTGGCAACTAGCCCTATCACTTCCTGGCAAGAGGATGGAGAAGGAATAGAAGCAGTGTCAGATTTTCTATTCTTGGGCTCAAAGATCCCTGCAACATGGCTGTGATTGCAGCCATGAATTTAAAAAAAAATGCTTGCTCCTTGAAAAAAAATGTGGCAAATCTGGATAGCATATTATAGAGACATCACTTTGCCAATGAAGACCCATATAATCAAAGATATGGTTTTTCCCATTAAAAATGTATAGCTATGAGAGTTGGACTATAAGGAAAACCAAATGCCACAGAACTGATACTTTTGAATTGTGGCACTGAAGAAGACTTTTGAGAATCCCTTGGACAGAATATTAAATTAGTCGATATTTAAAGAAATTAGCTCAAGACTATTCTCTGGAAGGTCAATGACTGAAGCTGAAGATGAAATATTTTGACCATATAATAAGAAGACAGGGTTTGTTGGAAAAGACTGTAATGTTAGAAAAGCTTGAAGGCAAAAGAAAATGGGGATAGCAGAGGGTGTGAAGGATAAATAGTGTAAAGGAAGCAATGAACAGACTTCAGGACAGACTTTGAACAGATTTCAGGGAATAGTGGAGTATAGAAGATCCTGGCATGCTATGGTCCAAAGGGTCATGAAGAATTGAATATGACTGAATAATTCAAGAACAACAAAAATATAATCTTATAAATTATATGTTCCACTCCATGAACAGTATGATTCAGTCATTCTTTCTTACTTTTTTAATGGCAAATTAAATTTATTGCTTCTTGGAACATAATTTTACAAGCCCCCAGGTTCAAATCTCAAGTATACATTAATAACATTAATATACAGGTTCAAGTGATTCAAGCATTAGGTTGTATGAAATCATTAAATAAAAGTTTGAACACAAAGCACAAAATTATATCAAGGATAGAGGAAGTTTCTTTGACAACCTATATAAAAATTATTGCACATACATAACACTATCTGTCATATCACAAGGCTTTCAAATATAACTGTGTATGTATGTAAATCTGTTGCTATCCTCCAATAGAACTTAAGCTATGTAAGCTCCTTGAGAGGGGTAGGGACTATATATACATATTATAGCTATATGAATAATATATATATATATATAAAACATACATATATTTTTTTCAAAAAAATTTAATTTTTTTCAAACTTTTTTTTTTATTTTTCAAAATACATGGAAAGATAGTTTTCAAAATTCACCCTTGCAAAACTTTGTGTTCCAAATTTTTCTCCCTCTGTTCCTACCTCCCCCTTCACTAGACAGCAAGTAATCCAATATAGATTAAACATGTGTAATTCTTCTAAATAAATTTCCACATTTATCATGCTGCACAAGAAAAATCATATCAAAAAGGAAAAAAATGAGAAAGAAAAAAACAAGCAAGCAAACAATAGTATCAAAAAAGAGTGTGATTCACAACCAATCCCCACGTCCTCTCTCTGGATGCAGATAGTTCTCTCCATCACAAGTCTATTGCAATTGGCCAGAATCCCCTAATTTACACATATATTTATGTATAAACATATATTAGACATATATATATATATATATGTTTATGTATACATACCCATTTATGAGCCTTTATTCAATCGTGGGTTTCTCCCATGAGAAAATTTCTTCCTGATCTTCAAGATTCTTCAGCAATAAAAAAGTCTTTGATTCTATGATTGAAATACCAAAGGAGACATCATAGATTTAAGTGTACAGAAAAGGGGCCCCCAAAGTAGCTGTAATGTATAACTCAATTGCTTCCTTAAAAGCAACACTTTTACTTGTCTTTTTGCTCACTTTTTAAAAAATCTTGCTTGAACAAGACCCAAGTCTACTCATCTTTATAAAATTTTAAGGACTATCTTTATATGTGAATTACCAATATGTCAAACAACATAATACATGTGGAACACTTTATTTATTGGTTTAATTGGTACTCAGAAATTCTAATACATGAACATCCAACAGTTTTGATAATGTCTTACAACACGATATAGTGTTTCTGAATAATAATTACATTAACAATGAAAGTTTTCTTTTTGTGTCACAAAAGAAATTCTCTTCAAGAGACAGACTTTATACTGTTATATTGGAGAATTATATGGGTTCTCTTTGTAAATAGCATGTTTCATCATTGGTGAATGTTCATTACATTATTCTTACAGCTTTCAAATTTGTTTTATTACTGTTTGTCCATCTCCCTCTACTTTGCACCAGTTCATATAAATCTATGCCTTTTTGAAATCATCTTTTTTTAAATTTCTTACAGCACAAAAATGTTTTATCACATTCACATATCATAGCTTATTTACCCAATTGTTGAGCATCCCCTTTTTACCCCCAACAAAAAGAGCTGCTATAAATATTTTTGATCATATAGGACCTTTTTTGCTTTCTTTAATATCGTTTGAGTATAGAACAAGCAGTGATAAAGCTGGGTCAAAAGGAACACACTCTTTATTAACTTTTTGTGTATAATTCTGAATTGCTTTCCAGAATGATTATACCCCCCGAGAAGTCTACAAATAGTGCAGCTCTGTACATGTTTTTCCAAAGCCCCTCGAACATTTGTCATTTTCCTTTTTTTGGTCATCTTTGCATATGAGGTAGAATCTTAGAATTGCTTTAATTTGCATTTCTTTAAATAGTAGCACTTTGGAGCATTTTCATCATATGGTTATAAATAGTTTTCTTCCCTTGAGAATTGTCTGTTCATATCCTTAAACCAGTTACCAGTTGGTGAATGGCTCTTTTTCTTATAAATTTTCTTATAAATTTCTTATAAATTTGAATCAATTTCTTATATATGTTGGAAATGAGACCTCCACTCTTTACTCTTGAGACTTTTCTACCACTCCAACAAGTCTTCCTTATCGCTGTTTTCTAATTGCCCTTTATGTATTGTCTTTACCCCTTCCCTTTGGGGGTAGGGACAACATATTTTGCTTTAATTGTGTTTCTAGCACTTTGCACAGTGACTGGCACATAGTCAATCATTTAATAAAAACTATCTATCTGTATTATTTTTGCTTGATAGACTCTAAACTCGTTGAGAGCAGGAACTATTTCACTTTTGTCTCTGAATCTCTAATATCTAGTTTACACAGTAGCTGCTTTTTTTTGATCAACTGATTCTACATTGATTTTATTTTTCTTTAATTTTACTATTGTGTCTTGTTTCCATTTCTTTTTTCTGTCCAGTATATCCTTTGCCCTCCATTCCCCAGCTTTGGATCTTTATTGAGTTCCCTTCCTCTCCAAATGTCACCAATCTCTGAGCCCTACACTTACTGAATGAGCCAGAGAGATAAGGCCCACACTTGGAAATGCTTTTAAAATTTAGTGGAAGTCTCTTAGATAATTGGATTAGATTGGTTCATTTCCTCTAACATCCCAGTAACTATTTGGTCATTTGATAAAGAGTGTATATCAAGAATACTGTGCATTAAATTAGTGTTTGTAGATATTTTAAGAATTCTGTGGTTCTTAGCAACTTCTGCCTCTCTTTCTGCCATTGCTGTGATTGAAAATGTCATATTTATTTCAAGGAATGGATAATAGTTTGGTTTAGATGGAATATTAAGCATATAAAGGGAGCATATAATATAAAATAAGACTAGAAATGTAGGGTTAATGGGAACAGAGTGTAGAACACAATATAACATTCTCTGTTGTTATTTGCTTACATTTTGTTTTCTTAGCTTTCTTTTTCTTCCTTCTGGATCTGGTTTTTCTTGTGCAACAAGATAACTATATAAATATGGATACATATATTGGATCTAATATGTATTTAAACATATTTAACATGTATTAGACTACCTGCCAGCTGGGGGGGGGTGGGGAGGAGGAGGGGAAAAGTTGGAACAAAAGATTATTCAGGGGTCAATGTTGGAAAAATGTATATGCTTTGTAAATAAAAAGCTTTACTTTAAAAAAAAAAAAAGAAATGTACTGTTAGAATTAAATACAATATGGGGTCCAATTGGCACAACCTCAAGTAAAACACTTTAGAGCCTAGTCAGGTCCCAGTCCCAACCTGAGTCCTGGTTCTACAATCAATCCAGAAAAAGTTGAATATAACACCTTACAATGGCCACAGGAATGCTTCGTGCCCCAAAGCTGCTGCTATTCATTTACAGAACATTGTAACCTCCACAACTGCTTGACATATAGATAGGAAAGTTATTGTGGTCATTATAGGGATTGGAAGAAACCAAGTCAAATGTGAACAAGAGCCATGAGGCTTCCAGAACAGCATCACTACTGCTACCCTGGTGGCTGACACCTTGCCTTCTTACTCCTGCATCTTCTCCTGATGGAGAAGCTTGTCCAGCTGGCCAGCCAGATTTGTGACATGTGGGTTCTGAGGCTGTGCCAGAAATATCCAATAATGGCAGCTATCAAGAGAACGCAGATCAGAGAAATTCAGGGATGACTCTCTCGCACCACACTTCTGACGTGTTTGCTTCCAATTGACCAACCTTCTAGTGCTAGTACTCAGTCAAGCACACATAGAGTGGTCATTGGGCCCATACCTGAAGCCATTCTATCTTAGAAGGACCTTCTATATCTTGGACCCTAATAGCATAACCTTCAAGAACCCAGGGACATGTCCATGTCATAATTAAGCATTGGAGAAAGACCCTACAAGGAATATAGTTTGTTAAAAGAAAGAAAGAAAACAAGCCTTTAAGTACCCAACAGGTGCTAAGAATTTTTCAGTGATTTTCCTAAGGGACATGGCTAGTTAGAGGTGGACCTGGAACTAGAATCCTGATCACTCAGCTTTGTCAGTGCTTTGTAATGCACTATACCTATACATTATACTACACTGGCTCCCTCCCTTAGAGATGGGGTGAGAGATGATAACAATAAATATTCTCTAATTCTTTGAAAACCTTTAGTTCTGGGTTACAAACAAGCTATCAGAGAAATTGGAACCAAAAAGTGGATCCCCCATCTCTTTCTAATTCTTAAAATTCTGGATAGTAGGCAGTTTGGCTCTGAAGAAAGCTTTCTAAGGAAACATCATCATTGCATTTCTTTCTTTGTAGCTAAAGAACAATAGAACTAGGTCTTAGAAAGACATAACTGTCAATGGGAAGAGGCAGTTTTAAACAGTAAGTTAAATCACCTTTTCTGTCTTTGTGACATCTGTGCCCAGGAATTGGAATACTCTCTACATTAAATTTTGGGGTTTTCCTTATTTGATCTTGAGGCAACTCACTATTTAACAAGTTTTTTCCTTCCCTATCCTCAGACTTCTTTATTGTTAACACACTAGGAAGATACAGATCATGTCATATGAGCTGCTGGAGTCAGAGGTATTGCTGGGTAAGCTGATGCTGGTCAGAAGGGAGGAAGGGAGGAAGTTGGGGAAGCTTAAGATTTTAAAAAATTGAGAAGCATGGAGGGATGTTGTTGATATTCATCATATGACAGTGTCAGAATTCTCCCCAGTGCATCACTTAGAGGGGTGTGGTACAAAGGCACCCACAACCTCATTTCTGTACTCCATCTTTGGGGCTAGGCCTAGGATGCTTGTCTCCACTGTCACTCTGCTCATATCTCCCAGGGGCATTACTATGGTATTTGAAGAAAAAGGATTATATGATGATGTTTCCTTAAAATTCTGGACAGCTTACAGGAAACAATGAGATGGAAAATCAGTAAAGGGAATAGAAAAGAGCAAAGAAGTTTGAAATTTTGATGAAGAGCAGCATATTAAATGATAAGCACTTTGGAAATAATAAGCATTTTGGAACCAGCAATGCAGATAACATTTAATGGGGTTAAGCTAGGGACACTCACTTCACTGGATGAACTGAACTTTTCAATGCATACTGAGCAGTTTCTACTTGTGGGAAAGGGCCTCCTATCGTGCCATATACTACTACAGAGATAATCTCAGAAATGGAAGGCAGAGATAATCTAATCCAACTAATTCACTTTATAGATGAAGAAACTGAAGTTCAGAAAAGTGAAATAATTTGCTCAATGTCACATGGTTACCTAGTGGCCAAGACAGGAGTAGAATCCAAGTCATAAATAATCACCTGAATGAAAGTGTGAATTTTTACTTGCTCAATTTAATCTTATGATTTTAGGGAAACATTTCTCAAATTTAAGAATAAGTTCTCAGGTCCTCTGCTAGATCAGAAATTGTCAGCTTCAGTCAATCTGTAATAAAGGGTAAGACAACTAAACATTTAAGTAAATACAATTTATCAAAGATAGGCATTGGTCATTTCTCATATGAGAACATTATTTATTAATCTATTAAGAAAGAACTGGGTGAGTACGTGACCACCAAAGGAACAAAGGGGGTGGAAAGTTAGGATTTGAATTCTATAAATGAGGAGAAAAGAAGTAGATAATTAGATTTAAAAAATAAAACCTTGATGCTAATTAGAATTCTATTTAAAATCCTTTCTCAAAGAACAGCTAATGGGAGCTTCCATTTACATTAGATATTGGCAGAAATCTGCTAATTACCAATGGAGATCATCCGGACCAAGTATCCTCTCACAGATAAGGTAGGATGCTTTCTATGAATAAAGCATTTCCTAAGAGACCGAGTACTGAACCCCATTGCATTGTCGAAGTCTTATGAGTCGGTCACAAGATCTACCAAAAGGAGTGATGGGGGACTGAGTGTCTTACTTCCAGAAAATAGGAAGGACAAAGGAAATTTTTCAATGACCTAAAGAGAATCAGTAGGTTCTATTTTTTTTTCTGTCACTACCACATAGTACACATGTGACCAGATATTCCTCTATTCAATTATAAATTCCAGTGGCTATCTGTTATGTCTAGGATCAAATGTAGATTTCTTTGGCATTTAAAACCCTTTACATATCTTTCTGATATTAAAATACATTCTTCCCTTTCTTGCACTCTACATTCCAACCTATTTGATGTTCCTTCCACTCATATAAAACCCAACTCAAATATTAATAGACAATTAAGGTATTAACCATTTAAATAAGATATTCTCTATTAAGTCCACATAAAGGAAGAAGAATAGAATATTGTAGTTAGTCCCAGCAAGAAAATCCTGAAAAGTCAATATGCCTAGGACTTGAACCCAAGGAGCCTTTGAAATTGGAACTTGGTGGAATTGTTGTATTTAGGAACTGAACTAAGCTGTGAACCTAATCCCTTTTCTCTGACAAGAGAATGAAGTGATAAAGCAGGATTATGTCCCCTCAGCTGTTATGGGCATGTTTGTATGTGTATTCTTTCTACATCTTTGCAGCACATATTCCTTTGTGAAAGCTAACCCAACTGTTGGGTGGATAAATGGAACAGGGATGCAAAGGGCCCCCTAAAATTTAGAGAACATCAATGGACATTGGAGCCAATGGAAGAGACACTCTCAAACACCAATAAGAATAATGGAGAACTTCGGTGGAAGAGAAAAATCTAACTTACCTGGCCTTTAGGTACAGTGGACTAGAAAAGTTAGTGTTACATGTGTAAAGGTATGAAGAATAGATAAAAAGGGAAATTTTACTTTGTAGGAAAAACTGAGACTTTGATAGATGGGACTCATAACTGGAATAAATATATGGAAAAATATGCTTTATTCAAAGGGAATAAAATAGATAAATGAAGTAGTAGAATAGTATTACATATTATGAAGATATACTTGTGTGAGGAAATTCAGGAACCCCAGGTAGAAAGCCTGGTTGTTAGCATTTTGTGAGGGTCAACTACTGTAGAAATAGAAATGATATCTTAGTGGAAGTATACAATAGACCATCTTCATATAAGAAAGACATAACTGAAGGGATCAGGAAACCATTTACATGCCTGGATTATGGAAACATGATATAGTCGTGGAGAGGGATTTTAAATACCCAGGCAAGATGTTCTCTCTCTCTGACAAAAAATAAAACAGAGCAGGTAATAAATGGCAAATGAACTCTTCAAAACTGTGATGAAAATGAAGGGGTGAGCTATTATTATGGATCTGATTCTGACAAAGCAGAACATATTGCTGAAGTAGAGATGTTGGAAACTTGGTAAGAAATGAGTGTGCCATTTTAGAATTTAGATGGAGAAAAAGAAAGTCAGCAAAAGTCTAATGTGCATCTTAGATTTGAAAGCAACAAATTGGAGTTTCAAGAAAGAATAGGCAGGAGCCAATGGTCTAAATTCTATAAAGAAAATTAGTTTAAAAGGCATAACAAGTTCACAAGAATGAAATCTTAACAACTATAACATGCATATTTCCAAGAAAAAGTAAAGGGACAAGTCACTTGAAGAGAATTATGCAAATATACAGTGAATTTTATCAATTTAAAGGGAAAACACATGTATAGAAGAGAGAAAAAAACTCAGGTAATGAAGGATGAATACAATGAAAATAACTCAGAAAAAACTGAGGCTTGTTATGAATTCTAAGGCCTCAAAAGGGCTTTCTGGGACAATGCTGTGGGCAAGATGGAGAAGTGAATATTTTCTCTGATCTTCATGACCTTTCAAGTCTCTTTGAAAATAGGATCATGTGGTAGAGGTAAAGCAATCATTATTTCTCTCCTTGCTCTAGGATATCAAGAACCTAAAGAGCAGAGGAGGTTAATTCCCTAAACCTCCCACAAACTTAATACCCCCTCCTCCATCATCACCACAATCTGGGCAGCAGAGCCACACAAGTCAATCCACTTGGTTGCCACAGAACTCAGCTCTTTACCCCAAATCTCTTTCTTTCCCTCCAGTTCTGTAGAGAGCCAGAGGGTAGAGATTTGCTCAGGTTGTGATAGCAGCAAGGTATTGTAATGCTCTGTACTTCATCAGAGCTAGGCCTCAGAGTTTAAGAGAGAAAGGGTACTGAGGCAGGATATATATGTGGGGGACTATAGAGTACTTCACTCTTTCAGAGAAAGAACTCTGAATTCAGGTAGGGCTAGTTCTATCCCCTCAGGAAGCATCTGGGAAAGAGATGTAGGCTTGTGAATTGTGAATTGCCCAGCATGAGAGATTGAGATAGTTTTGAGATCAAGCCCCCAGGAAAGTTGACACTTGAAGGGGATAAAATCAGAAAGTGAGCAACAAAAGGAGAATTTTTTAAAAGACTGAAATTATCAAAGATCTCAGGAAGAAGAAAACTCAAAGTCCTTGAGCATAAACAGATAAACCAACAGGGAAGCTATCAAGAAAAGAAAGGAAAATAGCTTCCATATTAGGAAAAAAAAGTTCAGGAATCTATGAATACATATTTATAAGACAAAGGAAATTAATCAACATCTGATGAAGCATAGGATCCTGTGGATTCTTAAGAAAGCATGGGACCAAAGCAAGATTTTCCTGAATGGAATAAAAGACAAGAATTATAAAAGCAGAATTCATGGCTTGCATAGCAGAAATAATTGAGAGTAGGAAAATTTCAGTCCATTGTTGTAAGTTTCAATAAAGATAGAAAAAAAGATAATGCATTGGGAGTGCAAATACATAGAAGTGAAGAACAATCTGGAAGGAAGAAAAGCAATAACACTGAAAGAAAGCATGATTTCCATATAAGCAAAATATATTGATCTTGAAGACAGAATTGCAAAGATAATTTAAGGCTTATGGGTCTCTAAAAATAAAAGGTGTCAAGTCAAAAAAACCTAGGCACCTTAATACAAGAAATAATATAATAGAATTTTGGAACACAGAAGACAAAGTGCCAGTTGAAAGAATCCATAGATCATTTTCAGAAAAACAAAACAAAGCCAAAAAACCTATGCTGCAAACTCTAAGACCCATATTGGTTAAATTGAACAATTCCACTGACAAATAACAAATTCTGCAAGCAACTAGGGAAAAGACCTTCAAACATAATGGAAAAGAAATTCAAATTAACACGCGACTTCCACACTCTCCCAAAACTGTTTGAGGGAATGGAATATGTTCTGAAGAATAAAGGCACTTGAGATGTAGCTTAAGGTAATGTAAACCCTGCAAATCTGAGCCTAAGCATAAATTTTTAAAAATGGATATTCAGTGAGGAGGTATTTAATTAAAACATTCCTAGAAAGAAAGCAGGGTATGAAAAAATTATTTGCTTCTCAACCCCCCTGAGCAAGACAAATACAATAAGGATAACAAAAACAGCAACTAAGTACAATAGCAACACTAGAATAACAACAGAAACTGTAAGAGATTCCTTCCCCTATGTACACAAAGTAACAAGAATGAAAGAAAGAAGTTAAGTGGAAGTGATGGTAGAGAAATAAGTCTGAAATATCATAGACTAACTCTACACAACACCCAATGACAGGTAAATCAATGTGTTTAGTTTGTTTGTTTTGTGGACTAAATTACAGAAAGGGAAGGCATATAAACCAAGGGAGTAAGGAAGAAGATAGGGAAGAATTTGTGATATATCCTAGTCAAAGCAAAGGCTAACAATGAAAGGAAAGTAACTCCTGTAGTCTCTCAGGAAGACGAGAAATTATAAGGAGAATAGGTGGAGTGGGATTGAAAAATGGGAAAGAAAGGAGAAACTTTGTTTCAGTGGTGAGAGATGCTAGCACTGATGAATGCTCCTATGGAAAAAGGAAGAGTATAAAAAAGAAGTGGGAAGGATTTGCTTTTTAGAAAGACAACTCATTCTAGGAACAGCTGATTTCAAGAAGAGTGGGAGAGTATGGATTCAGGAAAAAGACAATGAAGAAAATATAGCGAGGAGGAATGACCAAGGAGAGAGCAAAATTCAATAATTAATTGCATAATCAGAGACATGTAAACTTCCATAGGGCAGGCAATTCCTCTCTGTTACCTGCAGGAATTGGCATTTTTTAAAAGTATGCTTTAATATGTATCCAGACACAATCAGTTCTTTCTCTGAGTATGGATAGCATTTTTCATCATGTCCTTCAGAGTAGTATTTTATCATTGTATTGCTGAGAATAGCATTCACTGCTGATCACTGCATAACATTGCTATTACTTTGTACATAGTACATTTCACTTTTCATAAGCTCATGGAGAATGTTCCAGGTTTTTTTAAATCAAAGTTGTTTTTTGTTGTTTTTTTTTTAATTTTCAACATCCACCCTTGCAAAACCTTATGTTCCATTTTTTTCTCCCTCTCTTTCCCCCCACCCTTCCCCTAGATGTAATTCAATATATGTTAAACATGTGCAATTCTATACATTTCCACAATTATTGTGCTGCACAAGAAAAAATCAGATCAAAAAGGAAAAAAATTAGAAAGAAAACAAAATTGCAAGGAAACTACAATAAAAAGTGAAAATACTATGTTGTGATCCACACTCAGTCCCCACAGTCTTTCTCTGGGTGCAGATGACTCTCTCCATCACAAGACCATAACAACTGGCCTGAATTACCTCGTTGAAAAGAGCCACCAGAATTGATCATCATGCAAACTTATTGTTGCTATGTACAATGTTTTATTGGTAATAATCACTTCACTTAGCATCAGTTTATGTAAGCCTCTCCAGACCTCTCTGAAATCATTCTGCTGATCGTTTCTTATAGAACAATAATATTCCATTACCTTTATCTACCATAACTTATTCAGCCATTCATTCCACTGATGGGCATCCACTCAGTTTCCAGTTTGTGGCCATTACAAAAAATGCTGCTACAAACATTTTTGCACATGTGGGTCCTTTCCCCTTTTTAATGATCTCTTTGGGACACAGACCTAGTAGAGACACAACTGGATCACAGAGTATATACAGTTTGATAGCCATTTGGACATAGAGGAACTGATATTTTTAAGAGTGAGGCACAACAGTAAAAGGGAGTCATGGGCAAGTTGTACAAGTCAATAATAGAATTTCATTGGAAAAAATAATCCAAAATAGGGCATCACAAAAAATTTAATCTCCCAAAGAACATAGAGAATAAAGAAGAACTAAAAGAGAAGAGCAGTGGATCAAAAGTCTAGAATAAATAGAAATGAAAGTTAAATAATAGAGAGAAAGAGAGAAGAAAAATCATTTTTAGAAAGAGGTACATAAAGAGGTAGTATACCAAAAAAGTTGAAGAGGAGAAGAAAAAAGGAGATTCTACTTAACTGATTACTTAACTGAGAAGAAAAAGAGAGGAGAAGACTTAAATAACTAGATAAAATCAAGAGAGTAAAAGGAACTAAACATAGGAAAAAATTTTCCAAGTGGGGAAAAAGGTAAAAAATGGGATAGGACTTGAGGGGAAGAGAATTAGTGGAAATTGCATTGCCTTAAAAACAGATTAAGCTAAATACCTGAAGAGGTATAGTACTGAGTTTACTGAGGAAGGTATAAATCTTGACTTGAGGGGAAAGACCCCAATATTAAAGAAAAATATAAGCATAATTTTCAACTTTAAATATGAATGGAAGGGAACAAGGAAAGAGATGAGTGCTTACTGTGTGCCAGGCCCTGTGCTACTATTTTTTGTTGGGAAAAAAAGTTGAAATTCAAGTTAAGTAGGAATGTAAGCAGTATGAGAACTAAGTTTCCTCTAGTGAGTTAAGTTCACCAAGCTCAGAAGAAACATCCCAAAATACCAAAAGAACTGATGTTTTTTGATTTACTATTACTGATAGAAAAGGCACATTGTAGTTTATCTAGTTTGAAAATAATTATCATAACAAAAATTTAAATTTTTTTTTTAAATCTTGAGTTACCATGAATTTGGTGAAATTTTGGAATCTCTCTTTTGTAATTTCTTTCAATAGATAGAGGTAATAAGTCTCATGGGAAAATTAGTCTCATAAATTCTTATTTTTATCCAAAATAATATTATGCTGCTTGAGCATTCAACTTATTCAGAATATTTAGTTCCAAACAAGTCTTTGCCAATTTCAGAATTCAATTCTATCCTCAAAGGCTGAAAGCAATCCCCAAAGAACAGTTTTTAAAAAAAGATAGGTTGAGTATCATGAATTGGTATATTATGGTCTTCCATACTAAAGGCTTTGGAAACTGCTATTTAACTTTGTATGTGATTTCTAATATATTTGTTTAAAAAATCCAGTTTCCATATTTAGCAATAAATAATGAAGTCTGGACATGAGAAAGTGACCCTTTAATCCCCATTATACAATAATATACCACCAAAGAGAGGAGCAACAAATCAAATTTAACAAGAGCAAAAATTCCAGATTTTGGGTGGTACTTGGGGGATTACTTCTTGGTATGAGTTGGACTAGATGGCCACCAAAGCCCTTTCCAATTCTCAAATTCTGTGATTCTAAGAATTAAGCCACTAAACTTTGAGCTGTTTGAGTGTTTTGTTTTGTTTTGCCTTTCTTTGTATATCCAGTGTTTATCTCAGTGCCTGAGACATAGTAGGTGATTAATAAATGCTTTTTGACTTGAAACTTTCCATGAGGTTCAGCTGCCTCATCTGTAAAATGAAAGGGATACACTAGATGACCTCTAAGGTCCCTTTTAGCTCTAGCTTTAAATATGTTATCTGCCAGTAGGCCCACTCAAGAGGCACCAGAAGGTCTGGCCTTGAGTTTGCCGGAATAATACTTAAGTATTTATTGCTCCACTGTCTAAGGATATAGAAAAAAAAAGTATCTTGAGCTATCGTTGTCCCATTGGGGAAAAGAATTCTCACTAAGAGATTGGAACAATGAATACTTTGAAGAATGGTTTGGTCAGACTTATATGAACTGATGCCAAGTGAAGTGACAGAACTAGAAAATAACTCATATTAAACCTTCGGTATTAAAAAAAATTCTGAAAAATTCAACAAACCATGATTTTGGAGGAGTTATAAAGAAAATGCTATCTATTTCATAACAGACTGAAGACATAATATACAGAATAAGAAACACATTTTTGGATGTGATCAGCCTTGATGCAAGGACTCTTTATTTCTTTTTCTTTCCTTTTGGCTTTTATTCTTTTTATATGTCTCTTTTACTCTTTCTCTTTCTTTTATTCTTTCTGCCTGACTTCCTTTCTTTTGCTTTCCTTCCTTCCTTCCTTCCTTCCTTCCTTCCTTCCTTCCTTCCTTCCTTCCTTCCTTCCTTCCTTCCTTCCTTCCTTCCTTCCTCTTCCTCATTTTCCATTGAGAGGGAGAAAGAAGCAAATGCTTGATAATTGGGAAAAAAAAACTTAGGAAAAAATATAGCTGAACACAGTAAGGGTAATGTCTAAGGAAATAGAGAAGTACAGAACTTCACATTGAAATTGGCAGCCTAGGTAGATGTAAATGGAGATTGCCTAGTAATTAAAAGGAATGACTGAAAATGATTAATACTACTTCTCTGTATACTGTAAATTCATTCCTCCGTAGTATAGATTAAAGAATTGGTTCTGCCTCCAACCATGACTTTCAAAAAAGGAAATCATGAATGTAAAATTGGGAGCATGACCAGTCATTCACCAGAAAGAGGAAAGAGCTCCACCTCGTGGATTTCTCGGATGGTGTTGATGGAGAATGGGACCCAGGCATCTGGGCAGCAGATCTGGGAGTATTCAGAAGTGAGTGAGAAGGTCCTAGGACGGCCACCATGTGGTATCCCTCTGACTTGCATAAGATGAATGCTCTGAGAGATTGTGATTAAAGTTTATAAAATTTTGTAGGGTATAGATGGGGTGAACATTGATGTGTGTCAAGTCAAGGAATACTGGAATCAGGGATATTTCCTGACACTTCAAAGAGGTGGCTTTGAATCAAATGAAAGGGAATTCTACATTGCAGGGTATAAAATAACCTTACAGAAATCCTTATGCCACGAGAGGATATAGACTAAAAACTCAAATAAGTTCAAGAAGGCTTTAGATAAATTCATGCTTGTAGCTACACAGCAAGTTATTGTGGATGACAGGGATAGTTGGAGAATATTTGTAATCTTTCAAGATTGACATCATGGAAGACAATCATGGTCAACCACAAACATCCCATATTGTCACTATTAGAGGCTTAATCCTGACCTAGATGAACCATTTGTCTTGATCCTCTGTAATATTTCCTCTGGTCTTATTTTATGCCATGCACCTTGACTCAGAAATGTCTTAGCAAACCTTTTAATGGATTCATACATATATAATGTAGGAGCAGTAGCTCAGACAACTGGCAACATTATTCAGTCTACAAAATTATAAATATTTGATTTTAAGGCAATATTATCATAAATGCTTGCTCTACTGAAAAGCTTCAAGTTCATAGTTTTAATTTACGTCTTTAAAAATCTTAATGAAATGTATTCCAGTTGTCACTCCATAGGGAGAGGATGTATTTCAGGGGCTTCAGATGAATTCAGATGAAGGGATTATCTACTGTCTTGATTTTTCTCTCCTTATGAAGACAGTCTATTTATGGTGTATTATGTCCAAATACAGAAAGACTTGACATTGGTCACCAAATAATGGAGGGCTATAGACAGGTCCACTGCATGAGTCTCCTTTTAATTGAGCTGAGGGGAATGCAGAAGAACTAATTGTGCATATTTGAAAATAAGAGGGGCTATATAGGAATCCAGGGACTGTCTGCCAGGGCCTGAAAGGAAATGCTATCTGGTTTTGCCTTTGCAGGGAAGAATCTAAGGAGAAATCAATAAAAGGATTTAATTGCAGCTTTTTTTTAACCACATTTGGCTCCAAATAACTTTTGGTTGATTCCCCCAAATCAAATGTACCTTCAAAGATGAAAGGGTCACTACTTTTGGGGATAGTCAAAAAAGTGTGCAATAGGCTCTGAAGGCAATTCCCAAAGATGAAGTCCAAAAAAAATCTCTAGCAACATAATTAGAATAAGAGCATAAGCTCCCAAGGTGACTGCTTTTAAGGAAATAACACATTTGGATGTGTGAGTTGATGTGCATATGTGAGAATCAATCTTGTTTCCTTATGGCCATATCTCATACTACAGTTTTGTGCTCAATATAAAATTCCATTTTCCCCTTGATCGGTAAAGAGGACTTTTACCTAATAATCATGTAGGAATAATTAAAAGTTCTGACATAAGATGTCAGATCCATATGATTTTCTAAGGTTACAGAAATTTAAGACTTTTCCTAGTTTACCTGACCAAGAACAACAACTCCCACATCCACTTCTACTTCTATAGATTTTTACTGAGTATCTGCATTTGTGCAAGCTGATGTTATTGTTTGTCCTTTGTTCTTGAAGAAGTCCCAGGCATCAGGAAGGGGATACCATGACTTGCAAATGAATTGGATTTAAGTGAGGGAGGGCTGTGCAAAAAGCCTCACTTTTCCTTCCAGAGACATCTGGGTCCAGAGGCCAGATAGAAAACAAGACAATGAGAGATGACCTTGGATGCAGGGGTAGATCTTGGCCTTTTTAAGCTAAGGTCTTTCCTAGGTCTCAGTTTGACTGAGGCAACAGATAAAAACTGAGGCTAAATGAGACAAAATTGGCCTCTTTTACCTAGTCAAAATAGTAATAATAATAATAAATCTGGGAGGGGAAAGACCCTCAGGATTTCTGGTCAAAACAGAAACAATTGCTTTTAACACTCACTTTGAACCATGAAAACTTAAACAATAACCAAGTAAGACTTTGATTTGGACCCAATGTTGGCCAATCAGTGAGAGGAAGAGCAATTTGGGTTTAAAGTATGGTCATTAAGAAAAAAATGTATCCCTTAAACCCCAAGATATCTTGCAAGTTACTATGAATCAAAGTTTACATTCCTTTAGGCAGAGCATTATTAGAGATACAAAGACCAAAGTTCTTCCTTCATGGAACTTACAATCTAAAAGCAGTGGGAAAGCACAAAGCACACACAAATAAGCAAATTCAGGATTATTAGTGGAAAGAGAGAACTTTTACAACTAGTAGGAGGTGGCATGTGAGCAGAATCTTGAAGAAAGTTAAGTATTCCAAGAGATAGGGCAAAAAAAGAATGTATTCTTGGAATTCAGGATAGTCTGCTCAAAGGCAAGGAGGTAGTAGATAAAACACCTAGTTTGGGGAGCAGCAAATAAGCCAGGTTGGCTTGGATGTAGATTGTGTGAAAGAAGTGATGTGAAAAAAGTCTAGAAAAATACATGGGAGCCAGAATATGGAAAGCTTTAAATGCCAAGCAGACAAGTTTGTATTTTATCCTACAGGCAAAAGGGATCCACTAAAGATTCTTGGCAGGAAATGACTTGTGTTTTAAGAATATTAATTTTGCAGTTATATGCAAGATGGATTGGAGAGGGGAAAGCCTGGAAGCAGGGAGACCAATTAGAAAGCTATAGCAATAGAACAGGCCAAAATGATAAAGACATGAAGTAGTGGCTATAGAAGTGGAGAGAACAGGATAGTCTATCAGTCAACTGGCATTTTTTAGATTAATGAGACACACAACAAGTTAACAATGAGACACAACAAATAATCTATAGACAAGATAAAGTGGGGATGATTTCAAAGAGAAAGCACTAAGCATGAATAGGGCTGAGAAAGGCTTCTTGCATGAGGGGAGACTTAGCTGAGACTTCTTTTCCAGTGGTTGGTGAGGGAGATTGCTCAGGACTTCAAAATAGACTTGAGGTTCCAGAGTGCAGCTATTGGTGCCCTTCAGGAGGCTAGTGAAGCATGTTTGGTTGGTCTTTTTGAAGATACTAACTTGTGTGCCATCTATGCCAAGAGAGTTACTATCATGCCCTAAGACATCCAGTTGGCTCGCAGAATACAGGGAGAAAGAGTTTAAGTGAAGGCAGTTTTATGGTGTTTTGTAGTAAATTCTGTAAAATACTTTGGTTTTAATTTGTAAGAAAGGAGGACTCAAGATTTAATTTGGGAGTAAAAGAGGAGGAATCTCTGAAGTTGTTTTGGGTAACTGGAAAGACTGTGGAGACTTCAAATAAAATAAGCAAATTTGAAGGGGGAATGAGTTTAGAAGATTTGGAATTCTTTTTTTTTTTTTTGGATACATTGAGTTTGAGATACTAATAGAACATTTAGGTAGAGATTTCTAGGAGGTCATTGTAGATATGGGCCTGGAATTTCTTTGATTGCTCTTAATACTGAAAATAAAAGTCAGAGTGCTGATTTTTCATTACACTAATATCATAGCTCTTGATTTATACAAAGTCATAGAATGAAAGCTGAAGTCCTGGTTCCAGGTAGATAGGTATAATATAACTTGTCAATGGATTTTACTACAGAAAAGAATAAAGATTAGGAAAGGAAGAATGAAAAAAGAGAGAAATCTTTTAACTTCTTTCTCATAGTTTAGCAACTTGTTAAAAAATATATATAGTAAAGTTAAATTGTAATGCTAGGTATTCTATGAGCTTTTTGTAGTAGTCTTCCACCCAAGTATAGGTGGAATAATAGGGGAAGGAAAACTTCCCCTATTATTTGTTGGCCCAAAACCCAAACATGAATGAGGTTTAGAATCTTAGCTTTAAAGTATATTTCAGGCAATACATGAAGCAATTATCTATGGCTATTTCAATGAAGGACAAAGTTGATGAAGGAAAGGCCCATGTAACATCTTAAGGACCAAGATGATATCTTCATGACAAGCAATTTTTATTCACACCTCTGCTCAAAAATTTTTATTTAATGACATTCCTCACTACAATGATTGCCACTGATCTGCGTAGGATGAATAGTAAATTACAGATATGGCACTTCTAACAGGATGATCAAAGAAATGACTTGGTGGAAAATATTTTTACTAACTGAATTTCTCAAGTATCAAGTTTTTTTTTTTTTTGTTTGTTTTTGTTTTTGTTGTTGTTTTTAACATCCCTCCAGTAGAACAATGTCATGTGCAACTGGCACACATAGAGAATAATAAATCTGACATAGTAATAAAACTCAACATCTGAATCTCCACCTCAACCACTGTATTTAGGTTCCAAAACTCTACATTTCCTTTCAGTCATCTTGAATTCTTGTATAAATAGATTAGAGGAATAGCATGAATATACTAAATCCATAGATAATCTCCAAATCTTCTATACCTGGGATTAGGATCTTTACTCTATTTGCCCAAAATAGTGTTCTTATCTGGAGTGTTCTTACAGAATATATGGAGATGGCAATCATTGGAGAATGGTGAAAAGAGAATAGAACCAGGAAGATAGGGAAGGAAGGTCTGGGAGGGGAGGGAAAAACTCATGAGGTTCTTCCTTCATCTTATACTAGGGGATGATGAGAAAACATTAAAAAAAATTTAGAGACTTGCCTGCACCTGACCTTAAAAACTGGTGTGCCATGGAGCCATGAAGAATAGTAAAATAAATTATAAGCAGTGAGAGATTCCATTCTCCCTGCCCAGTTTACTCTAACCTCCTTTAAAATGGCAGAAAAAGCAGAAGTCGGGGATTAGGAATGAAGTAGAGAAGGGTTCTGTCTGAAGAATTTTCATACTTAGCACTCTAAGTAAATGGGGATTTAAATACAACTCTGGCACTAAAAGTTGCCCATTTAATGATTTGTTTTCTTCCCTTCCTTTTAAATAACACTTTCTTTTGTAATAGTGTGAACTATATACAGAAATGGAGAGCTGTTTTGTTTTATAATACAGAGGTGTGTTAATGTGTGTGTGTGTGTGTGTGTGTGTGTGTGTGTGTGTATGTTGTAGGAGTGGATTACAGCATACTTTTTTTATATTTTTATGAATAGGGGTTATAAGCAAAAAGAAGTGAGAAAGTTTCTTAAAATGTACCTTCTGTCCTTTGGCTCCTAATAAAATCTCCTATTCAAATATTATTCTTACTTTAGGCAACAGATTAAACTTTCTTCCCCCTTAAAAAGGAGGACAACAGGGAATAAAATTTACTGAATTGAAATCCAGACCAAGAGTCTGGTTTTACATGGCAGACTTTTATATAAGTTAGTTGCAGGTCTGATAACAAGTTAAATTCAGGGATGTCTCCAGTTAATTGTGTTCTTTAAGCTCCAGGTCTTTTCTGAATGTTGCTTCCCTCTATGTGTCAACTTTCCTTCCAGTCTCTCCTTATAAAAGGTGTTGATGAATCATGTAATGACTAAACATCAGAATGAAATTATATCATTATTCGTATATTCATATATCATCTATTCATTATAAAGAATGAAATACAAGCAAAAAGTGAGATCATCCCAAAATGACAATTATCCACTGAAAAAAATGAGGATTTTGATCTATCAAGATTTTTTACAGAGTAAGGCTATTTGCAGAAAACTTTCCCTTATTTTTGGAGCTGGAAATAAGACTAAATTTATATGTAGGAAAGGGCTGAAAAACTGCTTAGTTCTCTTCTAAAGAAAAGGAAAGAATGAAAAGCATAAGTGCAGGTGTGTGTGTGTGTGTAGACAGAAAAACAGAAACAGAGAGACAGAGAAACAGAGAAAGACAAAGAGAGACAGAGAAACAGAGAGAGACTGGTCTGTGCCAGCAGTAGGTTGGCGACAAGGGATCACTAGTAATGTTTCCCTGAACTGGGAATAGAAATATTTAACGCCAGACATGTGAGTGATCTATGCTGTTGACTCTAAATGGCTACTGTACAGGCCAGTGCACCATGATCTAGTTTCATAAGGTAGTTGTATAATATAGCAGATGACTGTACACAATCAGTAATGCTCTCTGGAACCTTTGGAGACCACTTCAAAATCTCCCTGCAAATTTGGGTTAAGACTAGGGTTGGCCTAGAAGGTTTTGTTCTGGACTCTGATTCCTGATTCCTGAATTGAGGGACTGCAGAAAAATAAAGGGGAATTCCACAGGTTCCAAATCCTTTTAGGAAAAATACACATAAGCTGGAATCTAAAGTCTCCCCTAGTTCTTGAATCTCTAAAAAAGCATCATCCAGAAGCTACTGAATCATTCATCTAGTAGTCTGAACAGGAAGTTGACCAGAGCTTGTCACTTCTAGACTTTTCTTCTCCCCAGACTTTAGATTTTTTGGGATTGGTTTAGCCATGATTTGGAGTTCTATGTGGTCTCAACAAACTACAGACGGGAGTTCTAAATGCTTTTTGTGTCATGAATCCCTTGGCAATCAGGAAAAGTTTATAGCATGCTTTTCACAATGTTTTAAAACAAATACAATAAGATTATAAAGGAAAAAATTACATTAAAATATAATTATGAAAATATTTTGAAAAATAAGTTCATGGCAATCAGATTTAGAAGACCCTGCTTTAGGAGTTTAGGGCATGGAAAAGAGAGAAAAATGCATTTTTTAAAAGAGCATAGAGAAGCTCTACTTCTAAAAATAAAAAAAAAAAGTCTCTTACAATTGGTTGACTTGGGATCAATATCGTGGGAGGAAGTACTCCCAGCAATAAGAACACAAATCCAAGTGGGGCTTCCATACTCGCCTTTTCACCCATCTTTGATCATAGCAGAACCCACGAACCCATCATTTGGAGCTGCTGAGTTTGATGATTTAAACTGCCCAATGGTGCTTTATCTTTTTTTGCTTTGCTCCCAGATTTTTGTAAATGTTAAGATTTAGGAGCTAAGAAGGCTGAACTATAATGTTTCCCTGATCTGCTTATGGCTTCCTGTCCTGTTCTGCAACAATCTTGCTAGCCCTGGCACATTCCAAATAGCTCTTAAGAGGCTCCTCAGTCTATCAAAGCAACTTCATTCTCCAATTCTGTCTTAGTCTATTTGGTAGTTATGTCATCTCACTGGCTCAGCTAAAATGCTGATGTGGCTGTAATGCAAAGAGTTTCAATTGTCCAGGGCTCTGGCAGCATCCTTGGGACATCTGGAATTGAAAAATACACAGAAACATTCAGAAAATATCTGTCCACTACCACCCTCCCCATCAGCGCAGGAAGGACAAAGGCTTTGAGTAACCCCCAGGAATCAGCAACATGATACAGCCTACTTTTGCACTGCAGGCAATAACCTCATTTCCTCCAACTACACTCCCCTTCCACATTTCTGGGCACGCTACCACTGATTTTATTGCTTTATGCACACCACTTTGGCTCTGTCACTCACAGCCCTTTACTGCTTCCCCACTGCCCTCTAGATAAATGTGTACCAACTTCCAACAGCTGCCTTTCAAGTGCCCTATCAATAATCCTCATCAATTCTGTTTGCCCTCATGTTTCCTCCAATATATGAGACCTCTATCTAATGCTCTGTTCAAAGGAGCTTCTGCCTATTACTTCCCAAGTAAATTAAATCCACTCTTTTATATAAAACTCCTTTCTCCCCTTTAGGAAACACTGTGATTAGCTCTGTTCTTCCCAATGCCATTATAATTGCCTAAGCAGCCCAGATACAAAGCACTGATGTGATCATGATAGCTAAGGTCTTTTCTCATGCCATTACCTAGAATACCCTTTCCTTCCCTCTCACCTTCCTAATCTCCAGCTTTTACAAGGCCCAGGTAAGTTACCACCTTCTCCAGAAAATCTCCCTAGAACACTAGTTCCACCCTCATTCCAGCAGGAAATAATCCCTTTTTTGGTGAGCTTACACATTTCATTTTGCTTCATAATTACTGACTAGTCACTTTTACACTTTCCTTCATGTAACCTGTGATTTAGAGACACTGGCCTCTGCTGTTCTTTGTACACAGCAACCTCACACATTTTTACTAGCAATTCCACCGTACCTGAAATTTTCTCCAATCTGACTTTTTCAGAGCTTCCAGCTAAAATCTCACCCTCTACAAAAAGTTTTTCCTGATCCCCTTCAATGCTAGTGCCTTTCCTCTAAAATTATCTTCAGTTTATTATTCCATTCATGTCGTTTGCACATAGTTGTTTGAATGTTGTCACTCCATTAGACTGTAAGCTCCTTGAAAGGTGTGTGCATGTTTTACTGCTTAGCATATACATATGTATATGTATATACATTTACATGCAGATGTGTGTATATATGTGTGTATGTATATATCTATATCCATCTCCAAACCCCTGACTATTCTGTAATCTCCATGATGACAAGGTTCTCTTACTTATCTTGTATACCCTTCACTGCCTTGCACATAGAATGCTGAACGAGTGGTATGCAGTTTGTGCTGATTCTGTTTGGCTATATTATCATTTCATTAGACTATTAACTCTTTAAAGATGTGTCATATTTAATGAATTCCATATACCTTTAGCACCTGGTATAATGTAGGCACATCTGTGCTTGTTAAATGCTTGTTGAGATAAACAACAGCTTAACCTGGAAGAATCAGGGAGAAAACTCTCACTGTGCAGTCCTGCCAGTATTTCTATGGGTGTGAAATTCTTCTGAATCTTTAACAGTGGATTAAGGTTTTTTCCCTTTGGGTAACTGCTATTCTTCAGTGTTATTCACTACATAATTAGTGTGCACCTACTACATTCAAAGATTGATGGAGGCTTAGAAAGATATCAAGATAAATAGAATTTAAGGAACTTACACAGACTTACTATAGACTATGATAGATTTGAAGGAGGTATGGTCATATGCAAGCAGAAGACTGGGCAAAGTAGTTGATAACTATTCACTTGATAGTAAAAGAAAAAAATTCTCTTGATGCTAGGGGAATTATAAGGGGGTGACAGTGCCAGATCCAGACACTAGGGGTTGTAGGAAAAAGCTCAAGTGTGCATTGTGGCTCCCAGGATGAACCTTGATTTGGAGAAGCACAGAGTGTGGGACATAGGTGGAAGCCAGTGTATTCTCCTGGCATTTTTGAGTAAAAAGACTTGGCTCTGGATGCCTCCCATGCAGCAACATTAACATTTGGGGAGCATTAATAAGAGAAGCCTAACAAATTTGAATGGCACAGTTCTAAGCCCCTACTTGTCCATGCAGAAGAAATGAGAATGTCTAATGGAAAAGCACTAGCTTGAAGAGTGATTGCAGTCATTGTGAGGTGATTGGATCATATCAATAGCTAAGGACAGCTACCAAAAAAAAAATTCCTCGATCCATGATTGGAAGCAAACACATGGATTTATATCAGAAAGACCAGGAAAACAAACTCCAATCAACAAAGTCTTTAATTTGCTGAAACTGCTTAGAATTCCTCTTTTTAAAAAGTCTTTAAAAATGTTTCCCCCCTTGGTGCTATTAGAGAACAACTCTTCTTGACAGAATTTGAATCAGTAAAAGGTATTTATTGTCAGTATTGCATTTTCCTCCACAGGAATCCCTAGGGAGGAGTCTGCTCAGTTGGAGAGAACACTGCTGAACATATAGTTGCTACTCTGAGCTGTACCACTAGCTTGGGTTCTCAGACAAGTAACTTTTTTTTCTGCAAAGTATATTCAAAATGACTATTAACATCAGCCAGCTTCTTCCTTTTCTCAGGAATGTGGAAGCAGGCGCTACATGTGGTCCCCACTTTTTGCTTCAATGCTTTCCTGGAAATCACATCAAAAAGCAAAACAGTGACAGATGGTTTATTTTTTATCTCTACTGCAGAGCTTCTGCATAGCCTGAAAGCAATCTCTTTCACCACTAGATGGCACTCCCATATTGGTTCCAGGAGATGCTCTCAACATTTTTGGGTGTGGATGAGAAATACTGTTCTATAAATCACCAGCTGGAAAGGGACAGATGGGGAAGTGAAGGCAGGGAAAACTTAAATATGGGTGATTTGGGATCACCAGGGTATAAGTAGCTGGATTAGTGAAGTCCCAGGCTGCCAAAAGCAAGGAGACATTTATATATTGACATTGAGGTACATGAATAATATGGTATATGTGATATATTAAACTTGAATATGTGAAGGTAAAATTTCATTATAACTAAAATACTTTCTAGCTATTTTCTAAGCATGGTCTTTCCCTATCTATATCCTCACCAGAAACTTGAACTCTATCTTTGAGTCTTCTATTTCCAATAGATGGAATTTTGACCTTACCTTTCTGGTCCTAAGTCTCCAATACTCTTCACACCCCAAATTCTGGCCTCCTTGTTTATAAAATACTCCTCTGGGAAATGCAGATTGAGCTTTCCCATCAATAGGAATGTACCCAGAACCCATCAGGAGAAGTAATTTAAATAAACCCACTACAAATGCCATTTTGAAAAAAAATGCTAGGTTTCGTATTATTTTAAATAAACCCACTACAAATGCCATTTTGAAAAAAAATGCTAGGTTTCGTATTATTTTACATAGCAGTAAGTGTACAGACTTCTTCAACAAATGTCTCAACGTTCCCAAGAATCCAGCTATCCAGGACTTTGGCCAAGGAAAGCCAACTGGCTCCACTAACAGAATATTTCTAAAGTTCTTCGAAAGCCATATAGGCTTCTTCCTTCCTTCCATATTTGCCACAGACCACTAATCCTTAGTAAGCCCCTCTTACGGCTGCTCTGCTAATGAAAACATTATTTTGTTTCTTATCTGTGGGCTTGGAGTTTTTCTAGGGGCAGATTGGGGGAAGAAACAAAAGATATTGAAATCACAACTCTGCACATTTCTTTTTTGTTTTGTTTTGTTTTTGTTTTAATTTTTTAAAACTGCACATTTTAATGAAGAAGGAAACTAATGTGCAGGAGAATCACAAATCCTTCCTTAACACTTATCATTCAAAAAAATGGTGTAATATACAACTAGAAAATCTAAAACAAGTACTATCTAGGGTCTGAATTAACAGAACCAATGAATCCACACTGAAGGATCAAAGTATCAAAATATGAAATCCCTCAGTGAGTCAGCATTTATTGTAAGACACTATGTGCCAGTCAGTTTGCTGAGTACTGTGTATCCCTCTCCCCAAAAAAGCAAAAAAATTACTCCTGCTTTTAAGGGATATATGTTCAGATGGAAAAATATGTAAAAAAACCAAACCAACCAACCTACGTATATGCAAAGTACAGATGAAAATAATCTGAAAAAAAGACAGCATTAGCAGCTGGGAGACAAAGCCAGACTTCCTGCAGAAAGTGGAATTTTGAGTTGTCTTGAATGAAACCAGGGAAATTAAGGGAGGAGGTAGCACAGCAGAGCATTTCAGATTGGAGAGCCAGCCAATGCAAAGTCACAGACAGAAGATGGAGGGTCCTGCGCTTCAAAGAACTGCAGGGCAACTGGATTGTAGAGTTCAAGGAGGGGAGCAAGGATAGAAAAGGACTGGAAAGGGCCACATTTTGATAAGATTGAAATGACAAAAAGAGAACTTCATATTTATCTTTGATATGACAGGGATCCCCTATAATTCCTGGGGGAGGGCAGAAAGGGGTGATACTGAGATGGTCACTTACTGTTTAGAAAAATCATCCAGGCAACTGAGTGAAAGAAGAATTGGACTGTGAGGAGGTCCTTGAAGCAGGGAGACAAATCATGATTTTGCAATAGTTCAGGCAAGAGGAGATGAGGGTCTGAACTAGGGTTGTGGACTTACAAATATAGAGAAGGGACATTGTGCAGGCAGAAACAAGAAATTTCTGCATATAAGTGAGAGTAGTCAGCATTGGGTGATTGAGAGGGTACTCCTTCTCTCAGTGGAAATAGGGGATATTTAAGAAGTAATACATAGGAAAGGAGGATTAAGTCCAGAAGCAGAGAGATTGGGGGCAGGGGGAGACAAGTTATGTTTTGGGTCTATTAAATCTAAGATGCCTTTGAGACATGCAGTATGAAATACCTTATTTATTGGTCTAGTCAATTAGGAATTAGTGACTTGCTTGGGGCGGGGGGAATCATACAGCTTATAATAAATATTATGTTAAGTAATAAATATCTGAGGTCAAATTTGAACTCAGGTCCTCCTGATTTTAGGGCCAATGCTTTATCCACTGCATAATCAAGTTGCTCCCCAGTACAACAAATCTTAGAGGTCACTGGAAATGCACAAAAAGCTTAGTAAAGAGACTAGAGTTGGATATACAGATCTGGGTATCTTTGGTACAAAGATGGATCATTGGGACCGTAGTGAGGTAGTATAGAGAAGAAAGAGAAGGGGGCCCAGGACAGAGTCTTGGGGTAGAGGACTTGACATGGAAGAAGGATCAGCAAATGGAAATGAGAATGGATAGACTTAGGAGGAGAACAAGGAGAGAACAGTGTCAGGAAAAACCTAGAGAAGAAAGAATATTCAGAAAGAGGTGATTAACAGAATCCAGTAAGAGGGATTAAAAAGGAGCAAGACTGAAAAAAAGGCCATTAGATTTATCAATTAAAAATAAATTGTTAACTCTGAAAAAAGAAATTTCAGTTCAATGAGGAGGATGAAAGTCAGACTGAAGAGGGTTTCTTTATTTTTTTATTTTTCAACATTTACTTTTATAAGATTTTGATTTTCATTTTTTTCATCCCTGTCTTTCTCTTTCCCTCTCTCCCCAAGACAGCATGCATTCTGAAATAGGTTATACGTGTACAATCATATGTCATGAAAAAAATCTGAAGAAAAGAGTAAAACCACAAGAAAGGAAAAAAAAACAAAAAGTAAAGATAGCAAATATGCTTCAATTTGCATTCAGATTTCATAGTTCTTTCTCTGGATATTGATAGTACTTCTATCATTAGTCTTTTGGAACTGTCTTAGATCATTCATTGTTTTGCTAAGAAGAACAAAGTTGATCATTAAAAAATGTTTCTTTGTGTACAATGTTCTTCTAATTTTGCTCACTTCATTCAGCATCAGTTCATTCAAGTCTTTTCAGGTTTTTCTCAAATCTGCTTGTAATTTCTTGTAAAACAATAGTTTTCCATTACATTCATACATCACAGTTTGGTCATCCATTCACAATTGATGGCCCTCTCCTCAATTTTCAATTTTTTTTTCAGAGGGTTTAGAAGTGAAGGCATTGATTGGTGATGATTTTTTTCAAGAGTGTAGCCACAAAGAGGAGGAAGTTAGTGGGATTCCAGAAGACCTGACATCACATCCTGCTGGAGAGATATCCTTCAAAGACATCAGCTGAACCTGGTATCACAATAAGCAAGTCATTAAATTTCCCCGTGCCCCAGACAACTTTCTGTAAGTTTCAGAGAAGATACTGCTCTACAGAGCTACTTACACGAGAGAAATCATAGGTCTGGTATAAAAAAAGGATCCAAAAGCTATTTGTCATGGATAAGGATTATTCACTAAATATGGAAGCATTTTCTCAGAACACATGATAGTTAACTGGATGCTTTTAGCTTTGGGTGTCTTGTGTAAATAATCTCCACTGAGACGTTCTATGGGCTCATTTAACACATCTACTTGGTAAATCAGTTTTTGCCTAGAGTTCTCTTTTCTACAATTCCCTAGTACCCTAACCTGAAAGAATTCCACTTTTTGGTCCAATTAACATTAATGTCTAAAATCTCTAGACTTCTAGACTCCAGCAGAGTGATACTCTTCAAAGGAGTAAAGCCTCCCTCCTTCTTGTAATGGGAAGAAAAAAAGTTTACAAAATGAAATTAGAACCACTGTGAAAGGTTACTTCCATTGATGTTTATTTTAGTGGAAATAATAACGAACATTGTTCACCATCTAATACTTCACAAATGTCTTCACAATGATATAACAAATTAGATAGTGCAAATATCTTTATTCACGTGTAAGGAAAGTCAAACTTAGAATGACTTGCCCACAAACAAGTTACTATCACACAGAAGGTCTGCCAGATTTGGAAACTATGTCTTCTGGTTCCAAGATCAATCAATGTTCTTTCCCCTATACTATGCAGCCTCTTACCTTTCCAGTCTGGAGATGAGGTTTGTCGTCCTCCATGCATTTTCAATTACTGTTACTCCACTTTCCATAATAGTAATAATAATAATACCTGACATTTATGTAGTATATATATACACCAAACTATCTGCTAAGTATTTTACAATAATTATTTCACTTGAACACCACAGCTATGGCAGGTAGGTGCTATTATTATCTCCATTTTACAGATGAGGAAACTGAAACAGGCATAGATTAAGACCAGGGTCACACAGCTAGGAAGTCTTCCTGACTTTCAGCCTGGCACTTTGTATACTGGCTACATTTTCCACATTTTTTCAGTCCCTGACATCTCACTTTAAAAGAGTCACTAAGCAACCAAAATATTGGGTGATCATAATGGTGTGGAATCTGGGAACCATGTTTATACAAAAAAGGTTGGAAAACACTTACTTGGAGAAGATTAAGGGGAACTATTTTTTCTGCCTTCAGCTATCTAAAGGGCTATATGATGATGGGATTTTGACATACTGTCTTTTCACTAACTAGCTCAGGTCTTAGACTCATTAACAATTCCTTCAAGCTTCAAACATTAATTCTCCACAACCCCAGGTTCTCTATGAGGAGAAAATCAGTTTTCATTGCCTCACTCCTCTTGCTTTGTGATGATTGTATAATTAATTTCTGGGGTGTATAAAGAGACTTTTCAAATTAAGCATTACAGGGACCAGATAATGTTTGGGGGGGATGAAAAGGTTAATAATCATAGTTAGTAGAGGTTTTTAGTTTAACCATGGTACTTCATTAGTGCTCCCCTCACCACCCTTCTCCTGTTAAATCCTTCTTTGTTGAGACTCTGGTTTTAGTTTAGTATTAGTCCCATGGCTATGGAAATGATGGCCTGGACTGCCCTTTGAAGTCTTATGAAATTTGCCTTTTCTGCCCTCAGGAGGGTAAACAGTTAGGTTGGGAGAGACTTCCTGTTTACTTTCCCTTAGTTTGGTCACCTTGGCTCACTTCATCTAAAATTTACTGGCCAAAGCTAGCCTCTACTAAATGCTCCAACTGGAGGTGTGAAGGACTTACATTGCTGGTGGGCAGATATTAGCATGCTTGAACTGATACCATCTCCCACCTGAGGAGGCTAGAGAGCCTTCTTTCAGAAAATCACATTCACATGCAATGGAATGATGTACAAGAGACATAAACAGATACTCACTCTGTAGCTAGTTCTAGTGTGCTATGATGTGGCTATGTAGGCATTAAAAAGGCCGTACTTGACCAAAGCCTTACCTTTCTCTTGGTCCTACTCATTCCTTTAAACAGAATTGTTTAATCAATCAAATGCATTTGTCAAGTGCTTCTTATGTGTCAGGCACTCTGCTAGGCAATGGAGAATCAAAGACAAAAGCAAAAATAGTCCCTGCGTTCAAGAGTTTTTAAGATAGCTGGATGTGTAGAGGTACATGATTTTGAGAGGAAGACAGTAATGATATTATGATCTTTATTTTAAGAGAAGTTAGGTGGTGCAGTGGATAAAATAGCTTAGAGTGAGAAAGCTATTCTTTCTGAATTCAAATCCAGCCTCAGACACCTAGTAGCTGTGTGATTCTAGCAAATCACTTAACCTTGTCTGCCTCAGTTTCCTCATTTGTAAAATAAGCTGGAAAAGGAAAAGGCAAACCATTCCAGTATCTTTGCCAAGAAAACTCCAAATGTAACACTTCCTAGCTGAGTGACCCTGAGCAAGTCACTTAACTCCAATTGCCTTGGCCAAAAAAAAAAAAAAAAAAAAAAAAAGAAAAGAAAAAGGAAAAAGAAAGAAAGAAAACTCCAAATGGGTCATGAAGAGTTGGATATCACTGAAAAAAATGACTGAATACCAACCACCTATGAGGCTGAGAGAGATAAGGGAATTTACTTGTAGTCACACAGCTAGGATCAATGGCAAAATCTGCACTCAAGCCTTCAGGGCTCTAACAATACTCCATCCATCATGTCAGGGATGATATGGTCCAATCTGCTTATTTAAGATTATTTTGGTAGCTGTGTGTAGACTAAGTTGAATAGATTGGCAAACAGAGAGACCAGTCGATAAGATATTTTATGGAAATGTGGGTGAGAGGACTTTGTGTATAGAAAAAAGAAAGAAAAAAGAAAGATTTTGTTGAGGTGGAATAAGCAAGGTTTAAGCACTGATTGGGTATAAAGATGAAGGAAAGGAGAAAAGTCAAGGATCACTTCAAAATTTGAGTCTGAAATAGAACAGCTGGAGTAAGGAGTTAGAAGGGAAGAATATGACTTTCATTTTGACCATGTTGACTTTGAGATGTTTAAGGAGCATTCAGGGAGGTTTCTAGCAGGAATCTGGAGAAACAGGAATTATGGAAAGATATTTAGGATGTATATATAGATTTAGTAGGCAAAGGCATAAGGATGAGATGGGAACCAATGGGAAAAGATTAAGAACTCAAGCAAAAGAACATATAAGGAAGAGAGTCTAGAACTTTAAGGTGAAATGGGATTATAATGTAGGAAATT
Source organism: Sminthopsis crassicaudata (assembly GCF_048593235.1). Lineage (NCBI taxonomy): Eukaryota > Metazoa > Chordata > Mammalia > Dasyuromorphia > Dasyuridae > Sminthopsis > Sminthopsis crassicaudata. The sequence continues at coordinate 611,428,577 of NC_133618.1, forward strand.
AGATTAGATGATCTCTCAGCCAATTTCCAGCATAAAATCTTATGATTCTAAGAAAACCACCATTCAACTGGGGGCTGGAAAAAGACTGTTCTGCCTGCAGTTTTGCAAAGGCAGCTGTAAAAAAAAATCAGTGAAAAGCAATGGCTTTGGCCTTTCTTTTCCAGATTCCATGGTGACCATCTTCCTTCTTGTTCTTGTAATTGCATTGTTTTTTTCATACTATGATTGCCAAAATTACAGTTGACTTTCCATTAGTTATATTTAATTTGGTGATATTTGAAAAAGAGGGCTAACTTAATTTGCACTGTAACCCGTTTCATTTATCAAACATCTACTAAACACCTGCTATAAGGTAGCACTGTGATTAGTCCTGAAAATTGTACAAAATTTAGATAAGACATGATTCTTATTCTCAGAAAGGCATTATATCCTTGCATTTCAACAATTGGTCATACAGAGCAGCTGCTAAAAATGTCATTTAAAAATATATTTGTTTCTCTATCGATTTATAAACATAATTTATAACCATAAACATAGTTATGTCTAATGAATATAATAAGTAGAAATATAATTAATTTATCCTAAAGAAGCAATAATCAACAGAATATTTAATTACTTCTTTTTCTTTCAATTGTGGTTATCTTGTCATTCTTAACCAAAGGACTAAAATATCTATACAATTAATTACCTAGAGTCTTTGGGATGAATTAAAAATTCACTAAAAATCTCAATGACTTGAAAGTCATTTCTCCATTTTACCAAGTTAATTCCTCCTTTTGGAATAAGACAAAACAAAACCAAGAGGTATGCAGTATGCTATAAATCAGTTCTGGGTTTTTGGTGTCATTGCTAGAAGCCTCCTCTGCCAACTATCCTATCAGAACGACCTGCCACCGGTGGCTGAGACAGGTACATTTAGACTGAGGTGTCAGTTTGTAGCAAATTCATGGCTAGCACACAATAAAGACTAGGACAGCAGCTTCCACATTCTTCCTGTACAAACAGTAGAGCAGAAAGGAGAGCAATCCAATTTACAAGGAGTCTAGCAGCCAGGCAAAAGGCAATAAACCAGAAAATCACTGAAGAAAATCAGTAGAGCATAAGCTAAATTAAATACAGGATTTGTGAACCAATTTACACACATCAAAGGAAGAGTATGCGAGACACACTTGGATGTGTGTAGACATAAGATAGAAAATCACAAACTTTTCACTTTTAGGATGCTATGACCTGACTAAGGACAGTGGAAACAAAGAGCCATGGCTATCTGACAATGGAGCAGTGGGCCTTGAATAACATTACTGGGAAGATTTTTGTCCTGTTTTTTCTAGGCCACAGAAATATAAAAAGCAATGAAATTAGTCCATGGGGGTTGCAGACTCCAAATAAAGTACACCTCTGATACTTAAGGATAAAGTTGGAAAGTATCACCTTCTGAAATAAAACCTTTTCTCTTAAGTCATTGTGTGTTTATTTTATTTATCTATTTATTCATTCAGTCTCTTAAATACCCAACCATCTGTACATACATTTATGTATTTATCTATCTTATCTATCATCATAAGTTTGTGAACATGTTGAATTCCCCCCCAACCTCCATAGAAAATTAGCTCCTTGAACACAAGGACTATTTGTGCCATTTTGCATTTATCTCCTTAGCACTCAGCACAGCATCTAGCATCCTGTGTGTGCCTAATAAATACTTTTTAATTTATTAAATGATCCAAAAAAGAATCTACATAAAATGATTGAGATTAGCTAGCTATAGAAATAATTCACCCTAAGATATGGTTTATAAAAATAATCCTAATAATCCTGAATCTTATCAAGAGATTTTGAATACAAATAGGAGATTCTAACCTAGAGAAGTAATATAAGAGAAGCTATAATTTTGAAAACTATAACATGAATAATAAAAGCAAACCAAAAAGTAGTAGTCTACATATAGTCTGAAAAAGGAAGGAATAAGAACCTGTCATTATTATTCCCTAGTACCTTTCTAGTTATCATTCTAAATCATTAGTTTCTAGTTATTCACAAGGAAATGTGAATAGAATAATTAGAATTCCCTAGAATGAAGAATAGAGCATTCTTTTTTTTTAAACAACTTCCTTTGCTCTAATTCTAGTCAACACATAACCTAATTTTGCAATCTTTTTTGGACTTACCCACTGAGGCAATGACTTGTATAGACAAACCAACATGGGTCTTGAGCCTAGGTAAAGCTCCCATTCTGGTTTGTAAGTCTCTTACAAATTCATTTAGCCTAACGGGATTTCTTGGAGCCTGTTCACCACTGAGCAAACTAATAAATATGAATTTCTGAACCTGCAAAGATAAAGACTCAGGGAGTGGCAATAGATGGGGCCCACAATTGTGAATGAATACTAGTACTAATGTTGATAATATGGCAACTACATTATTTGTTTATGATATAAATGAATAATTTTCATATTTTAGCACTAGACATCACTTCACTGCCAATTCTCCAAAACAGTACTAGTTTTCCCAGTATAGTGAAAAAAATTAGGGGGGGGTTGTCATTCAATAGCAATAGAAATAACTATCTTCATCTGACCTTTTCTTCTAATGGTCAATGAATGAGAAAAGTTTGAAAACTGCTCGTATGTACTAAAGAAGAGACGATCCTTTGCTCATTTGGGCCAATATTTGATCTGTGCTATCATCCCCATTTTTTTAGAAGCTAGATTCTCTTTGTCTTATTGCACAAAGTTCAGGATACATGGTTTAACTGTCTTGATGTTTTTGTTTTTCAGAAATATTTTTTCCTCTTTCTTTTCCTGGCTTAGAAAATAAAGAAAACTAAAAGAAGAACTGGTATTTTTTCTGCCTTTAAGCAGAGAAAAATGAAAAGAAAATAGATGGGCTTTCAGAAGAGTAAACTTGATACCAAAAAACTAAAGAAATCTCAAGGAATATACATATAAGACAAACACACTTGCTTTTTAAGTGCTCCTCTCTTCAGAGACAGGCTTATTCTGAGAAAAATACAAGTCTTCTTTCCCAGGGCACTGTCTGTTTGGTGTTAGTGATGTCGATGACAATGATTCGCCTGTGTTTTCTTTGATTTCTTTCCTTCCATCACTTTTTATGCCTAATACAAAGGGTCACCAATTCACAAAAGGTGTAGTGATATAGGATTAAAACAAATGACAGTTTCAGGTACATGCTCATTGTTCATGATCTTTCCTTTCCCTATATTTCTTTTGTTCTCTTCATTTCTGGAAACATACAAGCACAAAAGTCACAGTAGGCAAGACTTCATGAATAATTTTTAAATGAAAAAATTCAGCGACATAAGCAAGGACTAATTATTTTACCTTTTTGAATTTTGGAAGGCAATTTTGCTGTCAACTTTTTTATCTCAAAAAAAACTATGTTCTGCCAAATATTATGTGATTAATATCTTAAAGCAATAAATAAAGGGCAATGAAAAAGTTATAATTCTTGCAGTCACAGTCACAAATCTTCAATCTAATTTTCTATGAAGACTGATTAAAATCATGTATCTGAATATCCTCATTCAAAATAATCTTTGATGCTATGGGTCCATTTCAAGTGAATTAAAAGGCTTGAAACAGTCACACAAATCTATCTAAAAACCAAGCAAGCAAACAAACAATCAAATAACATTTATTAAATGCTTAATGTATTCCAGGCACTGTGTAAAATGCTTAAGATACAAAGAAAAAGCTAAAAAAAAATTCCTGTCCGTCTCTGTCTTTAAGTAGCTGATATTCAAATAAAAGGGACATGGAAATAACTAGTGCAAATAATGAATTCACACTATTTGAAATTATAATTATGCAAAACATGGTTATTAGTTCCAGTCTACTGGAAATATGCCAGGTGAATTTGAATCATGTGACCACTTAACAGGATTCATCCTTTGCCTTAATCAGGAGGTATGTGTATGGCTGGGATGGTGAGAAGGGAGAGAATTCCAGCTACATGGGCCATCTAGTTAGTGTTAAAAACACTGAGACAGAAAATATGAGGAATGACAAAAGGAAGGAAAGTTGGACCACCATGTGTGCACAGGAGTTAAATAAAAGAACAGAAAGATAAAAAGAGATCAAGTTATGAAGAACATTAAATGCTAAACTGAGGACTTAGTATTTCATCTTGGAGGCAACAGGAAGCCATTAGAGTTCACTAAATGGAGGAAGAAACAAGGTCAGACCTGTGCTTTAGGAAAACCTCTGAACCCTGAGTGGATGGATTATAGTGGGGAGGGGGAAATAAATGAGAAGGATAGGAAATATATGGTGATCAATTAGTGCTTGAAGAAGAGAGTTCACAGCATCTAGGAGATGATGTCCACAGGTTTCTGGATGGGGGTAACCAAGCAACAAAAATACATGCAAATCCCTTTCCTAATCTGGTTGTCTTTGGCTCTACAATAATAGAAAGAAGCGCACTTAGCATCAAACAGCATTGTAGAAGATTAGATGTGACTGTAAAGTAATGAAACTGATTTCCATTTATTACACCACAGAAATCAATCTCATTACTTAATAGTCAGACCTTAATATTATTCCATCTTAGCTTATAATAATAAAAGAACATAAATAAGCAATTAAATATTTGATGTAAAAAAAGTATTTCAAAAAACTATTTTTAAGAAAAAAATTTTCATTATTTTTAGAATCGGAACCATTAATTACAATACTGAAAAGAATTTAACACTAAATACAGTGGGCTTTTGCATATACATAGTCGAACAAAAAAGGATTGCCCATGAAACTGCAGGTTAAAAGAATCTTTAAAACAAGGGATTATTAACCTTGTGGGGACCCCTTCAGCAGTCTGATGAAGCCTGGGGGACTCTTCAAATATGTGTTGCCTACATTAATAATCAAAAGAAATGTTGAATTTCAGTTAGATGTTAATAAAAATAAAGATGTCATTTGTTCCCATTCAAGTTCACAGACCCCCTTAAAAAGTCCTCACAGTGGTGGGTCCATCAATTTAACAATTCCTTGCTTTAGAATATAGATAGTATTATAATATACAAAAACTACCAGTGTTTGTGCATTTATTTCTTAAGGTTTTTTTTAATATGTATAAATAAAAATAAGTATCCACAGGTAATCTGCATCATTAAAATAAACAAAAGCATAGACATCTGAATATGTCTCCAATTCTGTATGGAGAACAATATTTCAGAGAGCATTTGAGTCAATGAAGAAAATGAGACACTAAAACTTACCTCAAAAACTATTTATACTTATTTAAAATTTCTCTATTTCACAATCTGCTATTTTCAGACTTTGGCACTGCCAAATTCATAATGGTTTTTATATATACAGTTCCAAATGTTAAAAACAAGTTATAAAAAGTAAAGAACTCTGAAAATAGACTTAAAAAGAAAATTCACGCCCTACATACAAATCTGCAAAAGCTGAAAAGGTGGTAGAACTGGTTATTTCCTCAAACATCCATTCACTTTAAATTTCATCTTTGGGTTGGAAAACAACAGTAAATATACTTACTTTGAAGGATAACTTTCTAGAAAGTTCTAAAACTATGGCTTTAAATAGAAAAGTTCCAGACTTTGACTGTACTCTAAGTCAGTTCCTCCTAGGCTACACAAGGACCATGTTTGGGTAGGGTGTAATGAGAAGGTTAAGATCTATTTTTAAAATTTCCAATTGAATGACTGTTGTCAGTGTTAAGGGGAATACCAAGTATATAGCACAGTCCATTGCACCCACTACTCCAGATTAAAAGATTGGAAGAGGGTAAATGTTGCTCAGATTTTTATGAAATGCAAGAGAACTGAGTCTTTAAGCCAGAGACCAGTGAAGTAGACTTTGATTCCCCCAAAAAATGTAGATTGAATCAATCATTAAAGAGATGGTGAATACCTAGAAAAGGAAGTAGCAACGACAAATAGCCAGCATGACTTCATTGAGAATAGTCATGCCAGACAAACTTCCTTTTCGGATAAGATTACTGACCTAATTACTGAGAGAAATGCAATAGATATATTTCACCTAGATTTTGTCAAAGCTTTTGCTAATTTTAGCTCATACTGTTCTTGTAAAGAAGATGGAAAGGTATGGATTAGCCAAAAGTATAGTCAAATGGATTCAGAATTGGTTGGAAGGCTGGGATCAAAGAATGGTTGTTAATGGTTCCATGTCAATGTCAACATGGCAAGGGGTTTTTAATATATCTTAGAAATCCACATTTTCTTGATCCTGAATTATATTAATTTTTAAAAATTAAATAGGAATATAAAGGCATACATGGTAGGCTCTTCAGATTCACAGATGGCACAACACTGGGAGGGCTAAGTAACAGTGGATGACAGAGTCAGGATCCAAAAGAACCTTGATAGGACAGCACAATTAAATAAATCTAATAAAATAATATTCAGTAGATATAAACAAATGGAACATCTTCCACTTGGAGGAAAAAAGTCTATTTGAGAAAGGATAAGGTAAGGAAGATATGGCTAGACAGTAGTTCTGAAAAACAATTTCAGGGTCTTAGGCAATTGCAATTTCAATATGTCAGGGAAGCCAAAAACACTAATGCAATCTTGAATTTCATTGAAATGGTCTTTGCTTCTTGAAAGAGGGAGGTGCCAGTCCTACTGAACTGTAATCTCTAGATTTCATCTATTGTACTGTGTTCAGTTCTGAGTGTCACAGTTCAAGAAGGCCATTTATAAGCTTAGAAATATGCAGAAGATGACAACCAGGGCAGTAAAGGTTGCCTTGAGTTCAGGTCTTTTGAGGATCATCAATCGAAGGAATTGGACATGTTTAAATTAGAGAAGAATGGACTTGTAAAAAGATGAAAACTTCAATAATTTGAAGGGCTTTCCCTATAGAGGAGAGCTTAGATTAGAAGGCAGAATAAAATAATTTTATCAATGGGTAAAAGTAGTAAGAGGCAAATTTAGGCTCAAATATTAGAGCTTTCCAAAAGTAGAATAGGCTGCCCTGAGAGGTAGTGTTTCCCCATCTGGGATGTCTTCCAGATGTTGGGTAGCTAAAATGAAGATTCCTTTTCATCTGTGTTAAACTTAATGCTTGATGAGGTCTTTTCTAACTCTCAAGTTCTGAGATAACATGACAGAACTACTGCATTTTGCTAAATTGTTAGGGTTTTACCCTGAAATATATTTTGATAAATCTTCAGAGTTTAAGTGGAATCATCATATTTTCATAAATTCTCGAACAACCGTTGGCTAGTTTGATGCTTAATTTCCTTGATTCTCCTCATTGTTATGACATTTCCTCCTATGTCACCCTTAAAGAGTCATTCTTTTCTTCTTACTAACCCCTCAAATAACTCTACCTCTCAAAGATCTGATTTCAACCTCCTATTCTTCTTTGTACACTATCTTCCTTAGTAAACTTAAACTTTCCTGGTTTTAATTCTCAGTTTTGCATATAGGACATTCAGCTCTATATTTCCATATATCTCTCCTCCAATTCAATGAAATTTAATACATGTAAATATATCTATATTTCTGAGAGCTACTATGCTAGAATCTCAGGACATGAAAATAAAAAATTACATGCTCCTTGACCTTGAAGCGTTTATAAATTAATAAAATGCTTAGAAATTTGCAATACAATGATAATTCAAGTTGGAATTTGAATAGAATACATAGTAGAGAGGTCTACTTTCTCTACAGAGAAAGATGAGAATATAGAGAGGAAAGGATAACCTGTTGCTGGAGTAGTCAAAGAAAATATCATGGAGAATATAGCACTCTAGTCATGTTTGGAAGGATGAGTATCCATTTTGGACATGAAGATGTGCCTACAAAAATATATGAAAATGAGAGAAAACAGGACAAGGTCTAAGAATGGCAGTCTTCCTGTAGTATTAATTAGGTCAAAACTAGTAATGTGAAGTACAGGGAAATGAAATTACCAGATTTGTGCATTAGGAAGATAAATATAATTTTGGCAATTGTATGAATAGTATATTAGAAAGGATGGAAACTAGAAAGAGATGAGTTAAAAGGCCATTATAATAATATAGGCAAAAGGCAATGAAAACCTAAACAACAGTTGTTATAATGGAGCTAGAAACAAGGTGATGAATATGAGATCTCCTCCCTATAAATGTTAAGAAAGATTCTGAGCAATACATTTTAGGAAATCATAAAATAATTTCCCATGTGTTATTAAAATCAAAGGACAGATAGACTGAAGATTAAATCTATGATATGCCAATAGAAATGAACCATAGGAGATGGAGATGAGAAATAGAGAATATTTTTATAGGCTTTATAGATGAAGAAGAAAGGAGGAGAGAAGGAAAAGAAGAATCAGATAAACACAGAATAACACTCCTATGGGCAAAGAAGAAAACTTTTTTAAACTTTAGTACTAATAGTAAATATAATACTGATAATACTTTAGTAAAAATAGTTTTTTTAAAAAATTATATTCTAAATGATGATATGGTTATATGTAAACAAAGAATAATATTAATTATGAAATTAAAGTTTTGAATAGAATACTAAAAACTGAATTTGATAGACATATGGAGAGTACTAAATAAAAATATTAGGGAATTGATTTTTCATATCAATCACATGCTTCATTTATTAAAACTAATCACCATATAAGATATAAAAAGATATACAGAAAGGCTAAAATTTTAAGAACTCTCATTGTGACTATAACATAATAAAATAAATAAATTAAATAAATAAAAATAGTGAACAAGGAAAATTTGATCAAAAAGTGAAAATTTAAATTGAAACTAATTATTTTCTAAATAACGCTTGACTAAAAATCCAAATTACAGAAATAATAATAAAGTATTTTAAATATGATGACAATAATAACAAAATATATCAAACTTTGTATGATACATCTTAAGTAATTCTCAGGGACAAATTTGTATAACTGAACATTTATATCAATAGAAACAAAATAAAATAAAATAAAAGAGTTCTCTTCTCTCCAAACGAAAATAATAACAAAACCAGAACCAGATATATTTGAAAGCAAATTTAACCAAATATTTAAAGAATAAATAATCAGTTCTACAAAAACTATGTTCAGAAATAGACATCATTATACTGGATTCTTTCTGAAAGACAAATCTACATCGATGCCCCAAACCAGAGAATAGAATAAATAAAAGGGAACAATATAATTAACAAATATTGACATATAATAAATAAAATATCTGCAAATAAAACATAATAATATATAAAAATTACTCGTTGTGACCAAGTTAGATTAACATAGCTTAGGAGATATATTTGATGGAGCACAAATCAGGAAGAATTTAAACTCTTGTCTTAAATACCTACTATGTGACTCTAAGGAAGTCACATCAGTCTGTTTCCTTATCTTAAAATTTTGATAACAGTACCTATCTTACATGGTTATTTTATCAAATAAGATAATGTGCTTTATAAATGCTATTAGAATAATAAAATAATAATAATAATGACATGATTATATCAATTAAATGTAGTTTTATAAATTCATCAAGTTCCTAGTATAGGACACTGTTTACCAAATCAAGTTATCACCATGCTGATTTATTCTCTCTGTCAAAAGCTGATACTTTTTGACTTAAAGATCATTTTATCCTTCAAGAGGAAAAAACTTACATTCTATTCTGACTCACCAACAGAGAGAAACTGATTGTTAGAATGAAGATGATGAAAAACTTGGGAGGAAAAGAACATTCCTTTCTAGAATTTGTGATAGATGAAAGCCAAGCATAATCCTTCATGCATTTGGGTAGTGGGGATTTTAAAATGTTCAGTAGAAGAACAAGTAGGATACTACAGACTAAAATTCTTTAAGGGAAGCTGACTCAGGAGAGATAGGAAACATGAAAGAATGAAATTCAGAAGATACAAAAGGAAGCACTTTCAATGAGGAAGAAAAAAAGAACCTGTCATAGGAAACCAATGTGGATGCACAGAGAACTCAGCAACCAACTTAGATTTTTAAAATGATATGTACAGGAGCCACTAGGTGATAAAGAAGATAGAACAATTGGCCCTGAATTCAAATCCTACCTCAAACAACTTACTAGCTGTGTCATATTGGGCAAGTCACTTAACCTTGATTGCCTTTTTAAAAATATGCACAATAGACAGACCCAAGTGCAAGAAATATCCCATAAATTAGAAAGCTAAAGACAGAAAGAAAAATCTTTGGGGTTTTTAGAAGGAGGACTAAAGAACAGCACTGTTGTTTGGAGTGGGTGGGATGATGATAACAGATGATGGAGAGAAGAGATTATTACTCCATTTGCACTCTGCTCCTATCTTTTCCCACAAGAAGACTAACATTTGCATGGAAAATGACAGAACAACATTATCTAACACAGCGTTGGTACCCCCAAAATAAAAGATTAGGAAAAAGTGTACCTGGATGCTCCTGGTTAATTCAAATTACTTGTCCCTATGAACTACATCCCTAGATACTCATAGTAGTTATGACTACTGAGCCACTATATGTGATATTAAAAGGATCATGGAAAACAGAAGAGAAACTACAGGACTGCTAAAAGGTAAATTCTGTCCAGATGTTCAAAAAAATGAAAAAGGGATGGAATTATCAAACTATCATCAGTGAATCTGAATTTGATTCCTGGGAAAATTCTAGAATAGTTCATCATTAAAAATACTGTGTGAACATCTAGAAAAAGAAGTGGCAATTTCAAAGAACCAAAAATTTCATCAAAAATAATCTATGCATTACTAACTATTGTTTTTGGTTTTTTGCTTTATTACTAAATTGATAGGTCAGAAGCAGATAGGTAGCATGGTAGGATAGAGTTCTGGGCCTGAAATCAAAAAGTCTCATCTTTCTGAATTCAAATCTAAAATCAGACACTTTCAGAAATTAGGAGTTGATAGTTTCTTTATAGATTATGTTGGTCAGATATGCTCTAGAATATCATGTTCAGCTCTGTGAGTCACAGTTTATGAAGCATATTGATTAATTAGAGTATCCAAAAGAAAGCAACTAAAGTAGTGAAGGCCCATGAGTCCATTGTTCCAGAAGGCTCTGTTGTTTAGCCATAAGGATATGTTGGCTGGTTTCAAATATCTGAAGGACTGTCAAATGAAAGAAAGATTAGATTTGTGTTTGGCCCAAGACAGAAACAAGGAATAAACAGTTGCAAAGTTTCAAAGAAGCAAAATTATGCTAGATGTCAAGACAAACTATTAACAAATTAACTAAAAGGGAAAGGGCAGTTAGCACCAGAGTTCACAGAATGTGCAAGACTTGGAGTCAGGACTACTCATCTTCCTGAGTTTAACTTTGACCTCTGACACTTAATAGCTGTGTGACCCTGGGCAAGTCACTTAATCCTGTTTGCCTCTGTTTCCTCATCTGTAAAATGAGCTGGAGAAGAAATGTCAAGTCACTCCAAGAAAACCCCAAATAGGGTCACAAAGAGTAGGATAAAACAGAAATAAATGAACAACAAAGACAAATAGTAGAATAAATTGCTTTGTGAAATGTAGAGGGCCACAGATAGTGGGGGAATTCTGGGTAAGGTATAAGACCTGTCAGCCCAGAGGGAACCTACTGACAATATCTGCTTTGGTTCCCCATTTCCATTTGATGCTCTTAACCTTCCTGAGAAGTCAACTAGGGCATGACTACCTGTGTTCTACTTGAAGCAAGGATCTCCTTGACTTCTTAGAAAGGGTGAGAGCCCTTAGGCGAGATGAGGAGCTAAACCAGACACTGTCAGCAGATTCCTTCTGGGCCAAAGGGTCTTTATATCTTATCCAGAATTCCCCCCCTATCTGTGGCCCTCTACAGTGAAAGGTCTTCAAGTAGAGGCTGAATAATCAACAAGTATTTTATAGTGGACATTCCTTTTCATAAATAGTTGAATAAGATGGATACTGAGGTCCTTTTTAACTCTAGTATCAGGTGATTTTTTGATTTATTGTTTTTCATTTTCATATTTTCTTTTGATCCTATTTATGTTGCAATAGTTTTATATTTTAAAATAATACTTAAAAATTTTTACACTAAAAAAGTTAGAATAAGGGGAGTAAAAGAACTTGAATTTTAACAAGAACAAATCCAACTAATACAACTGAATAAAAATAAGCAAATGCTGATATTTAATCCACAGAGAGGCAACTAACTGTCAAGGTATACCTAGAGATAACAAGGGCTAAGAATTTGAAATGAATAGGCAGTAATAAACTACTAATATAATTTTAGTTATATCACTGAAAAGCTTCATATCACCAGGCAAGAAGATAAGACTCACATTCTACATAACTTGGAACAAATCAAAAACACTGAATTCAACTAAGGGTACCTCCCTTGTAAAAAAGACTACATACATCTCAAAGCAAGGAAGAAAAAAACATTTATATTCTTTTCTTTTGTAGTTTATCTCTTTCCTAAGTTTGAACTGATCAAGTTTCTAATGACATTGTACTAAATACTTGCCTTGGTGGTATTCTTCATTCCACTATAACTGAAATTGAATCTAGCTTTGTTAGAAGCCAAATAAAGCCATTACAACTAATAGTATCAGAAGAAAGCTGGACAAGTGCTTCAAAGCATTAAACTAGGCAAATATCTGTAAAAGCATTTTTAAGTTGGAAAATAACCTAATGATATCTTGGATGTGATTGTGCTCATCATGCTCAGACATAAGCTGTGAACTAAGAGAGAAAGGATAAAACTGTTAATCACAAACATAAAATATTACTTATCACATTGGAAATTTATGTATCCTAAAGCAAAAACTCAAAGGATGGTCCTAAAATGTGCATCAAATTGCTGATTTTACTGACATAATAATAATGATATTTTCTTTAAAAATATTTATCAATTTCAGATGAAGAAATTGAAACTATTTCTAGTCATATGAGAAGGTGCTCCAAATCATTATTGATCAGAGAAATGAAAATTAAGACAACTCTGAGATACCACTACAAAGCTGTCAGTTTGGCTAAGATGACAGGAAAAAATAATGACCAATGTTGGAGGGGATGTGGGAAAATTGGGACACTGATACATTGTTGGTGGAATTGTGAATGAATCTAACCATTCTAGAGAGCAATTTGGAACTTGGATCAAAAAATTATCAAACTGTGCATACCATTTGATCTAGCAGTGTTACTACTGGAATTATATCCTAAAGAGATCTTAAAGGGAGGGGATCCACATGTGCAAAAATGTTTGTAGCAGCCCTTTTTGTAGTGACTAGAAACTGGAACTAAATGGATGCCCATCAAATGGAGAATGGATGAATGAATTGTGGTATATGAATGTTATGGAATATTATTGTTCTGTAAGAAATGACCAGATTTCAGAGAGGCTTGGAAAGATTTACGTGAATTGATGCTAAATGAAATAAGCAGAACCAAGAGATCATTATACATGGCAACAACAAAATTATACAATGATCAACTTTGATGGATGTGGCTCTCTTCAACAATGAGATGATTCAAACCAGATGAAAAGAGCCATTTACACCCAGAGAGTGCTGTGGGAGCTGAGTGTGGACCACAACATAGCATTTTCATGCTTTCTGTTATTGTTTGCTTGCATTTTTTGTTTTTCTTCTCAGGCTTTTTTTCTTTCTTTCTAGATTTGATTTTTCTTGTGCAACAAGATAACTGTATAAATATGTAAACATATATTGGATTTAACATATACTTGCATTTTTGTTTTCCTTCTCAGGTTTTTTTCTTTCTTTATAGATTTGATTTTTCTTGTGCAGCAAGATAACTGTATAAATATGTAAACATATATTGGGTTTAACATATACTTTAACATATTTAACATGTATTGGACTACTTGCCATCTAGGGGAGGGGGTGGGGGGAAGAAGGGAACAAAAGGTTTTGCAATGGTCAATGTTGAAAAATTACCCATACATATGCTTTGTAAATAAAAAGCTAACATAATAATAAAGGAGAATAATAATTTGAAAAAAATATTTATCAAAACTTGAATAAAGAAGAATGAATTTCAGACCTGCTAATTTGATCCACTTATTATATAAAAAATGTTCAAGAAACAAGTGGATGATTCTTTTAAGAATGTTACCTATAATTCTCTAAATAGATAAAAGATTCTTATCCTGCTGTGGTTTCCTCGAACATTCTCCAGGTGTCAAATGAAATAAAAGGCAAAAATCTTATAATTTGATGGCTTCTACAGGATTTGAATATAGTAGGTACAAAATAATTCTTGTTTTATTGTATTTTGAACCACCTATAATAGGTAAGAAATTCTTCTAAAGGGATGTTTAATAATGGTTATTATGAGCATGAATTTTCTTTTTCTTAAATCCTAGAATTATCATTTAATACTCACAAACCTAAAATTCAAAGTATCATTTTTTTTGTATCCTGACAGCTGTTAAAAATGTCAACCTGTTTTCCACATTCTGGTCCATTATTTGGCAGCTCTGGGACAAACCCTGGGAAGAAAAAACTAATCATAAGCCAGGTAGCTATGAGGATATAGTGAGATATTTGCTATTATGTAAGTATTGGAAATGCTTATTTGTCTCTGAATATTAGAAATATTAATAAAGGATAGAATTGTTTGATTCTTTCAGATGAGACTAGTACCTACCCAATGATGTCAGCTCGTATTGGCAGAGGCAAAGCACTCACAGTGGTATTTCTTTTTAAAAAACAGGTGAACTGATAATCTGATCATTTGGGATGATTAATAATCTTAGAGTCTATTAATGGTCTGGTTGCTAAAGGGAGTCTTCAGTGTGTGCATTCACAGTCTATTTGCTTTAATTCCTCTCCTATTTCCTATTAGATATAAATATATTTCCACTGTCTATACCTAGAAATCATGGCATTCAATCACTGATAAAGATGCCCCAATCGGTTGGCTCAAACATTTACTAAGATTGTTACCAGCTCAAACATTTTATGTATGATTCTGTGAATCAGTTTTTATGTTTTCATTGGAAACCTGAAAATCAGCTGAATTTCCCAAGATGGCATGAGTCATGATGGTTCTGGAAACAACAATGACAAAAAACTCCAACAATACACATCACAAGTACAAAGAATTAAGAATGAGCAAAGGTTTGGTACTAAAAGGAGAAGAGCTAAAAGGAGCTGCTTTGAAAGAAAGGAAGGGAAGAGGAAAGAATAAAAGGACAATGAAACAATACAATGTAAGCGTTATACATTATGCTAAGCAATGAATAACATCTTGTGTTCTCTTTGCCCCTAGAAGCTAATTCAGTTGCAATTCTACCCTGGTGGTGTGGATTTCCAACACTGCATCTTAAAGAGTGTCCTCCAGACTAGTAGGCTTATCCCCTTAGGACAACGAGTCATTTTTAGATGCAGTTATTGTGTATGTCTTGTGGAACAAAAGTCACCCTGAAATACAAATAGATTATCCATGTTGTCAGGTGCTATTCTTACTTGAGGATAAATGGATATATTAGTCTGATCAGGCATGTCCTTTATGAAGTCTACTTCATTTCCTACTCTCTTAGCTATTTGTAAATTGATTTTGTAATGTTTTTATTTTGATAGTCTCAAGGTCATCCCTTTTTCTTTTTTTCCATAGTCAGGAACCATATTATCCTCTTTTCAATTTGGAAACATTTCTCTAGTTCTGTAAAAAAAAAAGTTTTTAAAATGGTAGGAGGTGATCCTCAATGACTACAATCAGTTTCTTATACAAAGTCAATAATATCTGAAAAAAGCTAATTTAATAATGCTAATGACTTACAAATGCCAAATTTAAAACTCAGGTCCTCCTGACTACAAGTCCAGAACTTTTTTTTCATTATATCACACTGTTTTTCCAAAGAACTTCTGTCCTCTCAATTGTACTGTAGTTTCTTTGTAGCAACATTCACTCTTTTGGCAAACATTGATGAACATATATTGAAAGCTTGTGTCTTTTTTGTTGTCATATATTATTACTAGTGAATAAAGTGTTGGACCTGAAGTCAGAAAAACTCATGTTATTGAATTCAAATTTCGTATCAGACACTTAATATCTGGTTTGACTCATTTTACCCTGTTTTCCTCAGTTTCCTCATCTGTAAAATGAGCTGGAAAAGGACATGGCCAACCATTCCAGTATCTTTGCCAAGATCGCCCCAAAATGGGATCACAGAGAATTGGGATATGACTAAACAATAATAATACAAAATTATTACTAGATTTTTATCACCAACCTGTTAGGGAGTCAAATTTGTCTTCCTTTCGACTCTAATTTGATAAATATTATTTCTCTGAATTTTTTTTTAAGATTTCTTCCAGATCTGTATATATTTCTTGCTAGTTTGGGTAATATTCTTTCTCACTGGCATTCTATGGTTTTTCCATTTGTTTTTCAGGTTAAGTTAAGGAAAATATTGATTAAAAAGAACTTCTAAAAATATTTTTTAAATAGAGCAGCAGAATATTGAAAGGGTTTATTGAGAGAATAAATGAATGGTACCATTTGGCCTCAAACTAGTTAAAAAAAAAAAAAACTGAAAGGAAACTTGAAAGGCAAACAAGGCTCATTTTTCTATTTTGTATGATTTTCTTTCCTTGGTTGAGGGGACAGAAAAAAGAAAGCAAAGAAAAAGGAACAGAATCCATACTGAGGCAAAACCAAATAAAGTTGAACAATGGAAAAGGTAGGGCACCAAGTGGAAAATCATTTTTTTAAGGATTAAAACGAAACACATTTTGTCATCTTATTCAGAAACAGACTTCCCAAAGGTAATCTCACCAACCATTTAGAATGTCTTCATTACTGTTTTCTTTTCATAATTTTTAATGTTTTCTATGTAACCTACCCCCTGCTTCTGGCCTGCTGCAGCTGTGCACTATAATCCCCACCAGCATGATCTTCCTCACCATCACCCCAGGTCTTTTTCCTTCAAGGATTCATGGCCATGTAATGAGTATTCTGTTTGACTTCCCCAGATGTCTTTTCCTGTATTTCCTGACAATGGATAAAACTATGTGGATGTTTTTCCTGACCTTTCTAAGCTTCTGCCTATTCTCTTCACCCTTGCAATGCTCCCCCTGAAATGTACTATATGCTGATTAGGATTTAGGAATATGATAAAATTTCCAAATGACAAAAGGAACCTTATAAGTATACAAATGCACTTTTGAAAGTGCCTATTTCTGGTTAAATTTGATTTTAACTTGGAAAACAGCTTTTAGAAAAAATTTAAATTTGAAATAGTGTCATATAATAGAAAAAGCTCTAGATGACAAATCAAAATATCTCTATCACTTAGTAATTATGAGATTTTGGATAAATGTAGTGAAAAGAGAGCAGGATTTACAATCAGAACACTTTTCTACCTCTGTGACCTTGGGCAAAGATTCTCTATGGCTCTATTTCACTTAATCCCAGGATCAAAGATGGAAAGCTAGAAGGGACTTCAGAAATCACCTGGTCCAACTCCCTCATTTGATTGATGAGGAAATCAAGGCTTAGGAAGATTAAATGACTTCCCCAGCATTACCCAGGTAGTTAAGTAGCAGAGCCAAGATTCAAACCCATATTCCCTGGCCCCAAGTTGGGGGTCCCTTCCTGCTCTAAATCCAATGATCCTAAATTATTTAATCTAATGAAGCTTCAGGTTCTCATATGTAAAGTGGGGATAATATTACCTGCCCCATCAATTTCACAGAGCAAGTTAAACAGATCAGCTATAATAAACTATACATAATAAACTATGCATAATTTGCTTAACTTCAGTCTACCTTCCCAGGTTTATTACACGTGACTCTCTTTTACTAACTCAATTCTCTAGCCAAACTGAATTTTTGCAATTCTTCATTTAAGACACTGCCTACTTCCCTGCCTTTGCACAGGCTATGCTCCATGACTAAAATGCTCTTTCTTCTCATCTTCACCTCTTGGAAAACCTACTTCCCTTCATAGTTCAACAACTCAAATGCTACTGCTTCAGCAGACCTTTTATGATTGATTCATAACTATGAATCTCCCTTTATGAATCTCCTTCATATCTCTGTATTTATTTTGTACATTTCCTGGACTTACCTACTTATGAGGTATAGACTATCTTTGTGTTGTTATCTAAGGGAATTGTCAATTATGTATTTGAACTCACCCTACTATAAAAGAAGGTAAAAGTGCCTGTAAAGGTGTCCTAAACAGGATAGGAGAAATAAACCAGAAAAAGATATTAAGGGAACAGGAGGAAAAAGGGAGAAAGAAGGCAGTTTCAAGAAGAGGGGAGTAGAAGGCTATGACATAGGTGATGGAGGATGAGAAACTGCAACACAAACTATACAATACTTATAAACCTCTACCCACAAAGGGTAAATCTAGATATTTTGAATATACTTGAACAAACCCTACATGAAGAATGAAAAGGATGATGCTCATATACTAGCAAATAGAGGAAATCTTATTATCATTCCCCAACTTCTTTCAAGAGAAGGGAAGCACTGGGGTTGTTAGAGACATAAAACTGGGAGGATATATAAAAAGCCATATACAGATGTGCCATGACAAACTGGAAAATACAGGTTTTTACCAGAGCTCAACAAAGATGGCTAGGATGTGTAGACTAGACAGATGTGATGGGGAAACGTGGACAGAGAAAGTTCCAATAGGAAGTGCAATAAGGCCTATTCTAACTCCCAGTTATTGTATTGCTTGGCTACTTCACTGATACAAAATAACCTCTATTCTAAACATAAAGTCCTGAATGAATATTAACTAGTTTAGCTATAATATACTTTATAAATCTGGAGACTGGCTAAAGAGAATTAAGTCAGATATTTAGGCTATAAAAACACTAGTATCTTTGGTTAATGTTCTGACATAGTAAATGAATAGTTATATGGAGTCCCTGAGTTCAAGGAAATTTACAGATACTTTTCCTCCTATGTCCTTAAGAGGTGGTCCTTTTCTCTATCAGCAAAGTAAGCCACTGGGTGAACCAACCCTTCTCCCCTTTTCTTTTTTCCTTTTTTTACCCCTTCAACCAATTATAATGCTAAAAGATACCAAATTCTGCTTTCCCATTAATCACTAACTTAGTACCCCTAGCAAATAAGACAAACTGATGAAAAACCACACTGGCAATGGGTTATTTCCTGTATAAAAAAGGAAAGAAGCCATGGTAGTAGGTAAGCCCCAACCTGTTCAGACATTGCTGGATGCCCTTTGGGATCACTAATAGATACCTACCGTAAAAACTAGAATATTTGTGACATCCTCTGTCTCTAAAGGAGTATTCTTAAGGGACAGCTTGTTTTGATGTAGAAAATATCCCTTAATAAATCTCATTTGGATACATAAGTCCCATGTTATGAGTTCTCTCATCCTTTTGGAAGTATACATAAGCAGCATAAAATTATTTATCTCTGAATGAGCTCGTGTTCTTATACAAAACTATTTTAAACTTCCTTTTGAATGAAATTTAGAACAAAATTTTGCACTTTTGGAAATACTTTTAAGACACACAGATACAAACACAGACACCCTATCACCCACCACCACTCCTGGTTAAAATTAGAATAATATCAAGCTTCATAAAAATAATTAAGATACTTTTTTTACTTAATAACTGAATATCTAATTCATATACCATGGAAAAAATTTTAAAGTGCATTATTGTTTAAATTATTTTATCACAATGATACAAAATAGTAGTATAAATAGAATGAAAATCATCTTCAACATCCTGCTTTTGACTACACTGACAAACTTTTTTCTCACACACTGAAAGCCTAATAAAATAATTGTTGTTTTGTAAATTCATTTTCTTATATATCAAAATCTTTGGAAAATTCATTGCTCTTAATATACACTGACATTTATTTGAATCTTTCCCTATTAAAGTCAAGGGTTCATCTACTCAAAAAAAAAAAGCCACTAAGAATAACATTTTATGCTAAATATAAGAAAGAATATGGATAAGAGAAATTGATAATCTAATCTAAAACACCATCAATTCAGAGATCCAAAAGTGGAAAACTGGGTTGAGTGCCATGATCTGTATGTATAGTCTGGAAGCAGGAAGCCAGCTATAATAACTAGGATTTGGAGCAGGATTTTAGCACCCAGGAGAATTGGGAGGAGCAAAGCAAAGTCCTGATCCTACATGTATTTCAGCATCTTGTCTATAATTTATAGTCTTAGAGCAAAAGTTCTTAAAACTTTTTTTGTTATATATCCTTTTGTCAGGCAGAAATAGGACCAAATCTAAGTCCTTTTGTCTTCAAGGCTGGTATTCCTCTAGCCATGCTGATTCTCATTATTTAGTGTATAGATTTACCAATATCTGTGAATATTATGTATTGCAGTAAATATAAGCTTCTTGAGACAATTAGTATTCTCTTTTAATCTTTTTAGTCACAGTCCCTATTTCCCAAAAATAACCATAGTACCTTATCCACTTTAATAAATTTATAATCAATCAAATTTATGTGGATCAACTTCTCCGATCTGTTCTGTTCCTCAAACTCCTTCTTTATTCTATGTGCTGCCTCTGTTTGCATCCTACCCTCCTAAGACGTATAGAAATATTTCATGTGCAAAACTTTCAAATAAAAGTGGGACCAATGAGAACATAATTTACTTTTTGACACTTTAGCTAGGAAGGACTGTGAAAGACATCACACAAAAATTATAAAACACATGGTATATTCCCACTTTTCTTAACTTGTTAGATAGAGTCAGAAGAATTGGATAGAATTACATCTATTCATATTAAAACAATACATTTGATAATCAATTTCAGATTAATTATGCTATAATATGGCACCTTATCACATCATGCAAAATTTTTTTTTAATAAAAGTAAGATACCTTATATATACTAATCATTTACTATTAACTGAAGCATTCTATTTCAGAACATACACATCTGGACTTACAACTAAGACATAAAACGACAAATTTCTTTTTGGTGTTGAAATACAAGTCCCCTGGTACACAGCATGAAGAACTGACTCAGTCATTTCCCTGATTTCTGACTTTAAACAATCCCAAATTCTCTCAGAAAACAGAAGGGGAAACTTTTATATCTACAAACTGCTGCCAAGTGAGAATTAAGGCTCACAGAATCATGCTGAGAGTAACACTGAAATACACCACTGGCTGAATTAAGTTTTGACCAGAGGGAAAAAGCTAAATGTGATTAATATATAACCATATAAAAAGAAGAAAGAATAGTGATAAAATAAAATTATAGAATGTTAAAACTGGAAGGAACCTTAGAAATCATCCTAGTTCAAACCTCCCATTTTGCACATAAAAATACTAAAATATAAGGAGAGGTAAATTTCACAAAGTCAACTTACTAATGGACTAGAAAACCAAGAATACTGATTTCTTAAGCTAATTACTACAATCATATTACCTCAGTCCAAAAGTTATCAAATCAACTTAGCAAAGCCATGTCTCAATAAAATTAGAATTCTACTTATTAAGATACTTTGTTTTAACAAAAGCTCTTGGTCCTAAGTCAAAAGGCCAAGCTTGTCTGCTTGCTTTAGGAATCTTAAAACATAATCTTTTTCAAATTTATTTTACCTTTTTCCCTACTAATAAAACGTGTTTACTTCATTCCTGGTCACCTTTCAATGGTTATTTCCTGCTTTAAAACTGTTTTCTTTCTCTAACATATGTTGATTTTTGCAATGCCAAAATAGGTAGTTCAGAATTCTCTTTTTGAATCTCTTTCATATGACAAACTAAATAATCATACCTGCCATTTTTGAGTATTTTACAGTTTATAAAATGCTTTAATATCCAGGATTGCATATAATTCTTACAATAATCTGTGAGGCAGGTAGGGAAAATATTATCCCAATTTTCCAGGTGAAGAAACAGACCCAAACAAACTAGGACATGCAACTCTTGAATGAGATTACTAAAATCAAACTATGATTTAAATATATTTTTTCCTTTAAATTTGCCCTTTTTCCTCCTACTTCTGTGTAGAGGGCGGAACTTTGGAGTATACTTGAAATAAGGTGTTAACTCAGTGGAATTGATGAGATGACTGTTCTCTAGTTCACATATATACTTTGTACTTAGTATGGTGATGTAATGATTCTCTAAGTTCACACATAATCAGTATGCTGTAATGATGTAATTACAATAAAGTATATAAGGGCTAAGAAGGACTGGAAGATAGACATTCTGTCTTTGACCATCCTTGTGGTGACTGTCCTGCCTCCTGAATTCCTGCACTAAGATCAAGGCTGATCCCGAGATCCTCCAGAAAGCTAGCCCAGACATTATACTTCTGAATTTTGATGTTGCTTTTATTCATTTCCTTTTGTGGATAATTATTATTATTCACTATTAACCTTTCAAATATCAGACTAATGACCTCTGTTAATATCTTTTTTATTGTTACTTTCTCACATTCTTTTTTTTTAAGTTTGCATTTTTGTATACTTTATAACAGTATTTTCCACCATTCCTGTCACACTGGGTCATAAAAAAGGGACAATAAACCAAACAAAATGCAAAAGCAGGATAGTAAGATAAGAGTGGCTTATATAGTAATTAGAAAATAAAGTTAATATTGCTATAAAACTATGACTCAATGATTAATATTATGTTGTCTGAGAGTAGGAAGTTGAATGCCTTTAAAAAAGCAAACATAAAAAGAATAATCAGGAGAGAAAAAAAGTGTCTATGGAAAGTAACAACATAAAGACCGAAGTAGGGAGAAAAGAGAGAAAGTAGAAAAAAGGTTAGGATTAGCAGTCCCACTAAGATTAGTGATGCTTTGCTGTTAGCCTTCTTTGACAGAACAACAGGATTTAGAAGCCAATAATAACAGTTCTCCAAAAGATCATTGGACAGTGGTGACCAACAGAGAAGGATTAGGTCATCAATGATATTGGTCAGACAGAGTCCTAAGAAAAATATTATTTTCCAGGAGTCTAAATTTGAGATTAAAGATTTGGGATTTGCACAACAGTGGATTTACACTGTCATAGAAAAAAAAAAATAAGTTGAAGGGTATTAAGGTAAAAGGAGATAAGGAAGAAGCACTTTTGAGGTTCTCCTCAATTATTTTATGGAAAGATAAAGAGCCAATCAAAGAAAGCTACATTCAAGAGATGAATACCTATGAAACCAGGCTTCTCCTTCCAATATTTCCAAACCACAGAATTTTAAAAACTAAATGAAGAATATATCCCTGTAAAATGGTATTTGATTTTGATCTAATATTCTAAACTGACACTAGAATATGTGAGTCTAATGAGGCTGAGCTGATATTAATCCTTATGTGAGCCAGATAGCTTCATACAAAGACAATATCCTAATCTCCAACCTGCCATAGCACATATACATGCCAGTTGGCAACAGAGTGGAACTCAAGACTGGCCCAGACCTGCTACTAGAAAAACAAGTGAAAGTACATTCCATAATCATGGTGGGTAAGGAAAATCATTTCCCCACATGATGTGTATCACATTTCAAACTTAAAATATATGCCAATGGTAAAGAAATAAACAAATCCATTAAATATACATTTCAAGAAATCACCAGTATCTTAGATTTTAAATTTCAAAAATAAAGGGCAGAAGTAAGATTCTTGCATTACACCATCCCAAAAGCAGCAATGATTTAAACATCTGTCATTTGACATTTAACAGCTACCTTCCTTTATTTTAATTTATCTTTTTATTTTGAAGGCCATCTATGGAAAAACAAAAGTGTCCCTCATTTTATTGGAAAAGTCTTCCTTTAAGAAGTTGCCTATAATATAAATATTTATAACCTATTATTAGTTTCTCAATAGCTTGAATTACAAGATTAAAGATATGTTTCTTTGTAAAAATATTCCAGTCACAAACCACAAAATCACATTTAGTAGAGCAAATATTCCTATTGCTTCCCCAGGCTGCAAGCTCTTAGCAACAGGGACTGTGTCTTTTTACCATTTTCTAACCCCAGAACCTAGCATACTGCATTACACCTAACAAATACTCAACAAAATAGTTACTTGATAGTGATTAAGAAATGACAGAACTCTGAAAAGAGACTATAGAAATAGAGAATGTTAAAATAGGATGAGATATAGGAGATGATAGCAAGACAAATAATAAGGATAAAATCACCATTGCTTTTTTTCCTTGGATGTTTGCAGTTGCTAAGAAGAGTTAAAACTACAAAGAAAGAAATAATGGTCAAGACAGATACAGGGGGATATAAGAAATATAGTAACACAAGACTGAAGCAGTCCCTACTGGAAAATACTGACAATGTGGAAGGAATAAAGGAAATGGCATATAAGTGATACTGAAAATAATAGTGAGTAATGAACAAGTGAAAAGAATCATATCTAAAGAGAATTAAGGATATGCAGGAAGAAAGGAATAGGGAGGAAGTAAATAGAGCATTACCTACACATACCCACTTCAACATGCCTGGAGACAGAAAGAGGAGAAGGCTATAAAGCTTTGAAGGACAAAAATGGGCAAGTCAAGACCAAATCATTAATGAGATAATGACAGATAAAAGAGCAATTTCCAGATCTGTCAAAGAAAATGGAAGTGTCTATAAGATAGAAAAGGCTCTTGGGGTCTTTCTTAAGATGCTGCTGACAGAAGGGGAAATTAAGGATTTAGAAGAAAAAAAAAACTGCCCAAAAGCAGAAGACATAATAAAGCTCTTGAATAAAAGTACTATCCTTGGCATTGATTGATTTAATCAAAGACTTCTTCCAGTGTAATATTTTATTGGATAACAAGGAACAAGAAAAGAGGATAAGTATTATTCATGTATGTGCTAAAATTAAAGAGGAAAGCAACCTATCTGGAGAGTATCCACGCCCTCACCAATCCATTCCTGGAGGTAGAATAAACGTTGTGTGATTTTCCCACTAATTCAAGCTCTTTCCAGGGTGGGTTGGCCATAGAGTTAAATTCAATTGAATCTGCAAGGTAAAATTTTAAAGGAATGGCTCCCTTCTCGAAGATGAAACAAGATCTTAATAAATTTAGGTTGGAATCAGGTTTTGGATAGCTTTAAAACTTAGGTTAATATGTATAACAGGCATTAATAAGATCATTAAGACAATGTCTCCCCTCCAAAGAGCCTACCATAAATCTGTCCTTCCTTTAGATGAAAATTACTTCTTTCCTGAATTTTTCATTACATTTTGTACATTGCATTTTTTTTTAACCTATCTCGTTCTCCCTTATATCATGCTTATGTACATATACTCTCTCCCAAAAGATTGTGAGGTCTTTGAGGACAAAATCCATGTAGTATTTATTTTTCTAAATTCCCAGTACAAGTGTCTTATACATGTTAAGTTCTTACTAAACTTTTTAAGATTAGGATTGTTGAGTTAGCCTTCCCCCAAAATTATTCTATCTTTACTTAATATGTATGAATTTTCCAAATATTTATAAGAAGAAATATGTATACATAAGTATGCATTGATTTGGTAAGTACTTAAATACTTTAAAGTAAATATATCATTTTCTCTTCATTTCCCTAGCACCTAGTCCAGTATTTTGAACATAGTAGAGGCTTCATAGATTATTTTTGAATCAAGGACCAGTGGAATAGCTATGTAGAAGGAGATTTCTACCAGTTTGAGGCACAAAACTCAATCTCGGGGAGAAAATAACTTGGATCTGTTATATACAAAAGTCATCTCCACAGAGATGATAACTGAAATCATATAAAAGGTTAATAATAGAGGGAGATAAAGAAAAAAATACAAGAATCAAGCCTTAGGAAAAGCCCACACAGAGAGGTCAGAATGAGCAAGAAGAATTGTAGAGTGCCGGAACTCTGAAAAGGTATACTTGAATCAAGGACAGCATGGTGCTTATGGTGATGTAATGGTTGCGCGTGCTCAATGTGCTGGAGTGATATAATCGTACTGAGGTATTTAAGGGAGTCTCAGACACAGAAGGCACTTTCAGCCACAGACACAGAGAAAACTTCAGGCTCGAGACTCCAGATTCTGGACTCCATCTTTGACCAACCTCATGAGTCTTCTACCTTTATCACTCTTCCACCAAAATCAAGGACTTGGGCTGGTCCCGAGGTCCTCCAGAGAGCTAATCTGGACAGTATGTTTTGTCACCCCAACTTGAGGCTTAGAAAGCACACTATATTTTGGCACCCAGTTGGGACACTGAGATATCCCCTAGAGAGGTGAAATCTGTCCCTGTCCAGCCTATAGACCTTTGCCTTCAGGCACAGTAGGCTTGACCATTTCATCTCCTGAGAGTACTTCCAAAACAATGTCCATCCATATACTGATATGGGAAACTGGGGAATGTGTAGATAATATCCCAGTCACTAATAAAGAACTGACAAAAGAATTACACATAAAATATTTCACAGATGGGGAAGAACCTTGGTGTTATCCAAAACGAATCTAGTCTATCTCATCCAAAATAAATGCCCACAACATACTCATAAAATGGTTATCCTGTCTTTGTTTGAAGACCTAAATGAGAAGGAATCCATTATTTCCTTAGGTAATCTATTTTATGCTTGAATAGCTCTATTTTTTTTCCCATACAATAAATCTAAATTTGCTTCTTTGAAATTTCAGTCCATTTTCTCTCACTTTTACTCTTAGGGATCAAGCATAAAATGTCTAATCCTTTTGCCAAATGACAACATGATAAATACAAGGAAGCTGTCATGTATCTTCTAATTTTTCTCTTCTTTAACCTAAAAATGCCAAATTCCAACAACTGGCACATAGTATCACCTTCAAGGTCCCTCAGCATTGTGGTTCTTTGGATTTTGCCAAGCTCATCAAAATCCTTCCTAAAATATGATTATCAGAACTAAACACGATATTCTAGGTGCGGTCTGGCCAAGAAAGAAAAAATGGAATTATCACCTGATTCCTGGAAGCTACTTCTCTTAATGCATTTCAACATCAAATTAGTTTTTGTGGCTGACATATCACTATTGATTCATATTGAGCTTGTAGTCAAATAAAATCCCTAGACCTTTTTCAGACATACTACTGTTTAAAGTTGCCCATCCTCATCTGGTAAAGCTTATTTTTTTTTAACTCAAATGTAAGACTTTATATTTATACCTATTAAATTTCATTATTAAATTTGACTTAATATTCCAAAATGCAGAAATTTTAGTGGATCTTGACTCCAACCAATGTATTAGCTATCTCTCCAAATTTTGTGAAACTTGTAAACCTGATAAGAATATCATAAAGGCTTTTATACAAGTTATTTAATACATGTTTTAAAACACAAGGCCTAGCACAGCATTATATATAAAACAGGCACTCAGTGTTTGCTGAATCAAACTGGAATGGGTCAAATAATAGTCCAATGTGTCAGGTACTTTATTAGAAATCTTCTATCAAGCTGATGTGAAATTATTAGCAACTGTTCTGACTCCAGCTGTTCAATCAGTTCCAAATCCATTTAATTATACTAATACCTAGCCCACATTTCTTCATCTTTTCTCATAAGAATAATATGTGATACTTTATAAAATACTTTTAAAAAAATTTTAGGTATATATGTCTACAAGTTTCCTTTAGTCTACTACTCTAAGTAGTTTCTAAGAAGACATCCAACTAAGATCCTCTCCTTGGAGGTCTTCATTCAGTCATCATGTAAACCACATGTTAGATGTGTTACAGAAGAAATTTCTTTGTGACTTAGTTCAAATAAACATTTTTGGAGGCCTCTCCATTTCTCAAATTGTGATTCTATGGAAAAAAGGAAACAAGATTAGGCTGGCATGACTTTTTTTTAATTAAATTTTATTAATGCCTTTTAATTTTTTACATTACAGTCATTTCTGAATGTATCCCTTTTCCTCCTGTCCTCCCATTCCTGTAAGCCTTACTTTTTAACAAGAAGAAAATAAATCCAATCAATACATCAGATATATTTTCTAACATATGCCATATTCCACCCCCATAGTGTCCCCACATGCAAATGAAATAAGTCTTTCTCTCCTGAGTCCAAGACTGGTCACTAAAATTAACAGTGTTAATTTTATTTTATAGCTCCTTTTCCTTTATATTGTTGTAGTTTGTGTGTACGATTTTCCTGATTTCTTTACTTCTCTCCTAATTAATTTAAACAAGCCTTCCCATTTTTCTCTGAAAGCCTTGCATTCATAATTTTTACTACAGATTATTTATACTATTCATATACTATAAAAGGTCTAGATATTAACTCAAATTATGGGCATTTATTTTACTAATAGTTCTTTGCTATCACAAAAATGTTTCTATAAATATTTTGGTATATATGGGAACTATTCTTTCCACTCACGTCTTTAACCATCTTGGTAGTAGCAGCTAGGTGGCTGGCACAGTGGAGAGGAAAATGGGAGTTGAAATCAGGAGGAAGATTAGAGTTTGAGGTCTGACTTAGGCACTAGGGACACTAGGCAAGTAATTTAACCTCTCAATATAAGTTTTTCTCTTTTATAAAATAGGGATAAAAATAATATCAACTCTTTGGAATTATTTGTCAGAATCAAAACAAATAATAAATTTAAAGAATTTTGCAAACCTTAAAGTACTATATAAATGATAATTGTTATCAACAGAATCTCAGAATACTACTAACAGTGTATTAGTAGTATCTTTCCATAATCCCCTCTACATGACCTGTTTGTAAAACCATGCTGGTTCTTAGTGATTATTGATTCCTTTTTGAGATTATAACTAATTATGTCTTACAGATAGATCAATGGTTCATTGCCTCAATAGAGGGATGATAGATAGATAATGCTCTATCTATGTGGCAGGCATTTTACCAAGTGCTAGGGATAAAATCCAAGTAATCAAGAGAGTTCCACCCACTCTTAAGAAAAGTAACTTTAATGGGGGAAAACAACACAAGCACAGCTCAAAAATGGAGCAGAGGCCTAGTCCCAGGCAAAATAAAACAAAAGATTATCTACTAATGCCTTAGGAGGTGGGATTGATAGACAAAAAGATCTGATAAGTTCTTGGGCTATTAGTCAGGAAATGAATTGGAAGCCTGATCCAGCCAAGAGAAAGCAAAAGCTCAGTTATCAGAGCCTAAGCTGTTTCCAGGGGCAGAGTTCAAGTTCCTTTATGGGAGAGATAGTGATGGATCGTGGTTTAAAAGGAGGTAGCATGGTTGGAACAGTTGGCTATGTAGTTTTTCTAGGGAATGAAGGGCACACTCATTACCTTGAGGCTAGAAGATTCCCATTCTCTTTCATTTTTCAAAAATCTAGCTATCTGTCTTTCTGCAGGTATTGTAGAACCTGTCCTTATTTCCAAAATCTTTTGAACAGATAATAACTCAGCAGTTATATTCATCAGTCCTTTCAGTTATGAGAACATACTGAGCCAGATGACTTGAATTTAAGAATAAATAGCTTAAATATCTCTTTATTTATCACTGTTAATTGACTACTCGTTAGCCATTTTTATCTATTCTTTCCAGTCAAAGAATTATTGGCTGAGAAAACAGTAAATAAGAACTGAATCAATGTGCAATGGCAGATAGAACATAGGATTAAAATACAGGAAGTCCTAAATTCAAAATCTGGGTGATAGTAAGCAAGTTACTTAACCTCCATGTGCCTCAGTTTACTCATCTGAAAAAGAAGATGTTAAACTCAAGGATTCTTCCAGCCTTCTCTCTGTTGTCAGTGTCCTCATCCCCTTATCTTGTATGAGATAATGAATGAAATGAAGTAGATGGAAATACAATAAAATCTTGGAGCAGGAAAAAACTGTGAAGGCTATCCAAATTAAGCCATACCTGCAGAAGAAGTATATCTCTACAATATACCTAACAAAGAATCACCTAGTTTTGTGGTATTCCAATTATAACATTCTCTTATATTCCACATTTTTAGGATTCCTTCTGACCTCAAGCCTATGCAACTAACTCTTGTAGCAGATAGTTCAGTTCAATTCAAATGAATTGAATTCTATTCAGACTATGACTACTAACTTCCTTGAGGCAGGGTGGGTAATGCTCAGTCCCTAAATCTCTATTATTTATTACCTTGTATTATGAATTTTACCTCATATTAACTCGGCTTATGGATGAAAAAACAAATTGACTCATTAACTGTACTGTTGCTGTGATTAAAGTTCATCTATATTGTTTGCAAATATATTTTATATCAGAATGATTCAATTCTATTAAATAAAACTTATAGAACTGATCTTAACATTTTGAGAAATATTTTTTACTTAACAAAAAGTTGTGCAAAACTCTGCACTGGGCACTGTAACATGCCCTCCTGGCAGTAACAATTACTAGTCTGTCCTAGGCCCAACAGAGTACCTTTGACCACTGACCTTTGCAGTGTCAACTCTACCCGGCTCGCCTCCTCTGAGGCCTTCAAAGGTCTCTGGCCACGATCTCTTGAATCTATAGTTTAATAACCAGTAACGCGCTCAAGAACAGCCATGTGTAATCTTAAAAGCCTTTATTATACCTACTCACATAATGCTCTGACTTGATGTCCTGACTTGTTAGTTCCCTAATGAACACCTGGTCTGAACACCCATGTGTTCTCTATCAAACTCCTTACCTCTCTACTATCCATCAGTTTGGCTTGGCTTGGCTACCCCAGGCTAGGGAGCCAGGTTAAAGAGCGCCAGGTTAAAGAGAACGACTGCTGTCTGTAGTGGGCTTATAAAGGGCCTGTGAGATCACACGCACAGCCAACCAGCAAGAGAGCCATCACCCATTACGAAGCTATCTCAATATGGCCAGGATCCCACCCACAGGGAAGTCCTGTATCCACAGAGAATACTTCTGGGACACTCAAATCTCCTATTGTGCTGTGCCTGCCCATTTAAAGGGCCCTTACAATTCCCTTCTCTTGTTTTGTGAGGACCGCATCCTTACAGGGAACAGGACACATGTCAACTTAAAACTCAATCCCTTCTTTCACTGAGTTCCCAGTCTAGTAGGGGGATGTGCCATCCAACAAATAATTATAATACACAACACATTCATGAAAAAAGGCATATACAAGGTAAATGGTAGAATGACAAGCAGGAATAAAGGAATGAGGGTAAACTATGAAACAGAACAAGTATTTTTAAATTAAAAATGCATTAGCCAAGAGTTTGTGAATCTGAATTGGCTAAACATAAAATTATATGTGATGATACTCCTTCACCATCTGTAAGTTTGATTATAAACCAAAACAAGGTAAATCCCTCCCTATGTACTTTTGATTTCATCCTGCTTCTAGATATTTACTAGCTGTGCTATCCTAGGCAAGTCAATTAGCTCTTCTGGTCTTTCTTTTTCTTATCAGTAGAATGAATGGAGTAAACTCAATGGCCGGTAAAATTCCTTTAAGCCTTAGAGATAGGATCCAATGGACCTAATGTAATTCAAATTGGTGGCATCTGCTAAGTAGTATTTTGGGGCAGGAAGTTTCCTATGTTCTTTGCCTTCCCTAACCTTTATGTCTTTATTATTATATTTTCCCCTTTCTCATCTCTGCAAGCTGAGCCCCAGGACTCAATAAAAAAAAAGCTTATAATGGTAAAAAAAGAGCAACTAATTTGAATAAATGGCATTCTATTAAGAAAAACTGATAGTCCCTTATAATATTATGACTGCCATAATCATGCTATTTTATATAAATTAAGAGTTCAATAAATGCTATTGATTAAAATGACTGAAATCAACATTTTACTACCTTGCATTCTATCATTTGTTGTAGGCAAGGCAGATTGGTATAGTAAAAAGAATGCTGGCTTTGGAATCAAAGGATCCAGTTACATTCAAGTTTTGATTCCAATTCTTATTGCTTATATGACATTAGTTAAGAAGTCACTTAACTTCCGTTGGGCTCAGTTTCCTCATCTGCATCATGCTAAGGTTGGACTAGGTGTACCTTAAGGTTCCTTATAGCTCTAAATCTAAGATTCTTTGTTTACGACTGTTTACAAGAATGGTCAATTCTCTTCCAAATCTTGGACAAAATGAATTCCTCTTAGGTCTTAATTTTCTCATTTGTGAACTTGATTGATCTAGATACTTTTTAAGGTCCCATTTAATCCTAAATACCTGAATGCTAGTACTGCTAAACATTATTTGTGGCTTTCTTTACTTGAAAATAAACTGTATTAAAAAGGGAAGGGCAAAGTTCTTCACATTTACAAAACAGCACTTTTTAAAGACTGGCAGAAATCCCTATAAATAGAGTGGTTTGTTTCTGTGTCCTGGAAGAACCTAGGAGAATAGAGTGATTGTGAAGGGGCTAAATACAGAAAAGTAAATGAGGTACTTTTATGGATATGCTTATTTTTTCCTGTCTCCATGAAGACATTCTGTGACTAAATTAGATTTCCAGTGTCTTGCCCCTCCTCAGAAACAGATTCCCCAGGGATTAGGAGGAGAGGAAAATGACTATTAGCTTGTGTGGTTTTGTATATGTGTATGTTTTAAAGAAAAACACATAACTTCTTATATAAGAAATAAACAAATAATGAACAAGTCCCAGTTTAGAAAACTTCAAAATTCAAATTAGGTACCAGAACACTATTTAGTTTAATACTTCAAAAGGTTCTGGCTCAATCACTGTGAATATTACCTCCATCAACACCTATCTCAACAATTCCAAGTTTATTAGAGAATATTTATGAATTGTCGTGGTCAAACACTCCATCAATTGTTGGTTAACTTGTAAACTTCTCCAAATTTGTTAAGTAATTTAAAAAATATAGTTCTCAAATACACATAGTCCCTCACTGCACCTGTAGAGTCAAAGCCTTTCCAACTTAGTAAAATATACCAGAGTTTAAACCATAGTCTTTGGGTGACCCCACTATCCTGATGAGACAATGATTTGGAAATTTAGTAGAGGACCAGGACCTAAAGGTTTTTAAAAATCTTTATTTTTCTCTATTTTAAACCATAAGGAGCCTCCTCATTTCTAAGTCAAATTACAACTTCTGAAACACTATGAAATCCATAGAAGAGGGATGGGAGAAAAGGATGTAAGTATATTTTACTTTACTAAATAGATACCTTCTTTAAGAAAGTGACTGTATTATATCCCAAATGTCTTGGTGCAATTTTAAGTTTTAATATTTCAAAAGTATGAAAACTTATAAAAACTTGTAAATTAACAAAAAGCTTACAAAAATATCATAGATATTATTTAAATTTATTTTACATTTAGTTTTGCAGATTCTAAATATCAAATTTTTCATTTTAACAAGATGGGACAACCTGCCTTGCATCAAACACTTTCTTAGACCATCAGATCAGTAGAAGATACTCTTATTCAGACACCTCAGTCACTTGATCTATCAATCAGTTTGAATATTAGATTATTCTTTGTGGGCTCATGTCAAAACTTTCATACATGTATCAAATTCACATTCTTTGGATGTTCTTAAAGTTACAATTTTGAATGTAATTCTCTCAGTCAATGAGTAGCAGCTGATAGAAAATTTGAAAATCAATTTAAAAGATGTAAAGCAAAAGGCATTGGTTATATTGAATTTTAATATAAAATATTATTTCTAAATTTTAAATAACCTTTAAAATAATCTCATATATTTGTAGTATTTGATGAAAATATTAAAGTTTAAAACTGTATTAACAACAATTGTTTATATGTACATTGACAAATTGATAAATGGAAATATTCTTTTGAAAAATGTCTAGCTCCAATGGGGTAAACTCAATGGCCTATAAAATTCCTTTAAGTCTTAGAAATAGGATCCAATAGGACTGAGGAATAATATCACATCTAAATGTAAGTAAATCTCTTAGATGTATTTCTTCAATACTTTAAGAATCTGTGATTTCATCTATATAGGTACTTTCCCTCTACTAATACTAATCATACTCTTTCAAAATTTTATTTATTTATTCAAGAGCTATAGTAACTGAAGAATTTATCAACCTTATTATGGTAAGCCTGAAGATAAACTTATCCAAATATTAGCTTAGGTTTGCTTTTAGATTAAAAAAGCATATAATTCACCAATGATCCTTATTTGAAGTCTTTCTAGTTTGGAGCAGGACTTGCTAGAAGTTGTACTGCATTGACACAGCTTTTGGGAAGACAGGGTCACCCCTATGATATAAAGAGGCATTATATTAGGGCTGCAGTAAAGATTTAAATACATGTTCACATGAAAATGACATTTCAGATAAACATTAATAAAGTTCAGAATAAATCATAAAATATGGCAGAGAAATAACTAGGGTTGGGTCATTTTTGTCTTTGGGACAAGAAATTAAAAGGGTTAAGGTAAACTTAAAAACAGCCTAAAAACATCATCCTAACTGAATACAATTCATACAAGTGAAAAATTTTCAGTTCCTATACATCTCCTTCATTATTATTATTATTATTATTATTATTATTATTATTATAGCTTTTTATTGGCAGAACATATGCATGGGTAATTTTTCAACATTGACCCTTGCAAACATTTCTGTTCCACTTTTTCCCATCCTTCCCTTCACCCCCTCCCCTAAATGGCAGGCAGTCTTATACATGTTAAACATGTTACAATATATCTTAAATACAATATATGTGTATATATATTTATACAGTTCTCTTGTTGCACAAGAAAAATCTGATTTAGAAAGGTAAAAATAACCTCCTCCCTAGTATTTTATAGTAGAATAGTATTCAACTAATTCTGCTTGATAATTCAATGCTTCCAAATACTTTATTTGGACACTTCTGACTTTTAGAAATGCACAGGTTGATCTGGGTTGAAGGAAAGTGACCCAAAAAATACACCAGAAAGCAGTGATTCAAAATAAACAGATAGAGAGTGTATTTACTGGAATATACAAAATGGTAAAGTTAACAAAGTAGTATCTATACTGACGTTAATAGTAGAGGGAATTTGCCCTAATATGATATTAGAATGTAGTTAAAATAATCTTCATGTGATAATATATTCATACATAAAAACATTTCCCCTAATTTATACATTTATATTCTATATATTGAGCTTCAATATTAATACTATTCTAAAAGTATGTATTTCTAAAGGATTGACAGCTTTAAGTATGTTAAAAGATATTTCTTGATATAACAAGAATGAAGAAAGAAATTAAATGCAATAAAATACATGTTGAACACCTACTAGGTACCCATAACAGTGCAAGTCTCAATGGGGAATACAGAAGAGATATACACTTGTCTCCTTCTTTAAGGATTTTACCATTTTATTAAAGAAAAATACACCATGAAACAATTACAGAACAATATAGTAAAGATTCTGGACTAAAATTAAGTATAATGTAGTTCCACATTTAGGCTTCAATGTATCTCAACAGTATGGGTCCTCCTTCCATACTTTCTCATTCTACCTCTGAGGCTATTAATCATCATGTCTTTCCACAACTCCTCCATGGAAAAGTCGCCTAATGGACTGGAAGCTTTCTTCTGTTTCTATTAAGTCTTCTGTCTATACCACAGCAAACCTCAACTTGTTTGTTTATCCATTACCCTTCACTCTCTCCCTATGATACTGTTTTATCTCCTCTTGTATTGTTATACAAAATAAGATCTATAAATGCTCTGCAAACCTTAAAGTGATCTATCAATATTATTTATTGCTCTTTTATTTTTTCATAGCACTCCTCAAACATAAGTTTATCTACATCCATTGCCCTTAGGCTACCGAGTTCACAGACATACAGCATCCCTTGAAACATACTAGTACTTAAAAGATGAGCTTTTGTAGTACTGAACAACTTAGAATCATTAAATGTATTATGAAGTTTCCCTAATGCAATTCAGCCTGGCCTCTTCCTTCTTAATTGATGGTAAGACTATTTCAATGTCTTTATGTAGTTCATGACATATGTGTATGTAAATAACTATGACTAGACATATTTCACATCACACATACATACATCTACATTTTAAGTATAGGTTACTTGTGTGATATGACCCAGTATATATATTTATGTACACACACATATATATACACATATGTTCATATACCTATGTTTATGTTTGTGTGTAAACACGGGTAAATTTGTATATATCCATATATGTATATATGCATCAATATATACACACAACTATACACATACACATATATAGAAATTCTATCTTCCTATTAAGATTGGACACCTTGGCACTCTAGTTTTCCAAGATAACAAAAGATTGCCTTATCTAGGATTAGTTATACAACTAATTAATGTCAGATTTGGAACATGAATACTGATTTTACTGACTTTTAGAGTTGGTTTTCTATCCACTAAGATTATACAGTTAAAATATGTCCAGCTCTTCTGTTATTAAAAGCCAAATGTCTATCCAAAATATCTCACCTCTCTAGACACAGAAATAGCTATTCATAGCTAAAGTGATAAAATAAAACATCACCTATTGATAGGATCAAACTGTCTGCATATTATAAATTTTTCATCTTCTTAGTTTTTTTTGTTGTTGTTGTAGGCGCATCTTTTGAAAAACCACACATTTCACTAAAGTGGTCCCAAAGTGTTCCAGTCACTCAATGCTACCAATATAAAGTCATATACAAAGACGATGAATTAGAAAAATCTTGCTATAAAAAGGGAATTCCTATTCTATTAGGACTCTCTGCAACATATATGGCTTGATACTGATAAACCCATCAGTGAGCCT
Organism: Sminthopsis crassicaudata; assembly: GCF_048593235.1. Taxonomy (NCBI): domain Eukaryota; kingdom Metazoa; phylum Chordata; class Mammalia; order Dasyuromorphia; family Dasyuridae; genus Sminthopsis; species Sminthopsis crassicaudata. The sequence goes on from NC_133618.1 coordinate 611,465,163, forward strand.
ATGTCTATCTCCCTATTTAATGCCTCACTTAATATTAATACTAAGCAGATTCTTAAATAATAGTATCTCCATGATCATATCTATCATACTATTTTATGATTTTATTATGTGGGGGAGACATTTTGTTTTAGGAAACAATTTAAGGCTACACCTTTTTCTACTAAGTCAAATGCTTTTCAAAAGTCAACCAATAATAGCCATAAGAGAATCTTATATTCTCTGTATCTCAGAATGCAGGAAATATGACTTGCTATAGAAAAGAATCAGTGAAAGTTTACCTATTCTTGCTATCTTAGTAAAAGTAACCTGAATGAATATATAGACAATTCACATAAAAATTTTAAAGAACTAAGGCAGCAGGCACATATTTAATAATCTTCTCAGGTACCTTTTTTGGGCAAAAGTATGTTCTATATGAAACAAATGAAATATTGGATGTGAACACATTTTGTAAAATGTAAAATGTACAAATGTGAGGAAGTCGGAGGAAAAGGAATACAGAAGTATTAATAAATGCTCTGAGAGCTTAACTACAGAATGACTCTGTTAACTAGAAAAATCCATGTTGAATATAACTCCTAGATTCATAAGACTTATAGATGAGGTGAAACACGATGGGCCTAAAAAATTGGTAAAATTTGGATAGCAATGGGTAGATCATCTGGGGTTTGATGGTGGTCAATTCATAAGCAAAGGCACAAAGGTAAGTTAGGCCGGGGGAAAAAGGTATCTATTATATTACATGATCATAGAACTATATAACTGTAGAGCTAAAAGAGATTTTATACAATATTAAATCATATTAAGTCCTTCGGGGCACAGTTTTGCCATGAGTATAATATGATGGTGCACACTGGAACTGAATTACTAAATGAAACTTCTTGTTGTAGGGCACCAAACTTCTGAAGTCTTTTAATGTTAATGTTAAGAGATTGGTTGCTATGCAGCAAATCTGTCCATCATTTTCAACTATTTATATATTTTTCCTATTCTTTTTACTTTTAGTTGAGAGAGTTAGGCTTTCTTGCATTATAGACAGTCTATAGCAGTTCTGATGAAACCTAGTGTGGGAATAGTTTTTAAAATGTTAAAAAAAAACATTATCAAGAAACAAATGATATTGAAGCAGTTATCAAATTAGTTTTAAAAACAAGTTCATGGACTTCAGGTTAAAGACTCTTTCTCTAAACTGTGTATTGATTTGTGTATATTCAACTAGAACAAAAGCAATGATGACCAGAGGCAGAAGACAAGGGAAACCATGAAGAGTCCCTGGACACTTGAAAAGGGCCACAGAAACCTAATAGAGCAGCTTGACATGTGGACAAAACAGTTTCAAAATGAGCACAAGGTGAAAAAACTGTAGTTGCATAGAAATCTTTTTACCTCTACACAGAAGACAACAGATATCAGATTATATAGCAAAATTCATTTTATAACTAGTAGAAAAAAATGAGATGGAGCACTGGAGTTATCAAGTCATATTATGCTCAGGTAGGCCTTTTTTTCTAATTCAGTTATAAAACTACAGTCCCAATAAATCATAAACTAATTTTATATCCTCTAAAATGACTCCTATTGACAGGTTGTAAAAAATATCAAGCATCCAACCAAGGTGTTCATGAGCTAAATTAAATAAAAATGGAAAGAAAGAGGGCAAAGAAAAAATAGTATATTAAAGGCTGCCAATTACCTAGAACAGCCAAGTAATGACTCTGGATATTGTATTTTCCTGGCAAACAAATTTCTTTTCTATTAGACTTCCCCTCTCTAATTATATCTTTATCATCAGATCTTAAGTTAACTTCAACATTTCAGAGGTTCTAATCATAGATGTGTGATCAGAAAATAATATGCAGCAATATCATTATTCAAGGGGGCATTGTTGGAAGATGGCATATGGGATTGGAAGTTATTTTGCTATTCTGGGGATCTAAACCTATTCTACCATTTTTTTTTGATGGCTCAAAGTCATCCCAAGATGCCTGCTTCTCTTCTTTAATTTGGTGATCACAGGAGAGAATGGGAAACCAAGAGGATAAGACTGATGATTAGAATCTGTGGCTATGGGAAGGTGGAGGGTTTAGTGATCTGGCCAAGGAAAAAGAATGTTCTCAAAACATTACAACACTTCCCAATTGCTCTCCTACTCTAGTCCTAACTTTATGTATTATTCTTCGGTATGGGCAAAAATCACAAAAGTACCTGCCTACAAATTTAATTGGGCTTAAAAAGTAGTGAGCACAAATATAACACTAAACCTAACAAACTGTTAAATTTTCACTTGACTCTCAATAGTTTAAAAGTTATAGATATATCAGTTATAGATCTGAATTTTAGCATTTGTTTAGGTAAACTCAACTATAGGTACAAATTACTGACATAAAATTACCTGGCGGTAAGGGTCTGAAAATGAAATAATATTCAAATTAGCTATGACCCCTAAATTTTTTTATTAAAGTTTTTTATTTACAAAACACATGCATAGGTAATTTTCCAACATTGACCCTTGTAAAGCCTTCTGTTCCAAATTATTCACTCCTTCTCCTCTCTCCTCCCCTAGATGGCAGGCAATCTAATATATGCTAAATGCGTTAAAATATATGTAAATTCCAATATATGTATACATATTTATACAGTTATCTTGCTGCACAAGAAAAATTGGATCAATAAGGAAAAAAAACTGGGAAAGAAAACAAAACGCAAGCAAACAACTACAGAAAAAGTGAGAATGCTATATTGTGTCCATACTCAGCTCCCATGGTCCTCTCTTTGGGTGTAGATGGCTCTCTTCATCACTGAACAATTGGAAGTGGTTTGAATCAAATCATTGTTGAAGAAAGCCAGGTATGACTCTAAATTGACAAAGGAAACAATAAGAAAAATTTAGATTCCTGAATGGAATATATGGAATAAGTGACTATGTTTATAGGCAGAAGGAACAGTATGAAAGACATTAGGAGACATTAACTTCAGTAAAAGAAGAATAATCCTTTTTTCTCTTTAATATCCTACCTATAGTAACTATTTTAACAAGCTCTTTGAAAGTTATGTCCCCTTTGTAGCCCTCTACCATTAAGACCTTACACAATGCATTTTACTTAGTAAGCCTTCAAAAATATTTGTTAAATGATTAAGTGAAAACATCAAGCAACTTGACATTCCAGAAAACTTAGCTACCAATATAACACAGTTCTTTGTATTTAAGTCAACTATTAATTAAAAATTTAGAAAACAACAGTACTGAAGTGAAACAAAAGGGGAGAAAATAAAAAGCACCAAGTTATTATTCTTTAAAACAATAGAAAAAGGAACTAGTAAAAGGCAAATGGGAAGGTAGTACCTTTCTATTTCAAAAGTATAATAAATCAGCCATTAAGTTTATATCATGCTAATTTGCTTCCAAATATATAATTACAGCATTTTGATCAACACATCACTCCAGATAATCCATGCAGTTACACTTGACAGCTCCTTCCATACATTTAGTGAAACATAAAATGGCTAAAGAACAGCAAAAGCTGTTAAATGAATACAATCTACCCACTGGGAGGGAGCCAGTCTGATGTACCAAGATTTTTCTTCATCTTAACCCATCTCTAACCTTTTTCACACACATAGTTCTTTTTTTCATCCAAAAAATGAAAAAAAAAAAAAAAAACCCAAAAACAAACAAGAAATAAAAGAGAGTGTAGATTTGTCTGCCACATCCTATTTATTCTTTGTAGAAACTATATCTACTTCCATTACCTATATATTACATATTACTTAATGTAATCCTTAACGCTGCACAACCTCAATAAATACTTACTGAATAAAAGATTTCAATTATTGCTTTATTTCAGCCTTTCTTCCCTTAAAAAAAAGGTTCTCTATCAACTCTATGAATTCCTTTTCTATCTTTCAATTTTTATTTACCTTAGACCAAGGTCCCTTTTTTGGATGACTTGAAGTGGGAAGGGAGGAGTTTTAAAGAAGAAAAGTTACAAGTTAAGGCACAGAGATGGACATTAAGCACATAAAATGGAGATGAAAACATATAGAGATTCAACTGATTGCATTGTTTTAAGGAGATTGTAATTTATTTTAATTCAAATAACTACACCTTTAAGCACTTGCTGTGTGTTGAGCATTTGGGGAGAGAAAAAAAATTAGGATATACAAGGTTCTTATTCTCATGAAGCTTACAGTGTACTGCAATATTATACCTGTGGCATTTTACTTAAAGAAGATTTAGGGATTTTTCTGGACTACAAAAGTGTAGTGAATCCTCAAAGTGAGGACTCAAAGAGTCCACTCACTCCTACTTTTTCACAGGCAGTAGAGAGAGAGTTGTGAGGAAGCAGAATTAACAGGTGTAAAGTAGGAAGATCATTAGATGGAGCAGAAGAATAGAAGACAAGCAATTTTAGAACTGGAGAAACTGGAATATATTCCTTTTTTTTGTTTTTCTTTCTTTCTTTTTTTAAAGCTTTTTTATTTTCAAAACAGATGCATGAATAATTTTTCATCATTGACCCTTGCATGGCTTTGTGTTTCAGATTTTCTCCTCCTTCCTCCCACCTCTCCCCTAGATGGCAAGCAATCCATTATATGTGGCACTTGTTAAAATATATATTAAATCCAATATGTGCAAACATATTTATACAATTCTCTCACCGCACAAGAAAAATCAGATCAAAAAGGAAAGTAAATGAGTAAGAAAACAAAATGCAAGTGAACAACAGCAAAAAAAGTGAGAATGTTATGTTGTGATCCACATTCAGTTCCCTCTCTTTGCCCTCTCTCTGGGTGTAGATAGCTCTCTTCATCACAAGATCATTGGAACTGGTATCAGTCATCTCATTGTTGAAAAGAGTCATGTTCATCAGAATTAATTGTCCCATAATATTGATTTTGCCATGTACAATGATCTCCTGGTTCTGCTCATTTCACTCAGCATCAGTTCATGTAGGTCTCTCCAGGCCTTTCTGAAATCATCCTGCTAATCATTTCTTATAGAACAATAATATTCCATAACATTCATATACTAACTTATTCAGCCATTCTCCAACTGATGGGCATCCATTCTATTTCCAGTTTCTTGATACTACAAAAAGAGCTGCCACAAAGAGTTTTGCACATGTAGGTCCCTTTCTCTCCTTTAAGATCTCTTTGGGATACAGATCCAGTAGAGACACTGTTGGATCAAAGGATATGCACAGTTTGGTAACTTTTGGGCCATAGTTCCAAATTGCTCTCCAGAATGGTTGGATCAGTTCACGGCTCCATCAACAATGTATTAGTGTCCAGTTCCCATATCTTCTCCAACATTCATCATTATTTTTTCCTATCATCTTAGCCAATCTAAGAGATGTGTAGTAATATCTCAGAGTTGTCTTAATTTGTGTTTCTCAGGTCAACAGTGATTTAGAGCATCTTTTCATGTGATTAGAAATGGTTTTAATTTCTTCATCTGAAAATTGTTTGTTCATATCCTTTGACCATTTATCAATTGGAGAATGGCTTGAATTCTTATAAATTTGAGTCAATTCTCTATATATTTTAGAAATGAGGCTTTTATTAGAACCCTTAAATATAAAAATGTTTAACTGGAACATATTTCTAGGTAGATGAAAAGAAGTCAGAAGTATATGAGAGGGAAATGGAATCAAGAAGAGGAATTAGTTTTATCAAGGTTAGGGATAACTCTTCCTCAAAAATAAAAGTAGGGAAAAAATCAATGATAATATTAAAAAGCTTTGAGTAAGGGTAAGAAAGTAGTTAGGGGAAATCCCACTGGATGCTCTCAAATCTTCTTAGGGATATGAAGTTAGGTAATCCCTGATATGTGTAGAAAATAGGTAGTGGGAGCTTGAAAAAAGGGGGGGAAAAGCTTGGAATAGTCCCTACAGTCCCTATGAAGAACAAGATACATAATAATAACATAAGTGCACAGATAGGATTATGTGCTTTAGGTTAGAATGGGATTTGATACAAGGAGGAAGATTCTGGAAATTCTTTGGTAGAGGAGTGATGATGAACGTTGTTTGAGACAGATTGATTACTCAGAAATCTGTATAAAATTAATTAAAGAAGGGAGAGATTGGAGACAAGGAAACTAGCTAGGAGGCTTTTGCATTAATTCAAAGTTGTAGTGATGAAGAATTGGTGTATGTTAATGGTTGTGGAAATTGAAAGGAAAAGGCTAATCCATGAGATAACAAGAAGAACAGCTTAATAATTTAATTTGTTGACCTCGTCTTTTAAAATAGCACATACTAATATCAGACAAAATATTTTTGTTCTATTTAAATAATTCCCTTGATTTTAAAACTCAGGCAGTCTACTATTTGTAAACAGTTGATTTAGGCTCAATGAAATACTTATTTTTAATGTACTTCTGGGTACTTCCACTGTCTCAAGAAGAATCTACTGCAACTACAGCAAAGACCAAGCCTGTTCAATTCCCCTAGGTTTTCCATTCCTGGTAGTCACTTGGCAGATTCCTTTCTCTTCTGATTCATGGATCTTAATAAAGTATCTCTTCAAGGATAGAAGGAAATGTGTGGCAATTAATTCAAGAAACATTTACTAATTTAATTAATCCATTTATTAAGTTAATTAACACATTAATATAATGTGTTAATTATGGTCTAGTTCTCTATCCAAAAAAAGTATAGCAGTAAATAAGTACTCAGCATAAGCCAAACAACCATGAAAGTGTCCAATTAAATTTCCTGTTTTCCTGACTTTCTCTGAGATAATTCTTTCAGCACTAAGTCTTTTCTCCTATCAGGTTTGATCTGCTTCTATTAGAAACCTATCTTATTTTGACCCAGTTCTTATTTTGATAACTATTAATATCCTGATTTGCTATCTTACCTTTGAGTTTTTTTGGCTCCTCCTATCATCCGACTGTCAAAGCTAAGAGATTTCTTCTACCCACACTCCTGTTCTATTATTATCTCAAAGCTATTATTGAACAGAAAAGGGATTAAGAACTGAGAGAGACTATGGAAGGTACAAAGTTGGATGAGGAAACAGAGACCTGGTGAGATTAAACATCTTGCCTAGGCTCATGCAGACAGTGAGTGTCTGACATGGCGCCCAAACTTGCATCCTCTCAACTCCAAGTCCAGTGTTCTCTTCATCCTATCACACTGCTGCTCAAAGGGCTTTGATATTTCTCAGTTTGGTCCTGCCTGAGCCCTTCCTCTTCAACAGGGTCAATTTGAAGAGTCATCAGAGAAGCCTTCTTATACTTTCTCCTATCACACACTCCCATGAAGCTTCCACACTGACTCTGAACCAAATTAAATCCCATCCCAGAAGCCTATCATCACAACAGCAAGAGTAGTATACATGTGGGAGAAAGGTAGTGGAGAAATGGGAAATTCTTTTCATTTGCACACTGGCATCTTCCACTGTAAATGGGAATGCACTGTCACCAAAGAAACAATGAGTAGGTAGGGACTAAAGAACTGCTAATCTTCATACAGCTGAGATATAAAATAAGGATAGGGATAGAGTGTGGAACTTAGGATTTCATTAGTACAGTACACTAAATGCCCTCTATTAATACAGATTGGCATCTTCTCTGTAATTTATTATCCCAAGAGAGTTCCCCCAGATTACAAAGCTAGTGTATGTTAAGAGGTCGGATTCCTGGCTATGAGGTTAGGTCCTATACTCCTTACCATGCTGCCTCATGTAGTCCATTCATTTATTAAACATGCCTTTGTGGGGCTAGTGTGGAGCTATGTAAATATGGCATATATGACTGATAGAACATTAATTAATGCTCCTATATCATGTTTGCTTATAATGTGTATGTACTCACATGCATATAAATAGAATTCTATCCCCATACATTTGGGTTCTGCAGAGCATCTGGACCTTTTAGGGCAAAGGTGGAAAGAAAGCTTTTTGGGAAATAACATTTCTGACCCAGTTCTCTCATATTCCCCTTCACAACCTTCATTCCTTTTGACCTCTAATTCTAGCCTTGATCCAACACCAAATTCCAACCATACCTCAGCCTTGCTCCTCCTGGGTCTGCTGTCCTATTCATCTTTTTCAACAGCACTGCTGCCAATCCTATTCTCCATTTCCTTTCCTTATTTTCTTGCCATCACTGCAAACATTCCCATGAATATATCAAAAAACATTAAGCCAGGGAATAAAAGAGCAGCAGTAGACAACTAAGGTGAAGGGGGTGACAATTATGACTAGCAGAAGCATAAGAGAATGGTATATGTAGAATAAGGGAAATAAGTCTTTTTAAGCTTTTCCAACTTTATTTCATATTTGCCATTCTTGATGTGCCTATTTTATCTCTTATTTTTATCTGTAAAGTCTTCTCCTAAATAAACCTTCCTTTTGGCAAAGAAAATGGCCATATGTTTATTTTGAATTAGGTATTGCTACCTCGACCTAATCGTGACTACTAATTCTTTTGCCCAACAGTATTTTATTTTTTCCTGCATCTGGGCTGTCATTCATATGCCTATTTCAACCATTCTTCTCTACTAATTCAATATTTCTTTAATCTATGAGAAAGGAATTTCTTAATTTCAAAACCATTTGCACACTCCAAATAGCATTTACCCAACATCTCAATGGTTAATGCTTTTTTAATTATCTTAAATTACAAAAAGATCAATCTTGTCTTCAATTAACTAAAACACTGCAAACTTTAACGCACTATAAAAATGTTTCCTTCCCCACCCCTCTTTTCTTCCTCTCCTCCTCTCTTAACATTTAAAAAAGATGCCACAAAACTTGGTCTATTGCTGCCCCCTGCCATCCAAATCTACCCTCATCAATCTTTAATATTAATCTGTCCAATCTTGCTAACATTCTCTACAGTAGTTGTTCTGGACTTTCTGTTCTAGTTTTAAACTCTTCCCACATATATCCCTTCAGTGGATGATCTTTGCTTAACTCTGAAATTCCTTCTAGTTAGACCCCTTTATCATTCTTTCCATTGAACATTTCTAAGACAAAAGTACTAAGTGCTGCCTCTTCTTCCTCCTTTCATACCCGTTCCTAAATAAACATTCTCTCCACTATCATCAAAAGGCTGAGGTTTTTTTGTCATGATCATAATGATTATAGAGATCATAAGATTTAATTTTGTAAAGGATCTAAAAGATAATCTAGTCCAATATCCTCCTCACTTTAAAAATGAGGCAACTGAGGCTAGGGAAGTTAAATGACATGCCCAGATTCACACACATAAAATCTGAACCAGATTGGAACTCATGTCCATTGTAATCCAATGTTTTATCTACTGAACTACACTGACCTTTGGCACTTAAAGGAGAAGTTAACAGCTAAATAAGTGAGAGGAGCATCCTGAATAAGAAGGATGAAGCTATGGAGGATTCCCTCAATGAGGACCTCAAAGTACAACAGCCCATCCTTCCTCTCTGATAGGCTGAGAAAGATCTGCACAAGCCCTCTGCTCTCTCCTCTTAACTTTTTCCTTTGCCAAGTACTTTTTCTTTTTGGTCTCCCAACTATCACCACAATATGGGTGATTTCCACATCCAGAATTCTAGCCTTGACTTCTCACTTGGTCTTTAATACCTTGTTTTCAACTACCTATAGTACACTTCTTCTTAAATATTCTCCAAATTCAATATTTCCAAAACTGAAATTATCTTGTCCTTTAAAATCAGTTCTTCTTAATTATCCTGCTTCTGCCAATATCACTATTCTTCTGTCCATGATACTCCCCCCCCCCCCCAGAAACCTTGGAGTCATCTTTGATTCTTAATTATTTGTTCTTTGCTACCAAGTTATGATTTGTATGTGGCTATGGCTAAAAAAAAAGATCATATAATATTATAGCTTAGAATAGAGATCAGCTAGTTCAACTATTTTAGTTTAGTAAAAAGGAAACTTTAGTCTAAAAAGGCAAAGATTTGCTTAAGGTCACATCTTGTTAGTGTCACAGTTAGGAATGGAATCTACCCCTATTTCCTCTTCTCAACCTGGCCTCCTCCTCTTCCCCCAAACCTAGGCCTTATTTCTGGATCTTGCTCTTTCTACCCCAAAATGCTGCCTCCAGGTTTCTTTGCCATGTTATGCAGATATAGAGCCTATCCTTTCCTCTGAGGCTGTAACTTTGGTTTCTGGCACTAAAGTCTGATGAGAACTCTCCTTAGACTCATGCTTTGAAAACTGCTTGCTGGGATGATCTATTTATTACTGTCTTTTCCCCCAAAGTATAAAGCTACATTGTATGAAATTGTTCTTACAATATTTCTTTGTTTCACCTTTCTTACAGCTACCCTGTACCTTGGAGATCCTATAGTTATTATCTTTACTCTGCAAATGCACAGTCAACATGGACTCCTGCCTCCATGCTGATATGCTGGCTGTTTTCCAAAACTTTACTGTTCAAGATCCTGCCTTGTGATTTAAAGTTAAATACAGCTCATCAAGGACTCTGGAAAAACTGTTACAAAAGCCAACTGTGATTTCTGTAGCAGGTGTAGCCTTCATATTCATAAAATTCAGACAATGCTTTCATCCTATATTTTCATGTTGTTAAATTATTTATAAATTCAACTCCCTAATTTCTTTTTTTTATTATTATAGTTTTTTATTTACCAGATACATGCATGGATAATTTTTCAGCATTGACAATTGCAAAACCTTTTCCCCTCCTTCCGCCCCACCAGATGACAGGTTGACCAATACATGCTAAATATGTAAAGTATATGTTAAATACAATATATGTATACATGTCTAAATAGTTATTTTGCTGTACAAAAAGAATCTGACCTTGAAATAATGTACAATTAGCCTGTGAAGGAAATCCAAAATGCAGGCGGACAAAAATAGAGGGATTGGGAATTCTATATAGTGGTTCATAATCAACTCCCAGAGTTCTTTCATTGGGTGTAGCTGGTTTAATTCATTACTGCTCTATTGGTGGCCACATCCATTAGAACTGATTATCGTATAGTATTGTTGTTGAAGCATATAATGATCTCCTGGTCTTGCTCATTTCAATCAGCATCAGTTCATGTAAGTCTCTCCAGGACTCTCTGAAATCATCCTGTTGGTCATTTCTTACAGAACAATAATATTCCATAATATTCATATATCACAATTTATACAGCCATTCCCCAAGTGATGGGCATCCGTTCAGTTTCCAGTTTCTGGCCACCACAAAGAGGGCTGCCACAAACATTCTTGCACATACAGGTCCCTTTCCCTTCTTTAAAATCTCTTTGGGATATAGTAGTAACACTGCTGGATCAAAGGGTATGCACAGTTTATTAACTTTTTGAGCACAGTTCCAAATCGTTCTCCAGAATGGCTGGATGTATTCACAATTCCACCAACAATGTACCAGTGTCCCTGTTTTTCCACATTCCCTCCAACTTTGCACATTATCTTTCCTTGTCACTCTAGCCAATCTGACAGGTGTGTAGTGGTATTTCAGTTGTCTTAACTTGCATTTCTCTGATTAATAAGGACTTGAAGAATCTTTTCATATGGCTAGAAATATCAATATTTTTCAAGTTTGAAAAATATAAATAATCACATTAGGACTTCTAGTAAAAAATGTAAATTAATTAACAAGTACATTTTAGAGTTATTGACACATTGTGATAAGGTCCTGAATGTATGTTGAGCAGAGAAAAACTGAAAAATGAGAAAACTGATCTCTGGAGCAGGCAAGGAGAAGGCACTGAATAAGATCAGTTTAGCTCTGTGGTCGTGCCCTCTGGGGAGATCTTCCAGTTAGAAATCCAAGTTTTGTCAAATCCCTGAGGCCCACCCTCTGCAGGAGTCTTGGGCAGCCTCACCTTCCCATGTCCCATCAGAAATCCCAGTCATGTCCCTGAGGTTAAATTTTGTAGAGGGCCAAAACTCTGGAGAAATATACTTGAAACAAGGTGTTAGTTAACTCAGTGGAATTGATGAGATGATGGTTCTCTAGTTCATATATTCTTAGTACTTAGAATGGTGATATAATGGTTCTCTAAGTTCACCCATAATCAATATGCTGTAATGATGTAATTACAATAAGATATATAAAGGATAAGGACTGGAAGATAGAAATTCTATCTTTGACCATCCTCCTGGTGGCTCTCCTGCCTCCTGCACTAAGAGCAGACTGAGTCAGATTGTGTCAGAGTCAGACTGCTGGAGTAGGACTGAGACTGTGACAGACACAGACTGTGACAGAGACAATAAAGAGTTTAGAGACTATTCCTGTCCATCCTCGTGGTGACTATCCTGCTGAGACTAAGGCCTGTCTGGAGGACCTCCAGAAAGGTAGCCCAGACGTTACAAAATTTTCTCTATAAAATCTATTTATGGGCCATCCCATGGCTTCTGCTTCCTTTAGGTCAATCCTCCAAGGCACTGTCTTGTGATATCTTTCTCTTTACCATCTTCCATGCCACATGGTATCTCCCCTAAATCCACCATGCTTCCCTATCCGCCACCTCCTCCTCCTTACAGCTAATTAATTATTTTAAGGAGCTAAGTCCCTTTCAAGATTTACTCTGACAGCTAAGGGTATGCCCCAGTCTCAAGAGGTGCTCCTTTTCTACTGGTAAATGGCAAGTTCCATTAGAGAATTCCATTCTATCTCATATCTACCATTCCCAGTGTCTATTGTAACCCTTCATTTTGCCTATAACTTCTTCCCTAAGCAAATCTTTTTGCCAGAGAGAATGGCCATTGTGAATTCTTCACATGACCAAATCCCAACTTTGTTGCCTACCAAACAAAGCTGGTGTTGACATCAGTCACATAAACTGTGGTAAAATTTCCACTCTGGAAATGGGACAGAAACTGACATATGTCAATCAGTTAATGGTGTAATCCCCTGAGAAGTCCCATTTGGAATCCAGCCCATTTAGTATCACAGTATCTAACATCTTTAGGAATTTAGCCTATCTGTTGGTGTCTCAGGTTCATGAGGAACTGCCACTTCATGGCAGCAAGTTCTCTAGGAACTCTATCTTATAGCATCTTTTCCCTTGTTATAGCTAGTTCATTAGGAACATCCTCTTTTGTTATGACATCTTCCCCTTTGTTAACAGCAAGCTCCACTAAGAAACTCATCCTGTGCCTTTCCCCTTGTTAATCACTAACTCCTCTTTGGATACTTAGCCCACTAGATGGCATAAAAAAAAATCTTTGCCTATTGATTTCGAGATGGTCTAAGACTACAAATCCTTTTGAGACACCTTGTGACACCTGCCTCAAACTCCAATATATTTTGGGGGTCCAACCTCCTGATCCCAACATTTGGTACTCTATAAGGGGAGAGTCCTGGAACCATAATATATATTTGGGGTTCAGTGCTTCTACATCATCATATCCCATTACAATATTTTTCAATATAATGTTTGGGCACTCCCGTCAACCTGTGAAGGGCAGAGTCCTATGCTTCTCACTCTATATTTTTCTCATCCATAGCTTTTTATAAAGTGGAAGTGTTCAACACAATGGAGACCTTTGTCTGGTCCTTCTGACATTTCAAGAAGTCAGTGCAGCCCTCAGGCTGCTCATTTTTTATCCCCCATTTTCTTTACATGACTGATAACTTCCTTCACACCCCACCCCAACCCCTTTCTTTTTCTAATCATAAACATTCTCAGTGGAATTTTTTACATCCTTTCTCTAATAAACATTACTGGCATTGCAATTTTGAGTCTTATGAAATTATGCTTCAAATTCACAGCCATTGCATTACTAGAACGCTAGTTTTAAAGGATGAGATTTTGCAACATGAAGTTTGGAATCACTGAAAGCAGAGGACAGTTCCCAAATGCAATTCAGCTGACTTTATTCCTCCAATTCGATTTTAGCTCCAACTAATTGTTTATCTGCAGTGTTTAATCTTTAATATCTCTCTTAGTCTCATTACTCTTAAATCAGTAATTCTTCTCTAGCATGACCCTCAGAGCCTTCATTTTCTGATTGTTTTCTTAGTCTATCACTGCTCTTCTGCCTGACTTCTTTCCCTTGAAAATCCAGCTTTGATGCTCTAGGTGACCAATTCAACCAGACAGAATTAGCTACTTTTGAATCCCTTTCTCCTTCACCCTGTCTTGATCACAAAATGTGTCAGGCACGTCATACTCAAATCCTGGATCATCTCCATCATCGGTATTCTACACGCCTACATATACATGTGATTCTGAATACTGCTGAAAGGAAGGAAAGGAAGAAAAAAATTATTACTTAGCACCTATTATATGTGTTGTACTGTGCTAAGCACTTTATAAATATCTATAGATATCAACAATCTAGGAGACAGGTGTCATCATTATATCTATGTTATAGCTTAGAAAACTAAGACAGGTTAGGAAACCTGACCAGAGTCACCCAGTTATAAGGGAGCTGAATCAGGATTTGAACTCAGATTTTTTTGACTCCAGGCCCACTGCTCTTGTCTACTATCCAAACTAGCTGCTCGAGAAAAGTCATGTAACTTTAACAATTAGGTTCACCCAAAAAAAGTGTTATTTAATTTCTAATGGAACCTTCACTTAGGCCTTACTGACACCAGGCTCAACACTCTTATACACTTTACCATCTAGCTGCTCTCTCTTTATCTTTGCCTCTTAAAACTCATAACATATTCAAAGCACAGCTCAATTGCCACCTAATATAGAATTTTCCTGATTTCCTCAATTGTCAGAATTCCCTATAAAAATATCTTATGTTTTAACATATTCTTTGTATTTACTTAACTGTGAAGAGAAATGCAAATTAGAACAACTGAGTCTTTAACCTTTTACCCATTAGATTAGCAAATGAAAAAAGACCAAATTGTAAATAACTAGAGGGACTATGGGAAGTTAAGATACTAACTAGTTGGTAAAGCTGTGAATTGGTCCTATATTTGCTCCTAGATCTAGGAAGGAACCATTGGAGTTTATTGAGTAGGTCATTAGTGTGATCAGACCTTTTCTTTAGGAATTATAAACATCTTTCTTGTTAAATTCATAAACTCATATCTTTACCTTTACCCCACATATCCAATTAGTTGACAGATCATGACCTTTCTCCATATCATTTGCAAGATCATAGAGATGACAGGGTGGGATAACCCCAACTTTGGGAGTAGCCATCTTCTCCCAAATACCAATAGAACCTGAATCTAGTGATTTAGGATCCAGGGTTTCTAAGTGTTCAGCTAATGAATGCCTATGGGATGTGCCTCAGATGCCAGTTTTGTAATTGTCTTCTCTAGGAGAAGTTATAGGAAATGAAAAACAATGTTGTATCTTCCCTAGAATTCATAGATTTATAGTGACCAATAAGATAGCTCAGAACTAATTAATATACCTAATTGAACTAGTCTTGAACTGTTGGATTGCATTATTGAATGTACATTAAAACTACCTCAGTAGGCTTCCTATCTTACCTTGTTTTCCACTACTAGATTCTGACCCTTCTTTTGTTTAGGAGAGTCTGTGACTTCTGAGTCATTATGCTTGACTAGAATATGCTAGGTCCAATTAATGTTCTCTCCCCTTCTTTAACTGTGCATTCCTATTAATTTGTCACCATATGGACTTTATGTATTCTTCAAACATTTGGGTATTCCTTTGTGAATGACTAAGGTCAAACTCTTCTGAATAGATCTTCATCTTATAAAGGAGTCTCTGAAGTGTTCCAAGATTAATGTAATTTACAATCTATAAATAGAGAACATATGGAGAACCTCCATAACTATAAAGAACATGTCGTCTATTTGAAGTAGGCATCAAATTGCCTCCATGACACTTGTAAACACTTATGGTAAGCAAATGGTTTCCAACAAGAAGACATGTTCACTAAAGGACTTATATAATTACAATATAATTAATAATGAAATTATAATAGTATATAACTAATTCATGTTTTGGTTATTTACCAAGTTTATTTAATCCGTACAGTGTCTGGTGGTAACTTTTGTTGTTCATTCATTTGATTGTGTCTGAGTCTTTGTTACCCCATGGACCATAGGCCCTTCAACCCTCCATTATCTCTTGAAGTTTGTCCAAACTCACATTCATTGCTTCCGTGACACTGTCCATCTCATCCTCTGTTATCTCCTCCTCCTTCTGCTTTCAATCTTTCCCAATATCATAGTCTTTTTCATAGAGTCTTGTCTTCTTCTTATGTGGTCAAAGTCTTTAAACTTCAGCTTCAGTATTTGACTTTACAGTGAATAGTCCGAGTGCATATCCTTAAGTATTGACTGATTTGATCTCCTTGCTGTCCAAATGGCTCTCAAAAGTCTTCTCCAAAACAATTCAAAAGAATCTATTCTATGACACTCAACTTTCCTTATAGTCCAATTCTCATAGCCATACACATTTCTACTGGAAAAAACTATAGTTTTGGCTATATGGACTTTTGATGGCAAGGTGATGTCTGCTTTATAATACATTGTCCAGATTTGTCATAGCTTTCCTTCCAAAAAGCAAACTTTTGATTTCATGTCTGTATTCACCATTTGCAGGGATCTTTTAGCCCAAGTATAGGAAATCTGACTGACATTGCTTCCATTTCTTCTCCCTTTATTTGCTAGAAAATAATGGAACCAAGCCAACTTTTACACTCTCCTCTTTCACCTAATCAAGCTTATAACTAGCATTAAACATTCATCTTTAAGCTATTTCCCAGAGGTGCCTGGATTTTATGTTTCTCCTGTGGCTGCCCACAGCATGGATACTTGCTCAGAAGTTGAATTCAGGCTGTAGTAACTTTCTTCAAATCTGAAGGTACAATTTTACATCTGAGGAAGATGTCAGGGAGCTGGTCTAGTAGTGATATCATTCTAAGTATTTTTCAAGGCAGATTATCTGGAATGAATTAGGATTCCTTAGGGCCCTTCAGTGGTAATTAGAATTTAGGAAGCAGCTGTAGTTAACTAAAAGGCAATGGGACTGACTGACAATCAGGAAATCTGCTTTCTTATCCCCAGCTCTGCCACTAAGTAGCTCCCCAGCCTTGAATAAATCACTTAGTTTCCTCATATAGTCCCTTCTAACTCTGAAGTCCTATGAAACTATTATAAAAATCACATGGGAAACCCAGATCTATAGTATTCTCTTGAATTTCCTCATGTTATCTGAAAGCCACATGAAACTGGAGAGGACACTGTAAAGTTGCTTTTATCTAGCTAAGTGATTAGTTGGTTTGTTGGCATTATTTGCTTATGTATTCCAAACACAATCTCTAAGAGTTTAGAAAAAAAAAAATGTCTTGAAAATGGTTTCTTTCCATTTTGAGAATCTCTCACACTAAGATATTTGTGAAGTACCTTCCATGTAGTCACTATTCTTCCTCTTCAGAGGAGCAAATGTCAAAGCTGGGTTTTTTTTTGTGTGTGTGTAGTTATTTATGTTTATTAACTTTATTTAGTAAGTCCATATAGAATGCCTTCTATGTGAGTAAACCAATCTAGGCTTTAAAGTTTTAATTATTTCACTGAAGGAACTAGCTAAATAATGCAATTTACAACAATTCTTTTTTTTTTTCTAACATGGCAATATATTTTTTAAAAAAACCTCAAAATAGCATATTATCTTATTAAATATAGCTCCTTTTTACCCTAATTCTAGTAAGAGCTTTTTGTTTTGTTTTGCTGGTTTAGCAGCAGAAGGGCATTTGAGATTTTTAGCCAGGCTGGATGGTAGTCCATTTAGTTAATCCTTTTATATCTTTATCTTGGACAAGGTGCTACAGATGGCAGTAAGCTGAAGCCAGAATCAAGGAGAAGATAAAGCTGGATCACACTAAGAAAACTGCACCCTATTTTCAGTAATCCTAAGTGTCTCCTTGTTGTAAAAGCCCAACTTTCTAAGACCATTATCTCTGGTATGATCTGATTATAACAAGTGGATTACCACAGTCTAATGAAAATAAAAATTGCAAAGAATTGAAAAGACTTTAAAAGGGTTTAAGCAGGCTATAATATATTATCACTGCATGCAAAAAATGGGAAGAAAAGAACAAAAACCATCATAAGCAACATGTGTGACTAGATAAAGAGTTACTTATGAAGCAAGCATGAAAGGCAAGGTATATCAAATACTACATTGTCATCCTTGAAATATTTTAAAAGGACCAGAACAAAAACTTCCACACACTGAGTCAATCCTTTATGAAAAAGTAAATAGAAAAACAAGAGCAAGAATCTTTTTTGAAGACTTATTTTGTGTATTCTTGCTACTTCTTATTCTGTTAAGTTCCTACCATTTTTTGTCCTTTATCATCACCATTTTTGCATAAAACATTCCCTTGATTCTTCTAATTATCTTGGAAAAACCTCTTGTCTTTTCCATTCTATTGTTTTCTTCTACTACTTTGCACAATTCATTTAAGAAAACCTTATCTCTCTTAAACAACAAGACTAGTGGAGTGATGAAATTCCAGCTGAGTTATTTAAAATTCTAAAATATGATGCTGTTAAAAGTGCTGGACTTGATAGGCTAACAAATTTAGAAAATTCAACAGTGGGCCCTGGAATGGAAAAGATCAGTTTACATTTCAATCCTAAAGAAGAGTAATGCCAAAGAATGTTCAAATTACCTAGTAACTAAACTTATTTCACATGCCAACAAGATTAAACAAGATTCTAAAAATTAGGCTTCAGCTACATATGAACTGAAAATTACCAGAAGAACACATTAGTTTTAGAAGAGGCAGAGGAGCTAGAAACCAAAGTGCCATCATTTGCTGAATTAGGAGAAAGCATGGGAGTTCCAGAACATCCTACTTCTGCTTCACTGACTACACTAAATTCTTCAACTGTGTGGATCACAACAAAATGTGGCAAGTTTTCAAGGGATATGAGTGCCAGATCATCTTACCTGTCTCCTGAGGAACCTGTATGCAGGTCAAGAAACAACAATTAGAATCCAATAGGGAAAAACTGATTAGTTTAAGATTGGAAAAGGAATACAACAAGACAGTTATATTGTCACTTTATTTAACTTATATGCATAATACATCATGTGAAATTCCAGGCTGTATGAATCAAGTGCCAGAATTAAGATGTTTAGGAGAAATACCAACAATCTCAGATATGCAGATATATTACTCTGATGGTAGAAAGTGAAGAGGAATTAAAATGCTTCTTGATAAGGGTGAAAGAAAAAAAAAAGGGTAGAAGCCAGTTTGAAGCTTAACATTAAAAAAGCTAAGATGTTGGCAACTGGTCCCACTGCTTCCTAGCAAATATAGAGAGAAGAAATGGAAGCAACTGAAGGGGATGAACAACAATAAATAACAGAGGACAAGAATAAAAAAGAGAAAGTTATCTGCACCAGTAGAGGAAGTAATTGCATACATTCATGAGATCACAGATCCATCTAAGTATCCCAGTATAAGGGTATGAGAGAGATGATCCAATGGATCTTTGGCCCTTACAACTGTCTGTGGATGGGGAAAGTTAAAACACTTTAGCTCTTTAAAAGGATTAGCAATAGTCTGCCTGATATAAATAAGAACAAAGAGCACCCATTGCTAGATAACATACAGAGGAAATCAGTGACTCTTTCCCCTATCTTCTTTTCTAAGCATCCTTCCAAGTAAGAAAAAATAGGTAAGGGAAGGAAATACCAAAAGTTTGCTCCATTAGAGTTCTGAAGGTTCCTAAAAAAAATTGTAGGTAGCAAAACAGAGAAGACACACTCTCCCAGCTAGCTGGATCTTTCTTAAAAATCCCTTCCATTTCAACACAGTGCTAGTGTTCATGAGAACAAAGCTTTCTCCAACTCTTATCAGGTGAGCATGAAGCAAGCCTGTTGGATTAACCCTTTGCTAAGTAGCCAGTTTCTTGCTGCAAGTGGTCATCACACTTTTTGGATTAACAATATATAGACAAATATCTTTGCAATTCTACAAATATTCCTTCAGTACTCTAAATCATCAGAAAAATTTGTAGTTTTTCCCCTTGCTTTAAATTGACCTAACAGAAAACTGAAGAGGGGAAAAGTGTGGCATTCCCCCCAGTCAAACACTGTTTTCTGTACAACTTTGAACAAATTCTTTAATTGTTCTGGGCCTCAGTTTCCTTATCTATAAGGAAACCTTTAAAGTCCTCTCTGGATGTTAATTCTATGATCTATAATTTCACAAATATAAGGAACTCCCAGATTAGAACCTCCCTCAACTAAAGCAGCTTATAATTAGTGGATAAATCGTAGAGACTTGTGAGAGACAAAAAGAAGTTAAGTCACTTGTCTAGGATCACACTGTAGTGACTAAATTAATTAATAAATAACTCATTTCCTGGCTGCAGGATCCATTCTGTGGATGATCCTTATGGATGGGATTACCTTATAATGTAATTTTGGTGTGTTTCAATGACTTTTGAACCCCTTTGGATGGGGTCCAAGATCAATCATTTCATTTCATAGTTTCAGAGTAAAATTCCAAATAACTCAGCTTTCTCCTTAACTAATCAATAGACGCCTAACAATGCACAGTTAAATCCTAAAGCAAATAGGTTCCGAGAACAGAAAAATAAAAATTGTTCAGCATGTATTTAAAAACTCCTGACAAATAGTCCAATAGCTCATCTACACTACCTGATCCTAAAGGGTGATATCTTCCTCTCCAGGATCTGTCCCTGACTTTCTCTGCTAGGCTGTGCCTCCTTCTCACTCTAGAGATGTATTTTGGCTTTGTGACCTCTCCTTATGACTACTTGGTCCCTCCCAACACTTTTATTTTAAGGACTGTGTTCAGGTCAGTCCTGTCTTTATTCCATTCAAGTTTCTACTACTGATTCTCCATATTTTGCCTATCATGGTTCCATTTAGCTTGTCTGTGCTCCACCTCAGCTTCTTTATGTGTGCTGTCTTTCTCCCCCTCTCCCCCTCAATATAATAAAAACTCCTAGAGGTCAAGTTTAACTTTTGTTTCTACTTGTATTCTCAGAAGACTGGGCATAGGAATATAAATATTTTACTTAGCATACATAGTAAGTGCCTAATACATGGTTGCTGACTTGATTCAAAGTAGATGGTTAATGTTTTGGAAATGTATGGAAGCAAAACTCTGTTTAAAAACAGTTTTCTTTGGGGGATGAAGTGGTAATGAAAAAATTTGCCTGTAACTAATATATTGAAAATCATCTACTTGAATCAAGTCAGCAAGCATTTATTAGGCACTTACTATGTTCTATGATAACTGGTATGTGACAAGTTCTGACATGATTCAAATGCAAATTAATCATTTAAAAAAAATTTTTTACAACCAGTAATAGCCATCTAACTTTTCATTCATAGTTAGATTGTATTGCTATATGTGTAGGTGTGTAGGTGTGTATACATCATGATTATTGCTTAAATATATCTATTTAAATGCAAATTCTAATTATGTGACAATTTATTCTAACAAAATTAACCTTTCTTCTTCAATTCAACCTTGTAATTTACAACATTTTGCATTTAGCTCCTGAAACTGTCTTGAAAAAGGCAAAATTTGGAGGCTGATTTATACATAAAAGAGGTTTTCTCATTATAAACATAGGGTGGTTATTTTTAAAATTAGAATATTTTCTCATATAAACCAATTCCCTCATACCAAGAATATTCCAGGAAGTTTGTATACTATTATTAAACAACTATGGAACTCCATAACCTCAATTCAAATAAAGGCTACTAGACTTTATACCGAATTAGATTACAGGAGGCTGCTTTTTTTCTCAAGGTAGAAAATTATCCTTCTCTCATCATCCTGTTAATGCCTTTATCCCTTTTAAAAACATGTTTCCAAAACACTGTTTATGAGTTCTGGCCTTTCATTTGTGTTTCATAAAGCAATTCTGGCTCAAATTTTCAAATAATTAGGAAACTCTATAGGCTCATAGGTTTTCAAGCTGGAATTATGGAGGTCATCTCTTCCAAACTCGTTTTATAGATGAGTATTCAATTTCAAGTGGAAGAAATCTTGGAGGTCAGTCAGCCAAAAAGTCGTAGCTGAGGCATTAGAAGGGCCCTTAAAGATCTAACCCAACCCTTTCATTTTATGGATGAGGAAACTTGGGGTCCTGGGAGATTAACTGATTTGCTGAAGGTCACACAATTTTATATGTTGTGGGAGGAAAGTACTTTAGAAACTTTAAAGTGATGTATGTTCATATCTACACATGTATATATCATACATGCAGGTGTATATGAGTATATACAAATATACATACATAAAATCTGTGTACAGATACACAAAATATAGTTATTCCTTCAAGTGATTAGCTAGCCTACACTTGATATCTCAAGGTTTTTTTTTTTTTTAACTTTTCAATGTCTTTATTTTTTTATTTAATAGTTTTTATTTACCAGATATATACATGGCTAATTTTACAACACTGACAATTGCCAAACCTTTTGTTCTAATTTTTCCCCTCCTTCCCCACCTCCCCAGATGGCACGTTGACCAATACATGTAAAATATGTTAAAGTATCAAGGTGTCTTTTAAGGAAATATTTCTTCATGTCTAACTTTCATCCATTGCTTCTATTTTATTTCCTCTAGGACCAAGTCAAACAACTTCATCCCCCTCATCCCCGCCCACCGCCTTTGGACTCGGCCTATCCCGGAGCTTCCCACCCACTTGTCAGCCATTTTGGAAGCTAAAGCATGTGATAAATGGGAAAGGTTGTGTCTATACATCCTGAGATCAGGACCTTTTTTTGTTTCTGTGAAAAATCACTGCTAAAGGTGGAATCCCGATGTGATATTAAGATTAGTGGGCTAACACTCAGAAGATCATTTTTTGGAGGCTGTATTACATTCCGTAAGGCCATGTATTAAACTTTTCTAGATCCCTATCCCCATCCGTAGACAGGTGTTAGAATAGACGCCTCTAAAAACCGAGAGGTGGAGTTCTTATCCTGGAGTTCAAGAACTTGTATTTTTGAGATATTTTTGTAAACTGTATTTCAAGATAATTGGCTTCCATTGTAATTCTATGTATTGCATTTTGTGTATTTAAAAACGTTATTTGGGGAAGCGGTCCAAAGGCTTCTCCTGCCTAGGCGAGAGTCCTGGGCGCACACAAAAAGTTGACTTTTTTTTTTTTTTTTTTTTGCTGAGGCAATTGGGGAACGTTGACTTTTGAACCCTGCGTAAGGACTCTTTCCGAACCAAATCCCCCGATTCCACCCACGTCTCTTGGGTTCTGGAATCATTAAGCCTCTAGAGCCAATTACAGAGCGTCTGCTGCTTACTGGCAAAACCACGCTTGGCCCTGCAGTGCTCTGCAAGGGAATGAATGAATGATGGACGGATGGTAGGAGGAACGAATGAATGATACAGATGCAGGGGAGGGGCCAGCCTTGCCCTCAGAGAGCTAACAATGGGGTCCCAAACGGCGTCACCTTCTTTCCTAGTGGGCTGGCACCCACAACATCCACACCACTTCAATCCATCCTAGATTCAACTTCCGAACCAGAGGCCCCGGCAGGTAGCCCCGCCAGAGGGCAGCCTTCCGGCAAGGGCCAAGGCAACAGCACGCTTCGCTTCCTCTTCCTCCCCTCCTCCACTTATCCCGGCCAGGTCCAAAGTGCGCATGCGCACCTCCCGGTCTTCTCAACTCCCCACTCATCCGCGCGCTCTAACCCCCGCCCACCACCTTTGGACTCGGCACATCCCGGAGCTTCCCGCCCACTCGTCAGGGGGTCTACAGCCCCCCGCCGGGAGCGCGAGATAGCCGCTGCCGGCCAGGACTCTCTCGCTCTCACCGGCAGGTGGCAGTGGACGTTCCCGGAGAGTGTGGGGCGGCTGCGGCCTACCAGACCAGTTCCCACAGAGTCCGAGCCCGAGCCATCACCACCCAAGCTGGGGCGGTGCCTCGCGGGAGCGCGCCCGCGCGTGCTCTGACGCCAGCCGCTAGCTTCTGGCGCCGAACCAACCAGAGTTGGGGGCGGGACAATGACTGTGTGACGTCACAGGGCACGGCTCCTCTCTCCCCCAATTTTTTTTCAGGTGGAATTGGGACCTAAAAAATAGAAAAGTTCTTTACCTATATCGTCTCCTTGTAGCCGGTAGTGCGCCGTCACTCGGTCAACAAAGATTAGTTGCCCAAGGTCACACAGATGGTTTCCAACGCTATAAAACAATAGCCAACCAATTAACTAGCATGTATTTAGTACCTACTGTGTGCCAAGGTCTACACTAAGAACTCGGGATGCCCAGAAAGGCAAAGGCAATCCCTGCCGTCAGTCAGCGAACCCGCCATCTAACGGGTGTGACGTACCCAATAACGAGTCCCCAAGGCTAGAGTTTACTAGCACTTAGGCTTTGCAAAGCGATTTAAACGCTAGCGGGCCGCCGGTGTGTTCCCTGAGCTCGCGGGAAGTAGAGCCGGTCTAAGGTTCTTTAGGAACTGCCTGCTCGCGGTGCCCGCAGCAAGTACGGCGAGAAGAGAGGCAGGGAGGGCTGTGCGTGAGGGCGTGGCCTCCTACTTACCTCAGTTTCCCCAGTGGTAAAAGCAGCATCAAACATTTTGGGAGGGAAGGAAGTCTCACTTTGCAGAGGAGAAAAAGGAGGCCAGAGGCCCCTCCCATCCTTGCATAGTGATTCTTCAGCACTTACTGATGATGTACTCACCTGTTAAATGGGTATAATATACTCATCACTTCTCCGGCAGTCAATGCAACAAACATAAAATGCCACGAGCTACCGTGATACTGACAAAAAGAAGCAGGGGTTTTTAAATGGGACTTGTTTTTTTTAAAGTTTTTTTTTAATTTTCAAAACATATGCAGGGATAATTTTTCAACACTGACCCTTGCAAACGGGATTCATTTTAAGGGGATTTATAGCTCAGTGGATGCTGGAGCCAGGAAAATCCTAGTTCAACGGGACCTCCCACACCTGCTATTTGTCTCTGGGCATGTCTTTTATTTCTGAATGGCTCAGTTTCCTCCTCTGTGAAATGAGATAATTATAACATCTGCCTCCCGGGATTGTTGTAAAGCTCTTTGCAAACACATTATATAAACACTAGTTATGTAATATTTGACTGATCAATATAATATATATGAAAAGGTTTTATAACCTGTACGTAAATGCAGGATTTATTCATGATGCATTTATTACTGCGCCCTTGCATGGGCTCCCATATGTAATGCACACATACTTTCTACCCTCTTCTAAGCTTCCTGAGGGTAATTTTGATTCATCAGGTCTGTTTATTTATTTATTTGTTTCATTTATTTATTTATTTATTTGTTTATTTGTTTATTCATTTATTTATTCATCTATTTATTTATTTGTTTGTTTGTTTATTTATTTTATTTATACAGCAGATGTTTGACAAGTGTTTGTCCATAATGCTAGTGTGCTCAGCTGACTTCTGCCTCAAACTTTTTAAACAGGGACCAGTTCACGGTCCCTCAGACTGTGGGAGGGCCGGACTCTGTCTCCGCCCCTCAGGCCGGCCGCATAAACGTCCTCAGCCCTCTGCGTCTGACCTGTGGGCTGTAGTTTGAGAACCCCTGATTTAGACCCATCCTAGAATGACAGGCCTGGAGGGAAAGTTACTATGGGACTAACTGGATGCTTCTGTGTGGATGAAATACACCTCTCCTCTCAGTAGAGAGGGCCATGACCTGTAGATACTGAGTTATCTGATGTTAATGGTGGTCTCTTACTTCTTTGTCATAAGGGAGGGTCTATATCACAAGCACCAGTGATGTTTAAAAAAATCCCAGAAAGTATCACTTTTTTTTTAAAGAACAGTTTTTTTTAAGCATTATATTGTTTGATAATTTAAAAATAAGTTAAAAATTAATTCTTCTGAATCTCATTGAATCTGGTGAGTATCAGTTGATCAAGCCAAGTTCTATATATGGTTCATAGGTGTGCCTAGAACATGGTCCCTCAGACATCCAGACCTTTTCCCAGAGGCAGGATGAAAAGTGACCACAGTACAGCCCCTGAAACCAGTGCTTGACACTGAAAACCGTATCACAACTCAGCCGTTTTTGAAAAAAAAAAAAAAAAAAAAAAAAAAAGCCTCTTGTATTATAGTCAAAGGGCCAGTGTAGAGACCTTTTAAAGTAGATTAGATTACCAGAGAACTCCACATATCTCAGCAGGCCACCTGAAGTCTTCCATCACTGGCACAATTTGATGCTTTCCACAATTCACTATTCATCCATTCAGTTGTTCCTGTTTGCAACCCACCCCAACCCCCAACATTCTTAGGCCTCTATCTTATCTCTTCCAGTGGTCCTCAGACTTTTTAAATAGGGGGCCAGTTCACTGTCCCTCAGACCGTGGGAGGGCCGGACTATAGTAAAAACAGAACCTAACACTCTGTCTCTGCCCCTCAGCCCATTTGCCATAACCCGGTGGGCTGCATAAACATCCTCAGTGGCCGCACCTGGCCCGTGGGCCGTAGTTTGAGAACCCCTGTAGATATTCCACCACCCCAGAACTTATTCTTTATTAATCTTGAATTCATTCATGCTGTATCTCTCCTTTCCCCACTTAAACACTTAAACACACTCTTTTTTATTAGTCTGATACTTAATACAAATTTATTGAATTATATTGATTAATTCAATATCTATTCTCCCCTTCAGGAAGAAGACCTGAGACCTGGAGAAGTGAAGCAACTTTTCCGTGGCCAAACAGCTATTTGGTGACAATTTAGAAAATCAGAATGACTTTGATATTCCAAAGAAAAGTTAACAGTATAAATATAGTTCAGGTGCAATATAATGTACCTACCACATGTAATGTACATGTAAGGTTCTGTAGATACTCAGCAAGACTCATAAGATAGTCTCTGACTATTTATCCCCTGGAATATTGATCAATATAAGTTTGTAAGGCATTATGTTTGTTTCATAGATGTCTATGGATAATGTCTTAGAGCAAAAGGTAACCAGGGTGGGGTATCTACAGTATTTCTCCCAATAGTGTCCAATTTCAGGCCACATATGTCCTTATCAATAAATATACTTTTTTTCCTTCTCTCCTTTTTGGTTGGCTGAGGCTTGAATGAAATTTCAAATCCTACAAATAATAGATATTGAGCTGATGGTTTTGGCTTAGACAATTTTAGTTATAGCAATGAACTTAAGTCCCATTTTGTGAGACAAATGTAATAAATTGACTGTACTATACCCTAAGGGCTCGCCAGAATTCTTGGACCTCTTCCTCATAGTAATAACTCTTCCCCCAGGAAGTCAATTACCCTGAAAATCATTCAGGGCAACAGCATATGACATAACTGAGCAGGTAGAGAAGGAAGGAACTTCAGGAGATGAATAAAGAACTCTAGAGAATCAATTGAAAGTTACTCTTCCATATTGAGAACCACATATATTTGGTTCCCTGAAAGCAAAAATACTTCTTGCAAGAAAATCCCCTCTCAATATTTTAAATTATATAATTATGTAAACGGTCTCATCCTTAAAATTCAGGCCTTCACAAATTAGTGAAAGGGCTTTCACTGGCAGGAATTTTGAATCCATGGACCTGGATCCATGAATGAAGAATTTAAGGGTTCATTATTGTTGTTTTCTGTTTTTAAAAGAACATTGGACAACTACAAATCAGGAGACCTGAGGACTGTCCTAACCTTGTCACTTAACTATATGATCTTGAGAGGTCACTCTCCCTGATCCTGAGTTTCTTTTGGAGAACAAGTAGGACTAGATGATTGCTTATGTTCCTTATAGCTCAAACATTTTAAGAATGCAAATAAAGGGGTCCTGAAATTAAAAAAAAAAATTTGAGAACCACTGATATAATCCTCATTTTATATGAAGACCTGAGGCCTGGAGCTATTCGGTGACAGTTTAGAAAATCAGAATGACCTTGATATTCCAAAGAAAGTTAATAAGTATAGATCAGAGTAGAAATATAATAAAGTTCAGTTAACATGGCTTGCAGATGGTTCTGTCATTCCTTCATCCAGAAAGTAACGGAATTCCTTCCAAAGTGATAAACCTTCCTTCCCTTTCTCCCAGACTCTGGACAGTGTCACTTAGGAGCTATTACTTCAGGCAGGGAGCTGGCAGCTTTACATGAATGCAAAACCAGATTGGATTAGCTTCCAATTCAAAAGATCACTGGTTTGTGCTTGAGAGAGAAGCTTTCCCACTGCTTTGGGGAAAACAAGGAACTATAAATTTGCCTCCAATTTTTCACATTTCAGTTAAAAATATGTCTCTGTCTTATTTATACTTGTAAGAGTTTTACACCCCAAAGGTACAAGGGACAAATTTGCAGCTATTTCTTTCATTGTCAAAGTCATTGCTTTATAGCAAATCAGGTCTTTCTGTACAGGAATTTTCCATACATTGGTATATCTAATATTAAATGAAAGTCTTAGCTAATTCTGGAATTAAAATATATTCCTTCTATTCTAATGACTCTCTCTTAGAAATCTTTTCAATAGACCAGAAATATTGGTTCTCTAGAGTTCTTTATTCATCTCCTAACCTTCCTTCCTTCTCTACCTGCTCACTTATGTCATGCCCAGCCCTGAATGGTCTTCTCTGACCTTATTCTCACTTCAGACTAATTGACTTCCTGGGGGAACAGTTACTGCTGTGAGAAAGAGATTCAAGGATTCTTTCAAGCCCTTAGGGTATAGGTCAGTCAATTTATTATATTGTTCTCATGGAATGGGATTTTAGTTCTCTGACAAGTTTAAAATTATCTAATTTAACAGCTAGTTAGTCAATGGTCAAGTAACCTCCAATCAGATACTTCCCCAAAGCATTAAGAGTCACTTTCTCCCACTCTGCTTCATGGTCTGCCTTTTCTTTGGAATTGTCACATCCTGGGGGTACTAAGTGTCATAAAATGTCAGAGGGTGAAGAGATTTTAAAGATCCTATGGTCTAATCCTTCATTTTACAGAAAAGGAAACTGAGTTGCTCTTAGAACTTGACACTTCTGCCAAATTACACAGAAGCTTATGGACAGAACTGAGATTCCTACATCCTGACGAGTTTCATTACTCTGAGGAAAATGCTTTCCCTACATTGCATAACTCTTGTCAACAATGGAACATATTTTAAAAGTGATTGGGTTAAGGCTAAAGGAATTAAGAGACAGTTGGGTGACCACAATATGGAGACTGAGGCACCACATATGCTCTAGTGCCTAGGTATTTCACCTCCTGGTCCTTGTTACCTGTTTCTGCATTCTTACATTTGGGAATCGAGGTGCTAGATAACCGTGAACATGGATTCTGTCTTGAGGAAGAGTTCAGAAAGGTTTTACTACCATAAAAGGGCTATGTTGTATCATTCTGAAGAAATCCTTGCTTGCCCACCCCTCTTTTAAACATTTTTGTCTTGTGCTTTGGGGATAAGCAAATCCATATGGGAATATTCCTACAAGAAGAGATTTACCAGAAATCAATGTAAAATTCTGTCCTAGGATCAAAAGAATCAATTGCAATAGTACAAAATTGGAGAGACTTGGTTTGGCGAGAGTTTGTAGGGAAAGACTTAGGGATTTTGGTTCATTCCAAGCTCAGAATATTCAGAGTAATACTCAGAAATACAGTGTCCAGATCACGAGAAAAAACAATCCTATCATATATACTCTGCTCTTATCAGTTCACATCTGATATGTTATATTCAAATATAGGTCTTGAATTCTCCATAAAACTAAAGGACTTAAAGAGAAATAGGAAACCATCATGTAGGAGGAAAGATAAAAGAAACAAGTAATGTTTACCTAGGGTTACCCAAGGAAAAAAAAAAAAAACTAGGATTAATGAATGGAAGTCAGAAGGAGGCAAATTTTAGCTCAATATAAGAAAGAACTTTCTAATCATCAGAGATATCCAAGAATGAATCAAACTGCCCTCCGAGCTCCTTGTCACTGCAAGGAGAGAATTCAGGTCTGGATAAGTGTCCCTCAGAGATGTGGTAAAGGGGATTTCTTTATTGTACCATTGTTTGGGTTGGCTGACCTCTGTAGGTCTATAAAAAATATCTTCATTCTTTTTTTTTAAAGCATAAAATAAAAATTTTCCCTCAAAGCATAAGGAACATTTTATAGTAGGACATGGTGATAACTAGGAATTTTCCAAGAGGGAGAAAAATTACTCATCTGACATTTTCATTCCATTTTTAAAATAAAAATAACACTGCTACAATCCATGCTGTTACCTATGGAAAGAGAAACTAAAGGCCAAAGAAATAGTACTGTGAAAGGACTAGAATATCTTTTTTTTTTTTTTTTCCAAAGTGTGGGGAAAGGAAAAAAAAGTACCCACCTTTAGTCCCGTGTATTCCCAGTTGGTTGAGTCCTTTTTTCTGATGGAGATCTATTTTTCTGTTAGCAAGGAATTATAACTTCATCCAGTTGTAGAAATTAGTGCTCAAGTTAAATCACTTCATTTAAGTCCCCCATTTTACAGATGAGGAAAATGAGGCAGAGAAATGGCACAAGATTATAAAGCAAGTTAGGGGCAAAGCTCAGACTAGAACTGGCCAGAGAAACCATTCTGAATTATTTTTTCAAGACCTAGACTTTCAACTTAAGCCACTACTCCTAGCCATCAGCCAGAAGAGTTACTAAGCTTAAGTCTGGGCTCTCTGACTCCAATATATTAAAAAAGCATATAGTCTCAAATATAATGAACGATACAAGATTATCTCTGGCATCCCCAATGATGCAGTACTTCTTCCTAGTCTATTAAAAAGCAGGCCAGTTGCAATGACCAGGGTGCTTTCTGATCAGAGAAGGGTTGCTATGGAGACAGACAAGTCTTTTAAGAGAGGCTTTTTGGAGGTTTGTCCATGTCTGCCTGTGTGAGAGGCTGCCCTTACAAGTAAGAGGCCTTGTACCACCTACTTCACAGGGTGTCTGTGAACAAAGCACTCTGTAAACCTTAAAATACTCTTTTAGAAATGTGAATTATTATAGTTGTTATGAATGCTCCAAAAGTATTTCCACTTCCATTGTTCAGGATGCTTGAAGTCAACCATCAGAGATTGTCTCTTGGGTGTTAAAGGCTTTTAGTCATCAAGAGGTTCCTGAAAAGCTATGAATAGCCTCAGAAGAGCTAAAATCCTAAGGTTCTATAAGATATCACACAAATAGCTCAGGATCTGAAGGACAAGTAGCTTTATTATTTTCCGTGTGACATTAAACTGTCTAAGATTCAGTTTCCTCATCTACAAAAATGAGGGGGTTGGGTAGATGACTTCTGAATTCCTTACCAGGAAGAAGGATAGGTATCTGGGAGGCTGAAAATTGAAGAAGGGGAGATAAAAACATCTGTCCTTAGAATAAAATCAGCTGGCTAAATAATCATGCCCAAACCAAGCCCTGCTCATAATCGTACCCAAACCTGGCCCTGTTGTTTCATGCCTTGGAAAAATTTGCTAGGCTGGTAATAATTTCTCTGTTTATATGAAAATTTTGGTGTTCTATCACATGGCTACAAAGGAAAAAGGTAACAAATTATGTCGAATAATCTTTCTAACAAATTTCTTTTTTTTTTAAATTAATTTTATAATTATAACATTTTTTGACAGTACATATGCATAGATAATTTTTTTTTTACATTACCCCTTGTACTCCCTTCTGTTCCGAATTTTTCCCCTCTTTCCCTTCACCCCCTCCCCTAGATAGCAGGCATTCCCATACATATTAAATATCTTATAGTATATGCTTGGTACAATATATATGTGCAGAACCGAATTTTGTTGTTGTTGTTGTTGCAAAGGAAGAATTGTATTCGGAAGGTAAAAATAATCTGGGAAGAAAAACAAAAAACAAAAAAACAACAACAACAACAACAAAAAAATGTTCACAGTTTACACTCATTTCCCAGTGTTCCTTTTCTGGGTGTAACTGATTCTGTCCATCATTGATCAATTGGAATTGGATTAGCTCTTCTCTATTCTAACAAATTTCTTACAAAGGAACACTTCTGCATAAGCATCCTGTTATGATAGTCCTCAATCTGGGAAGCCTGGTACTGCCTAAAATTTTTTTTTCCTTTTCCCCCAGGCACTCACGTTTTATTATTTGTTTGTTTCTGTTACTCACATTTTATATATATGAAGACTATAGAAATATTTTCTCAAACAAAAATCAGGACATATGGTCTAACTAAAGATATTCTTTTGGCACAGCTTTGTGTTAAGTGTACTTTGTTTTCTGAAAACTGAGATTGAGATTATAGAACTGATAAGTAAAACTAGGTAGTGTTTTGTTTTGCTTTTTGTCAGCTAACAAAATCAGTAAGCTATTATTATTTTCTACTGTTTTCTAAAACTATTATTTAGCCAGCTCAAAAAAGGAAAGAAAATCAGACTTAAAATGAGTTGGATAAATTCATAACAAAGAGGAAAGATAATTATCAAAAACTATTACAACAACAAAACTGTGAATTCAAAGGAAAAAATTAGTATCTGCAAAAATATAATACTACCAAAAATAAGATGTAGAAAACTTAAACAGATAACACTTGGAAAAAAAATAAACATACCCTAAATAAACTACTGAAAGTGGGAGAGTCTCTAATCCAAATGGTTGTACTAGCAGATTCTATCAATCATTTAGAGAACAATTAATAACTATGTTACAAACATTATTTGTAAAAATGGGAAATGAATCCTTTTTATGAGACAAATATGGTCTCATAACCAGAGTGAGACAAAGCATAGAAAGAAAATTTTAGACCAATTTCACTAATGAATATTTATGTAAAATTTTTCAAATAAAAACTTTTCAAGATTTCAGATTGATCCAGAAAACAAATAAATTTGTAGAATTCAAGCATGGTTTAACATTTAAACTGGTACTCTCCCAGGATATCTGAGACATGTGATTGCTGTACCTGCAATCATATCTGGGGATTGCATTGTTATAAAATTACTACATATTATCCATATCCCATTAGATACTAGTAACCATTACAATGGTTGACATTGATACTATTTTTATACATGTAACCATATTTGATCCTCTCAACAATCTTATGAGGTAGGTGCTACAGAAATTATTATCATCAGATGAGGACATTAAGGCTCAGAAATGTTGTATACCTTGCTTGTGGTCAAAAGACAAAAACCCAATTCATGGGATTCTAACTTTGGTTTCTTTTGACTCTAAAGATAGCATTCTTGATTATACCACTTTGCTGTAAGGTCTCAAGTATCCAAATATATTGTTATTTAAAAAAGAGAGTCTTATAAAGTTGAACTTAAGGGTACACAGAGACCTCAGGGTCTTCACAGTAGCTCTTTCTTAAGTCAGTTCAGTGGCTCACAAATTCTTGAAATCTTCAAAGGCCACTTGGGCTGCATTGCGTCCAGCTGCTCCCATGACACCTCCTCCTAGAAAAGGAAAATAAGTCCTTTGACTTCCCATTTCTCAAACTGCTTAGGAAAAGGGGCAGGCCACAAGCATGCAGAAGCCCTAGACTGTGCCACTGTATTATAAAACTTCCATTATATCAAATTAGTAAATACCAAGAGAAGTGAAAGTAATTGAAGATGAGATAGGGTAATATAGATTTTCAGTCCTCACTGGCACATGTGTATCATGAGATGCTCAAGGATGCAGTGAGGGGATGGTGAAAAACATGTTAGGTTTGGGAGTTGGGCAAATTGACAGGTCCTTGTCCCAGCTCTGCCCTAGTCAGCTGGTTGTGACCATGACATGTCACCCTTCTCTCTAGAGGTCAGTCACTTCCTCTACTATAAAATGAGGAATACAGGTTAAAACCCTAAGATCTCTTCTGGCTCAGAAATCTTTTGGTCTCATGCTTGCTTTTGGATTGTTATTGTTGTTGGTAGTAGAATAGGAAAAAAAAATGGCAGGAAATCTTGGTTAGCAACTAGAAAATGGGTTCTTGTCTTTCTGGAAGTTCATTATTTAAATGAGGGATGCTTAATCTGAAGTCTGTGAACTTGTTTTTTTGTTTTTATTTTTGTTTTTGTTTTGTTTTGTTTTGCTTGTTTGGTTCGGTTTTTGAGGCAATTGGGGTTAAGTGACCTGCCCAGGGTCACACAGCTAGGAGGTGTTAAGTGTTTTAAGTCTGGATTTGAACTCAGGTTTTCCTGAATTCAGGGCCAGTACTCTATCCACTGTGCCATCTAGCTGCCCCAAACTTTTTTTTTAAAAAGTATTTTAATGTAATTGTTTCCTTTGTAGTGCTGTGTATTTTACTTTTGTGCAATTAAAAACATTATTATGGTAATGGATCAATATGTTTTACCAGATTGGCAAAGGGGTCTATTACAATACAAAAACATTAATAACTAATAATGTAGATATCTTAACAAAAATTTCAATATGGAATTTCAGTGACAAAAAAATTCATTAATATTTGGAGTATGAGCAGTAAAAAATTCAAGAGTCTATGCTCCTCACAATCAGTCCAATCTCTTTTCTTCTTCTGAAAGGCCCCCAACCATTGATCTTCCACAATAGCCAAATCCCTGAAGTGCATGAGCACTGATCACATACCTGGATGGGCACCACTGCCACAAAGGTACAGACCCTGGATTGGAGAGCGGTAGTTGGAGTGCGGTGGCAGCGGTCTAGCAAAATAGAGCTGATCCAGGGACATGGCTCCATGGAATATGTTCTATAAGACACAGACAAGGGAACTGCTGGGTAACTAGAGAATTAGACTGACCTCTATTTTAATTGTCCCATCTTGCATACAGTTAGGTAGCACAGTAGAAAGAGAGCTGGATTTGGACCGAGGATTAGTTCTGAATTGAAAGCCAGCCTCATCCACTTACTAGCTGTGTAAATGGGCAATTCACATAATCTCTGTCAGTCAATCTTTTCATTCATATAATGGGGATAGTAATAGCAGCATCTACCTCTAGGGTTGCTGAGAGAATCAAATGAGATAAACTTCAACCAATCAACAAGTATTTTTTAAAATGCCTACTTTGTGCTAGATGGTGCTAACATCATTTAAGATTTAAGATTTGTAAATTTGCACTTCTCAGACCTTAAAGTGCTACAGACATTTTAGCTATTGTTTATTATTGGAATGATACCAGGCCAAGAAAGGAGCTATATTATGAAAGGGCAGAGTGACTTGGTAGAAAAAAAGAGACTAAATCCAGCTCCACTGGGACAGAGATCAAGAGATGCCTAGGGTCAGAGGATACTTCCATGGACAATGTCAGATTCAGGTGGCAGCTACAGATATTTAGCAGGGAGGACAAGACACATTTAACTGCCCTCAATAGCTGACTTCTACCCCTGCTCCTCTTAGCATCCAATGCATCCACAGCTGTGCCCACCTCCCCACCTTACAGCTATGGCTTGTGCCACTTCTATATGTTTTTCAGACCCCTAGACTTCAAAGAGGTGCGGGTGTCACATTAAGCCCAAAGGGATAAAAGATAAAGAGAAGCTCCAGTGTTGATCTGGCCTCTTTAGGACAAGTAAAAGGAAGAAGGATATTGGGAAAGATTTTAGCAACATGGCTTACCCCTCCAGGAAGTCCAAAGACTCTCTCGAGATCAGGTGGTGTCAGGATGTCTCTGCCGATCACTGATTTCTTGAAGCCTGGGGCATAGGCCTCAATGCAGTCAAACACTAAAAATTACAAATAGTAGGGAAATAGGAATATATTAGTAGGAAGGGGGGCAATATAAAGGTCTAAGGAAAACCATATATAGACAAATAAATGACCAAGGATGCTTCCTGGTTAAAGGGAAAGGATTCTTTAAGGGCTAAGTCTATTACCTAATATTAATGAATAATTTAAAAAAAACTTTTATTAAGTGCCTACTATGTGCAAAGCATTGTACTAAATGCTAATGATACAGTATTGGTGATACTAAATACTAATGAAACAGTGAAAAGCAGAAACTGTTCCTTCTCTAATAGGAAAGGAAATGTAGACCTATATATCTCTCAATATGTACATGTATACATATATGAAAGCATATATATATATATACAACTATATACACATATATGGCTGCATTGCTATACAATGCACAAAAATAAACATCAAGCTTACGTGCACCCATGTGCCCTTATATCTCTATATAGAAATAGCTATGGGCTTGTGCACACAAATGCCTATATGCACCCACATGAATAAATATACATAAAATATACATACACATAATATATATTTACATGTCAAATAGTAGTTACATGATATATAATAATCATATCAATAGTTAATAAAGTAAACACTAATCAATAATATGTAACTATACATAATAATTATATAATAGAATACACAATTATATATGGCACAAAATTATGTGTACATATGTATGTATGTACATAAGATCCCAGAAACTTTGAAGTACAATGGCGAAG
This sequence comes from Sminthopsis crassicaudata, assembly GCF_048593235.1. Classification (NCBI taxonomy): domain Eukaryota; kingdom Metazoa; phylum Chordata; class Mammalia; order Dasyuromorphia; family Dasyuridae; genus Sminthopsis; species Sminthopsis crassicaudata. The sequence goes on from NC_133618.1 coordinate 611,501,435, forward strand.
CCCTAAACTAAAAAGCAATTAAAGCAATTCAAAAAAACTAGCTTGTCCAAGCTGATTTGCTTTTTTTCAATTACTTCTAAAATAAATCAGGATTGATGAAACATACTTCCCTCCTTTATTACAGAAGTGGGTAACTACAGATATGGAATGTTATATATGCTGCTAGACATTGTTCTAGTGAATGTTTTAATTTGTTTTTTTTTTCCCCCTGACATCATAAGGAAGGATTCAGTGTGGTGGAAGTATATTTGGAAATAACAGTGATAGAAAAACAGAAAGCATCAATAAAACATTTTTAAAAAGAAATCAATCGAGCTAAGACTGAGACCATTTGGGGCCAAGTGAGGAGTCAACTCTGTTGAGAACTATGTGCTTTGTGTTTGCTACAACAATGTTCATGGGCTTTGTATTGTCGCAAGCAATTTTTTTAGATTCTTACATCTCTCTTGTGTTGTATGAAATCTAGCTAGGAAACACAAAAGAAGCTCTCTGGGAAAAGTCCATGCCTGTGTCACGTAAAGTTAAAGGTGCTGAGCTTGTTTTCTTCTTTAAATGTCTTGCCTCACTCCAAAACAGAATAGTAATCTGAGGGCAAGAGCTAGCAACACTTAGGTGTTAAGATTCTCTACTCTGATCTGTGGAGAACCTTGTACATAAGCCCAGAATATCTGAGTTGGAAAAGACTTTAAAATCAACTATTTCTACCTGTAGACAGAAATCCCCTTTCCATCTAAAATGAAAAGTTAATCAGCCAGTCTCCATCTGAATACCTCTTATGACAAGGAGCTCATCACCTTGAGAGACAGGCCATGCTACTTTTGGATTATCTAGTCATCCATGAGGAAGCTTTTTCTTACATCCACTCTGATTTCTAATCATTGCTCTGTATTCTGGAGCCAAGTGAAAAAAATCTAATCTCTCTTCTATATATATATATATATATATATACATATATATATATATGTATATATATATATATGTACATATATAGTATTTTTTAATTTCATAATTATATCTCATTATATTTGATTTCCTTTGTAATCCTATGTATTTTATTTTATACATTGAAAAACATTATTCCAAAAAGGGATTTATGAGCTTCACCAGCCTGCCAAAAGGGTTCATGATATAATAAGATAAGGAACCCCTGTCTTGACACTTTTAAGTCTAACATTAGATGATCTTTTTTGTTTGCCACATTTTCCTACCCACTTATATATCAAGAGGCTGGTAAGGAATGATTTCTGCCCATAAAGAATCAGAGTCAAGAAGGAGAGGAAGAAGAAACAGATAGCCAGGAGGTTCCCACAGATCTTGAGTACCCTTTTAGGTAGGAGAAGCCTGAGGAAAGTGGAAAAGTAGGGTGAAAGGAACACCAGTGAGAGAAGAGTAGGGTTTGGGGTAGGAGAGGATGAGACAAGTTTTTCATTCCATAGGCATCATTCTGGAGACAATGACTGAGTGTGTCCTTTGCTTTACCTCTGTCAGCATACGTATTTCTCTCTTGCTCATCCCAGACCTTTCCACCTGTCATGGTGTAGGGAGTGTACTGAGTGAAGAGTGAGATAACATGGCAGCCAGGTGGAGCCAATGTGGGGTCCAATGACGATGGAATACAAAGTTCAATCATGGGCCTAAGTCAAAGAGAGAGAAGCCAAGAGAAAATCAGATCTCTTGAGAAGGATGAAATTCAAAAGAAAATGCAAGGGAATATGATCTGAGATCACTCTTCTAGAGAACTACCAGTTTGTTTGTTTTTTAGAAGATCCTACAAATCATTTTAATCTTACTTGAATTCTTAAAGCAATTATATTCCAGCATCTCAGAGAGTACATCTTTTATAGCCTGGGGATGTCAGAAAGCTATCAATGAATCTCCTCATTAGGTCCTAATTCCATTCTTGGATATAATTGGCTACTACCATTTCTATACTAGAAAGGATAGAGGAAATAACAAAGCAGGTAAAAGTATTTTTAAGGATTTTTTCCTTAGTAAGTACTATAGGGCTTGGGGAAAAGCACACTAATAATAATATACTGTTAATGAGCCTCTGAATGGATACAATCATTCTGGAAAGCAAATTGGACTTATGCCCAGAAAATGACCATATTTTTGAACCTCGATATTCTACATCTAGGGAGACTAAAATAAAGAAGTTAAAGACAGAAAGAAAACTTTCATATATAAAAAAATATTCTCAGAAGCTGTTTTTGTGATTACAAAGAATTGGAAACAAGCAAATGTTAATCAGTTGAGGGATGGCTAAATGAATCACGACATATAATTAATGATAGTATAGGCTGGTAGGACAGCTAGTTGGTACAGTGAATAGACACTGGGTTTGAAATAAGGAAGACTCATCTTTTGTTCAAATCTTGCCTCAGATACTAGCTAAGTGACCCCAAGCAACTCAATTAACCTGATTTGCCTCCATTTCCTCATGTATAAAATGAGTTGATGGAGGAAATGGCAAAACACTTTAGCATCTTTGCCTCAAAAATGAAATCATAACAACTGAATGACAACAACAACAAAAATGTAGTGTTGTAAATAGAGAACTGGCTTCAAAACCAGGAAGTTATATACTGATTATGTGATCTTCGGCAAGTCATTTAACCAATCAATGCTCTAAGCAATTCTCTAAACATATGTCACATAAAAGGTACTAAAAAGTGTAAAGTTGCCCATATCAGTGAAATCACAGGTGAAGGTGGATTTCAGAGACAATCTACTTCAGCTTCTTCCTTTTACACCTGTTTTATATCTGTTTAAGATCACATAGGGAGTAAGCATTATAGGTAGGATTTGAACCCAGGATCTCTGACTCTACTGTACTCCCTAACACATCAATTTGATGGAATGATACTATGCCATATAACAATGAGAAAAAGGAAGAATTCAGAGAAGTATGGGAAGATGTTAAAATGGATACAAAATGAAGTAAATAGAAACAAGAAGAAAATATTTTGACAGTGATAGCAATACAAAGAACAAAAAAATTTAAATTTAATTTTAAAATTAATTATTTTAATTAATTAAATTTAATTTAAAAAATAAATTAAAAAATTAAAAATAGGGTGAATATTTTTTTAAAAATATAATTTTATTTGGGGGAGGTGGGGAGAGGAATATGACAGCAATCCATTATCTGAAGTAAGACCAAATGTGAGTGATAAGATTTTAACGTTAAACCACTCCAAGCTTCAGTTTCCTCTCCTGTAAATATAAGGAGGTTTGATCAGATGCTTTCTAAAGTTTCCTTGAGTTTTAAAATCTAAGTTATTAAGAATGGTCTCTGGATGTGTATGTGTGCATCTCACAGAAAGAAAAGTAGGGCTTAGTGTTAGGAGGCTCAAATGAAACAATGCATATAACATGCTTTGTAAACTTTATATATGTGCATGTCATTAGTTATTATTCTTATTATCATTCTTAAAAGGGAAGTAGGTGGTTAGGTTTAAGAGGGATATTGCTATAATAATAAGAGTAGCTGACATTTACATCACACTTTTTATGACAAAGGTTGACAAAGCATCTTACATATATTATCTCATTTAAGCCTTCCTCAAATTTTGTAATCAAGGCATCATGTATATTACTGACCCCCATTCCACCAATTGGAGTACTAAATTTGCCCATGATCACAAAAGTTGGAAGTATCAGAAACAGGATTAAAATTAAGGCTTTTATGGATGCTCAGTTCAAACTATTTCTAGCAAAATACACTGCTTTATAAAGCAGGGAAAATGCTTATATCTATATCTACATATATAACTGTAGACCTTTATCTATAGCTGAAGATATAGAGGTTTTACACTATTGATTAGAAAAATGTAAATTAAAACAAATGTGAGGTATCACTTCACACCTCTCAGATTGTCTAAAATGATAGGGAAAGATAATGATAAATGCTGGAGGGTATGTGGGAAGACTAGGGACATTAACATATTGTTGGTGGAGTTGTGGACTAATTCAGCATTCTGGAGAGTAATTTGGAACTAGTCCAACAGCCTATTAAGCTGTGCATACTCTTAATCCAGCAGTGTCTCAACTGGGTCTGTATCTCAAAGAGATCATAAAAGGGAAAAAAAACTCCACATGTACAAAAATATTTGTAGCAATCTTTTTTTTTTTTTTTTTTTTTTTTTTTTTTTTTTTTTTTTTTTTTGTAGTGACAAGGAATTAGAAACTGAATGGATGCCTATTAGATGGGAAATGGCTGAATAAGTTATGGTATATAAATGGAATGGAATATTATTGTTTTATAAGAAAAGATCAGCATGATTTCAAAAAGACTTGGAGAGACTGATGTGAACTGATGCTAAGTGAAGTGAGTAGAACCAGGAGAACATTGTATACAGCAACAAGGTTACGTGGTGATCAATTCTGATGGGCATGGCTCTTTTCAACAACAAAGTGATTCAGGCAAATTCTAATAGACTTGTGATGGAGAGAGCCATCTGCATCCAGAAAGAACTATGGAGATGAATGTCAATCACAACATAGTATTTTCACCTTTTTTATTGTTGTGGTTTTTTTTTTCCCTTCTTTTTGATCTAATTTTTCTTGTGCAGCATGATAATTGTGAAAATATGTTTGGAAGAATTGTACATGTTTAACATTTGCAATATTAAGATATTGAACTTTAAGTTCTTTTGGGACATAAAAGTAGAGCTGTCTGGTAGGCAATTTGAAAATCACATCTGACTTTTAGAAGAAGGGTCAGAAAATGGAGACTGTGACGTGTGATTCATTTGAATAAAATTGATTGTCATCCTAATAGAATGAATGAAAGGGAGTGTAACAAGAGAAGATAAAGGACAAAACCTTAAAGAAGATCAGTTTTAAATAGTTAAGAAAGAAATTGATGGAAAAAGCAGTTAGAAGAGTGAAAGGAGAAAGAAAACTCATCTTGGAAATCAACCAAGGAAAGTTTATTCAGAAATAGGGTGGTCAACAGAATCAAAAATTATGAAGGAAGTCTTTGGTGACAAAAGGCTAATTAAAAACCTTTGGACAGAGTAATAAGGAGACCAATGATGACCAAAAAGTAGTTTCGACAGAGTGGTGAAGATGGAGGTCAGGTAGCAAGCTGTGAAGGAGGATGTGGGGATTGAGGAAGGAATGGACAACATTTCTGGAAGTTTGGTAATAATAGGGAAGAGATTCATGGGCAGACACTTTTTTTTCCCCCTGAGGCTGGGGTTAAGTGACTTGCCCAGGGTCACACAGCTAGGAAGTATTAAGTGTCTGAGATCAGATTTTAACTCGGGTCTTCCTGAATTCAGGGCTGGTGCTCTATCCACTGCGCCACCTAGCTGCTCCTGGGCAGAAACTTGTTAAGGATGAAGGGCAGAGGGAAGATTTTTTCTGAATGGGCAAAAATTTATAGGACACACATTTATAGCAAGATGGAAAGATATCAGGTTAAAAGGAGAAGTAATGATTAAAGACATATGAGAGAAAGAGAAGAATATAAGTTCATTATTTCTTTATATCCCCAGCATCTAGTACAGTATTTTCCACATAGTAGCCACTTAATAAATGCTGGTTGGATCAGAGTGGGTTGGATTAGATTAGAGAGGACAGAAGTTACAAAGATCCTAGACAAGGCAGAGACAAATGGAATCAAAGAACAGGGTAGAGACTTGACAAAAATAGGGATGTTTCTATCTCATAAAGGAGGGAAGAAAATAACAGGTAAAAATATTGGAAAATGTTGAAATATAGAAGGAGGGGGTTGAGGGAGTTCCCACCAGATAACCTCAATCTTCTTGATGAAATTGGAAGCTATGTCATTTGCAAGATAAGGGTTGTGGGGGGAGTGTTGGGCCTTGAAGATAAAAGAAAAACTGAAATACTTGCTGTAGGGAATAATAAAAAGAATCAATAAAAGCTGAATAGAATTGCTGAGCAACTATAAGGACCCACTTGAAGTTATGCACCATAAATTTTTTATAATGGGTGAAATCAGCACAATTTGGTGACTTTTTTCTATTGATGTTTGGCAGCTCAGGCACAGGAGAGAAATTGGTTGTTGGGGAGGGGTTTGCCCAGGGTTGAGCAGTTTAGGAATAGAGAAAAAACCTGAGTGTTTGGTGATTATAGAAAAGTGACTAATGCATTATTTAATTGGTTATAGAAGCAAATGAAGCCAGAAGCAAGAAAAAAAGATAGAAAAGAATAAAGGGATAGAAGCCATCAGGAGAATGAGAAGTTTAGTAAGGGAATGGGAAAGGTACAAAGATAGGAGACTAACGTTGCAGATTCACAGTCCAGAACCTGGAAAGTGGTGCCATAATTGAAATAGGATAGATGAAAGTTGTCAGAGTTCAGAAAGTTGGGCAATTAAGAGATCAAGGGAATTTCATAAATATAATTCTAGAATCAAAATCTAGACCTGAAAGAGAGGGGGGCATATAGTCCAACAGCCTTATCATACTCATAAGAAAATTGAAACCCAGAAGTCATGCCTACAGCCAGTGGCAAAATCTGGATTTTAACTCAGATCCACAGATATCAAACATAATGTTTTTTGCACTATCCTATCTTGCTTATTTATGGTGAGGATGGGAGTAGTCAGAAAAACTTTTGAATCACATAATTTTGTCACTGACAAATTGAAACAACCAGTTAATAAGCATTCATGAAGCACCTGCCATGAGTCAGGTAAATTGCTAAGAGCTGAGGATACAAGGACAAATGCAAAACAGGGGGCAGCTAGACAGCATCAGCCCTGAAGTCAGGAGGACCTGAGTTTAAATGCAAAACAATTCCAGCCCTTAAGGAGTTTGCTTTTTATTTCTATGAAATTAGTACATTTCTAGGCACATATAAAACACATATTGAGCACCTTTTGAGAAACAATGAACAAACAGCTGAGGGGATGAGGAAAGAGAGGAGGAGGTAGATATAAGAAATGTATGGAGGTAGAAATGTCAAAATTGATAGAAATAATAATCTTATTTAATGTTTGATGAATTAATGACTACTTTTACTGACTTTTGTATATCATATGATTTTTGCAGAGACCCCCTTCACAATCTAGCAATACATTGTAAAAACAATGTAATCATACCCTTTGATCAAATGTTTGGAAATATATTTTACAAGTGCTATCAAAAACAAACAAAATCAGGAACTCTGTTCAAATGTTTTCAAAGCAACATTAGGTATGGTTACAAACATCCTCATCCCCGCATACTGAAAATAATACCCACTATTAGGGGGATAGTTAAATAAATGTGGTACATTAATATGATAGAATACCATAAGGCTATAAATGCCAACAAATATAAGAAATACAGAGAAATCTGCAGATATTTTTATGAGATAATGCAAAGTGAAAAAAAGCAGCCCCCAAAAATGGACCACACAGACTGTGATCCTAACTAAGGAAAATTAAATGATAATGAATAGACCAAAATAAAACCATCTTGACTTGAGTGACTAGGAAGTTGCTAAAATGTTTTATGCATTGAAATTAATCCAAGTGTAAACAGTTACAAAACAAGTTTTTATTGTTGTTTGTAAAAGATAATTTAATAAAATTATTATTATTTTTTCCTGAGGCTGGGGTTAAGTGACTTGCCCAGGGTCACACAGCTAGGAAGTGGTAAGTGTCTGAGACCAGATTTGAACTCAGGTCCTCCTGAATTCAAGGCTAGTGCTCTATCCACTTCATCACCTAGCTGCCCCTTAACAGAATTATTAAAAAAACAAAGTAGATCTCCTTGTATTTTGGCCTAGGGAAGATTATTCAGGAGCACAGCCTAGTCATTGACCCACCTTTGAGAAGCGATTCCCTTGGTAGCATCTTCGAACGCCTGGTGGAGGACTTGAGTGTCTTCACAATTCAGGTGGATAGAACACTGGTGATGAGGCAGGGGTTGACCACTGATGACATTTGGTGCAGCCAGGAAGTTGGGCAGTTTGTCTACAGCTACTGTGGATTTCCAAGAGCAAACCAAGAGAATCATAACTCTAAAGGAGGCTATAGTCTTTCCTCTGCTGGCTTTCCTTCCATAATGGGTGAAGGGAACATAAGACTAGAAAGTGGAATAGGAAATTAGGGTAAAAGTGTTTTACTTCCCAAGATCTGATAGTGGCTAGGCTAGGGAAAGAAGGAGATAATGTTGGTAAATCTGCTTTAACAGAAATGAGGAGACACTATAGTCATAAAAGACAAATTAAATTAGAGACTTAATAACAGACTCCTTTGTGCAAGCTGGTACTCTTCAGCTAAGCTTTTAAGAAAGCTTGGTTTGCAGTGTCAATAGGAAGCGTCCCATAAAGAGAAGAGACTTGCTTTCTGTCTGTTTTCCTTGAGCTCTACCTACCATTAATCTTGGTGACTGGTGACTGGGTGTCCAACTGAGAGATTCTCTTGATGAACTCCTCAGGGAGCTGCTCCTATAAGAACACAGTGAATTGTTAGGTACCTTACCCTGGACTTGATAGACTGACCTATGTTTTGAAGACGCTTATATACTCATGGAGAACTGGGGACACTCAGAGTCCCTGGAGCCAAGCCTTAAAAGCCCAAGAAAGAGATAAGACCCCTTTTTTCTATTGTCCCTTTTTTTTTTTTTTTTTTTTTTTTTTTTTTTTTTTTTATTTATTTATTTTTTTATTATATATATATATATATATATTTTATAATATTATCCCTTGTATTCATTTTTCCAAATTACCCCCCCTCCCTTATTCCCTCCCCCCGACGACAGGCAATACCATACATTTTACATGTGTTACAATATAGTCTAAGTAAAATACATGTGTGTGAATATCATTTTCTTGTTGCACAATAAACATTAGAATCCGAAGGTACATGCAACCTGGGCAGACAGATATTAGTGCTAACAATTTACATTCCCCTCCCAGTGTTTCTTCTCTGGGTGTATCTACCTCTGTCCATCATTGATCAACTGGAAGTGAGTTGGATCTTCTTTATGTTGAAGATTTCCACTTCCATCAGAATACATCCTCATACAGTATCGTTGTTGAAGTATACAGTGATCTTCTGGTTCTGCTCATTTCACTCAGCATCAGTTGATTTAAGTCTCTCCAACCCTCTCTGTATTCCTCCTGCTGGTCATTTCTTACCGAGCAATAATATTCCATAACCTTCATATACCACAATTTACCCAACCATTCTCCAACTGATGGACATCCATTCATCTTCCAGTTTCTAGCTACAACAAAAAGAGCTGCCACAAACATTTTGGCACATATATGTCTCTTTCCGCTCTTTAGTATTTCTTTGGGATATAATCCCAGTAGTAGCGCTGCTGGGTCAAAGGGTATGCACAGTTTGATAACTTTTTGGGCATAATTCCAGATTGCTCTCCAGAATGGCTGGATTCTTTCACAACTCCACCAGCAATGCATTAGTGTCCCAATTTCCCCACATCCCCTCCAACATTTGTCATTATTTGTTCCTGTCATCTTAGCCAATCTGACAGGTGTGTAGTGGTATCTCAGAGTGGTCTTAATTTGCATTTCTCTGATCAGTAGTGATTTGGAACACTCTTTCATGTGAGTGGATATAGTTTCAATTTCTTCCTCTGAGAATTGTCTGTTCATATCCTTTGACCATTTATCAATTGGAGAATGGTTTGGTTTCTTATAAATTATGGTCAGTTCTCTATATATTTTGGAAATGAGACCTTTGTCAGAACCTTTGTTTTTAAAAATATTTTCCCAATTTGTTACTTCCCTTCTAATCTTGTTTGCATTAGTATTATTTGTACAGAAACTTTTTAGTTTGATGTAATCAAAATCTTCTATTTGTGATCAATAATGATCTCTAGTTCTCCTCTGGTCATAAATTCCTTCCTCCTCCACAAGTCTGAGAGGTAGATTATCCTCTGTTCCTCTAATCTATTTATTATCTCCCTCTTTATGCCTAAATCATGGACCCATTTTGATCTTATCTTGGTATATGGTGTTAAGTGTGGATCCATATCTAATTTCTGCCATACTAATTTCCAGTTTTCCCAACAGTTTTTTCCGAATAATGAATTTTTATCCCTAATGTTGGAATCTTTGGGTTTGTCAAAGATTAGATTGCTATAGATGTACCCTTTTTTGTCCTTTGTATCTAATCTGTTCCACTGATCTACCGGTCTATTTCGTAGCCAATACCAAATGGTTTTGGTGACTGCTGCTATATAATATAGCTTTAGATCAGGTACACTTAGACCACCTTCCTCTGAGTTTTTTTTCATTAGTTCCCTTGCAATTCTTGACCTTTTATTCTTCCATATGAATTTTGTTGTTATTTTTTCTAGGTCATTAAAATAGTTTCTTGGGAGTCTGATTGGTATAGCACTAAATAAATAGATTAGTTTGGGGAGTATTGTCATCTTTATTATATTCGCTCGGCCTATCCAAGAGCACTGAATGTCTTTCCAATTATTTAAATCTGATTTTATTTTTGTGGCAAGTGTTTTGTAATTTTTCTCATATAATTCCTGACTTTTCTTTGGTAGATGGATTCCCAAATATTTTATACTATCAACATTTGTTTGGAATGGAATTTCTCTTTGTATCTCTTGCTGTTGCATTTTGTTAGTGATATATAAAAATGCCGAGGATTTATGTGGATTTATTTTGTATCCTGCCACTTTGCTGAAATTTTGAATTATTTCTAGTAGCTTTTTAGCAGAGTCTTTGGGGTTCTCTAAGTATACCATCATGTCATCTGCAAAAAGTGATAGTTTAATTTCCTCATTTCCTACTCTAATTCCTTGAATCTCTTTCTCGGCTCTTATTGCCGAGGCTAGCGTTTCTAGTACTATATTGAATAGTAATGGTGATAGTGGGCAACCTTGTTTCACTCCTGATCTTACTGGGAAAGGTTGCAGTTTATTTCTATTGCATATTATGCTTACTGACGGTCTTAAATATATACTCCTGATTATTCTAAGGAATAATCCGTTTATTCCTATACTCTCAAGAGTTTTTAGTAGGAATGGATGTTGGATTTTGTCAAATGCTTTTTCTGCATCTATTGAGATGATCATATGGTTCTTATTAATTTGATTATTAATATGGTCAATTATATTAATAGTTTTCCTAATATTAAACCAGCCCTGCATTCCTGGAATAAATCCTACTTGATCATAGTGTATTATCTTGGAGATGATTTTCTGAAGTCTTTTTGCTAATATCTTATTTAAGATTTTAGCATCAATATTCATTAAGGAGATTGGTCTATAATTTTCTTTCTCAGTTTTCGATCTACCAGGTTTAGGTATCAGTACCATGTCTGTGTCATAAAAGGAATTTGGTAGGACTCCTTCATCCCCTATTTTTTCAAATAATTTATATAACATTGGGGCTAATTGTTCTTTAAATGTTTGGTAGAATTCACATGTGAATCCATCTGGCCCTGGGGATTTTTTCCTGGGGAGTTGATTAATAGCTTGTTCTATTTCTTTTTCTGAAATGGGACTATTTAAGCAATTTATCTCCTCCTCTGTTAATCTAGGGAGCCTATATTTTTGGAGGAAGTCATCCATTTCACTTAAGTTATCAAATTTATTGGCATAAAGTTGGGCAAAGTAACTCCTTATTATTTCTCTAATTTCCTCTTCATTGGTGGAAAGATCCCCCTTTTCATTTGTAAGACTATCAATTTGATTTTCCTCTTTCTTTTTTTTGATCAAATTTACCAAAGGTTTATCTATTTTATTGGCTTTTTCATAAAACCAACTCTTGGTTTTATTTATTAATTCAATAGTTTTTTTACTTTCAATTTTATTGATTTCTCCTTTTAATTTTTGTATTTCGAGTTTAATTTTTGGTTGGGGGTTCTATTGTCCCTTTTTGATGCTCCATGGTCATTCCCATCTTCCCCTCCTACTCGGTATATATTTTGCATACTTATCTGCATACATGTTGTTTTTGCCTAGTAGAGTATGCGCTTTTTGAGAGCAGGGATTGTTTCATTTTTGTCTCTATCCCCAGCGTCCAATACAATGCTTGGTCTTTAGAAGTGCTTAATAAATGCTTGAATCAAATTAAATTTTATAATATCCCTTTTTTTGAGAAAAAATGTCCAGGGCACATATAAGGAATAGAGCGATACCTATAGGCTCAGAAAGTTAACATGCCAAAGGGCTGTACAGTTCCAACTCAGGAGGCACCTGCTGTTTGCCTGTAATAACTGTCCAAAGTTTATCATTTGCTACTTCTTTTTCTACTGAGGCTATTTTCCAGCCTTTGGTCTCCTTTTCTTCTCCCTTTCCTCCAGCCTTAGCCCCCGTCCCACAATCTCTCACCTGGGGTGCCAGTTTCAGGAAAGTGATCTGTGGAGATGCGTTGGACAGCACCAGTTTGCTCCTCACTTCGGTTCCATCCTTTAGAACAACTCCCTGGACTCGACCACTGCTGTTCACTTGTACCTTATCCACAGGCTAATGATCAACAAAGAATGGGACATCAGTATTGGATTCTGGGAACCACTGTAGGGTTCTTGTATAAGGATCAGAGGTATCCTTATCCGTGCTTCCATTTGGGATTTATCATAGTCTTTACCTACAGTTTTCATCACCCTATATCCAAATGCTGCCTATATTAATACTCCAACCCCCAGTTCCTTTACTAACTCCGTGTACCTAGCTTCTTGTGTACTTGTACTAACTCTTGTGTATCTGGCATCAGTGATATGATTTATGCCATGAAATTTCTATCTTTACAGGGACATGGATCCAGAATGATGAATTGAGAGTTCTAAGGGTTTTATTTGTTGTTGTTGGACCTCAGGAGCAACTTACCTTTTCTGTGAAGATATTTGCTCCATGTGCTTCTGCTGCCTTTGCAATAGCATGAGAGAGAGCACCCATACCACCTTCGACATACCCCCAGGCTCCTTTCTTCCCCTCTAGGCCTCCCATTACATGGTGTAGCAGCACATACCTAGTGAGGAAATTATTGTTCCGTCATGTCTGACTCTTTATGATACTATTTGGAATTTTCTTAGAAAAGTTACCGGAATGGTTTGCCATTTCCTTCAAATCATTTTACAGATGAGGAAACTGAGGCAAATAGGATTAAGTGACTTGCCTAGTGTCACATAGCTAGTAAGTATCTGAGACCACATTTGAACTCAGGCCCTCCTCACATCAAGCCTGGCACTCTATCCACTGGATAGATGCCCCAATAGAGTTATACAATTTTTTTTAAGGTATCTATGATCTTATCATTGTTGGAACTCTCTCCATTAATGCAGACTCCCTTTCTCTACATCTCTATAATTTTCATCCACATCTCTCTAGACATCCTCCATAGTGAGTCAATCCAATGCAGAAGAGATCTTCCTCTGGTTCTCTAAATAACTTGAGAATGACAATGGAATGTCAACTGTCTTTCCTATTACATGACTAGCCCACATCCCATTCCAGTCATATGTGCCTTTTATGGTATACTTCTTATGCATGAATCAGCATTGGCAATACACCTACCAGGAGTGTTTTCCTGGAACTTGTATTCCTACTAAACTGTCATGTTCCATAACTCACAACCATCTGGTATCACTGGCACAATATTGTGGTTAAAGAAGTGGACTTTGAGGACAGCAAATCAAGACCTAAAAGATTTTGATTCTCTTGAGCATATAGTTGACCAAGAAAAATTCCTAGAGATCAAGGGACCTAAGTTAGTAGAACTAAAAAGATCCTTCTTAACATAAGTATGTAGGTATTTAAATCATTATGACTATGTCAATCTTCTACTCAAAAATCATTGGGGGCTCCAATTTACCTTTAAGATAAAACACAAACTTTTCAGGTGAGCATTTAAACCTCTTCCCAGTCAAGTTGTTTCCAGGTTCAGTCTATCTCATTTCCTTTCACTACTCCAAGTTATATTAAACCAACCTATTTGCCAGGCTTTCTAACTTCTGTCTTTGGATCTTTGTCCATCCCTGGATATTCTCTCTCTTTTTCCTCCTTTCCTTCAAGGCTCACATAGAAATTCCTGACTGCCTTTCCAGATCAACCCAGGGATTAATAATCTCTTTACTCTCTAATTAGTTGGTGCATTCTTATCTGTTAATTTGTTTACATTCGCACATTAAAATGCAGTCTCTTTGCTGGCTGGGGCTATTTTTCACCCTTGCTCTCTTGTAATCTCCAAGACACCAATAGTGCCTAGAATCTAATTGTTTGCCCTTTATTTTTGAAAAGAACAAATGACATCACAGGGTGATGTCTTGACTTGCTAGTGAGTTTTAAGTGAGGAAGAGTTGCACAAAGGGTCAGCCTCACTCTCTCTTCCAGAATCGCTGAAGTCTGGTGGCAAGATTGCTGGCAATGGCTTGGGATGCAGTGGATGACCGTGACATTTTCAGTGTCTTACAAAATTCTGAGTTACACAGTGCCTGATTCCACTGCCTTCCTACCCACTGGAACAAATTGCCATGGGAATTTTTTGCCATGTGAAGTCTTCATCTCCTTGGAGTAACCATCCCCCTAACTCACCGGCAGGTTTGAGGCCCATCAGTTACTCTTATGCATCTTCCTAAAACTGTTTTATGGGGGATGCTTCAGCTTCCTGGAGTCACAGGTGAGAGGTAAGTAAATCTTGGTGGACAGCAAAGAAAACCAAAGTTTTCTTGAACACGCCATAGACTCCCTAGCATCTCCACAATGCTAAATAAAAGTTTGATTGACTGAATTTATTCAGGATAACTTATTTTTTTAACTTTTTTTTTCTCCCTCCCAGATAGATATTTTTAGAGGCCCCAACAACTGACTTAAGCCCTTGTTTGATTGCAAAGCTGACCTAGTCAGAATGGGATCATTTCTAAGGCCCTAATCAACTCAAATTCCTCAGGTTCTGAGTGACGGATGATAAATCCCATCTGGTTTCTACCCTTCCTTGTCTTTAGAAATTTTTAACCTGTAGGAAAGCAACTGATCCCTTCCTGGTTTAAATACTTTCAGGTTTAGCCAGCACCTTTTGTCAAGAATTGCTTTCTATGGGAAATATCTGTTGCTTCAGAGTACTCTTCTCACCTTGTACACACCAAAGCACCTAAATACTAGGAAGCAGTAATGGCTCATCAAACTTTACATAAGTCTATTCTCAGAGAAAAAGAATGTAGACCTTGATATAGAAGATATCCTAGAACAAAGAGAGGAGAAGAAAATGAGAGAAGAGGGAGAAGAAAAGAGAGGGAAAGGAGAGGAGGAATAGGAAAGGAATATTATTTTAGTTCAGAGTTTTGCTTAACAAGTAAATCCCCCTTCACCACTCCCACCCCCAGTGTGCACCAACATTGGTTCCCCTCACTTGCCCACTTCCAGGAGTATAGGGACTTGTCATGGCTCCGATTACAGCATCTGTGGCAAGAGTTGCTTTCAAAGGCTCAGACTCAAACCATTCATCCAACACCTAGGACAACAGGGAAGGGGAAGAATTAATGGCAATCACTTCTCAATAATCACTGAATACGTTCATCCTGCCTAGTTTAGATTAGGGAATTGGAGATTAAATCTGTGGAGTTCTAGTGGGAATAAAAGCCTCTAGCCATCAATATCACCTACCTTGGTAATTGGGCCAGTGATAACTTGGTAATACTGGGGAAGCTGTGTTCCTAAAATTAGACCTAGAGAATAAGACCAAAAAACAAACGAAAAAAGAAATTATTATGCAAAGAGCTCTGCTGCCCTGTAGTGTGAGGGCAATCCTGCATTCTAAAACAATGCTTTCTTTATATTCCTCACATACGATACCCTATCTCCTGCGCCTTTGCATTTGGTGGCTCACATGAATAAAGTGTTCTCTGTCTTTACCTTTACTTCCTGATCAAATCCTAACTTCTGCAAGAGATCATCTCCTATCCCCAAATTCATATCTTTTGAGATTAATTTCCATTTGCACTACAAACATTTTATGTCTATATAATGGCTACAGGATTAAGAGACTTGCCTGGGATCACATAGCTAATAAGTGTCTGAGGCTGAATTTGAATTTTTGGAAAGTGAGTCTTCCTGGCTCCAGATATAGCACTTTATTCACTGTACCACTTAGCTGCCCATAGAGGAAGCATTTAATGAATGCCTGTTGACTTTACTTGCCAGTGGAATACCAACTAGCAGGCTGAACAAGCCAAAAAGGCTTTAAGTATGGACCCAGTGACTTAGCATATGTGCTCTCAAAAGACCAGCCTCGCTAGGTTTGATGAAGCTCAATACGATTAGTCACAGTGTGATGACTTTTTAGGCCAAAGCATCTGTCCAAAGACTATTTACTGCATTATAGGGGATTTTGTCTGCAGTGATGGGGGAGGTGCCCACACCATTGAATATATAGATCCTTGAAGTAGAAAAAAATAAAGAAAAAATGACCCTAACCTCTATGAATAAGAGAAATATATGAAGATGATGAATCTTTTGGTTCTTTTTTTTTTAAATTTTAAAGGTTGGGTCTCTATCTCCTCCAAACTGGAAGTACAGGAGTTACTGATGGGCCCCGTCCTACTGGTCAGACTATGCTCCCAAAGGTTCACCATATTAATGCTGAATTTAGTGTAGATTACCAGTTGGCTTAAACCACTGCAGCTCAGAACTCCTTAGCTCAAAAGATCCATTTGCCGGAGACTGCCTGTTGCTGGCATTACAAACAAGCATCATGACATTGAGCTAAATCTTCAGTCTTTTAATTTTTCCTACTGCTGTCCCATTGCTTTGTTTTGAATTTGGAAGGATGTTTACATGCTTTTGGCTTTATCAAGGGGCAGTCATTTATTTCTTGACTCAGAATGAGACCATTTCAAAGAATTAGTATGACTTTGCTAGATGGCGGTCTAAAGGCTAATAAAAATTCTTGATAATTTCCAAAGGGATAGAGGAACAGGAATTCTTGCTTTTCTCTTTGAAGTTCTAAGAATAGACATTTGGCATCGCAGAAATTTTCCCAGTGCTTTTGCAAAGGTCATCATAGGAACATAACATTAGAACTGGAAAATACCCATAGGTCATCTGGTCTGTCCCTCTTATTTTACAGATGAAAAAAACTCCATAGAATTTAGTATAACTTTGGGGACCTACCTGCTTGTAAAAGGGGTTTAAGTGTGAAGAGGGCCTTCAGTCTTTGATACAGGGAACTATGTTGAAAGGCAGTCGTGTCCACTGGGGAGGAATCCAGCAATGGATCAATTGCTTCTGCCAAACGATTCATGAACATTTCATATTTGGGAAAAACCTGAAAAGAGGAAGACAATATAGCACTAAGACCCAACTGTCAAGGGGTACCCCGTACTTATTTCATTCTCTTCTGGTATTTCCCATTCATTTACCATCTAGATATCTCTGGCTTTTCTGTCATTTCATTGTGGCTCACTTTTTAACCCAGGCTGGAAGTACAGTGGTACAGTGACCACTCACAGGATGGATTCCATTGCTAATCTATCATGGAAACTTTACTCTGCACCACTTTGAGCATCTTGATAGCTCTGCCTTCTTATAATTAGTGCCATGTTCAATTGTTTCTACATTGATAAAATTCTGCTAGTATTGTTAAATTTTGTTGGCCCATGACAAAGCTCTAGTTACTCTATCCTGGGTAGAGCACTGAGGAAAAATACATAACTGATTCTATAATCAGAAGTCAAGGAAACAGTTTAGTGAATCAGACATGATATTCATTCAGTCTCTGGTCCATTATCCTTTCATAAAGCCTGAATCAGGGTTATTTTGTTTTAATACAGATATTCCTATGCATTAGAAATCCTATTCAGGAATTGCACATATTCCCCCCTTTCTTCCAATGGATTTGAAGTCTGCTTATTGGGAACCCAGAAAATATTATCATCAGGGACAGAGAGATGGCAGGCATGTCCAAAACAGATAGTTATTGTGGGGTCGGGGGGTGGAGAGGGAGTCAAGCTTTGACACCTTGATTTCATTATTTAACATTTAGTTATAACCAAATGCTACCTTAGACCATTGGTGTCAAGCTTAAATAGAACCAGGGGAAACCATACATAAGAATCCCTGTGGATCATATATTAATTTTAAAGCATAATAATGTTTTATTGTATTTTTATTTTAATTTTTTAAAAAATATTCCCTAATTATGTTGTAACCTGGTTAGGACCACACATTTAACCCCTCTGTCTTTTTTTTTCCCTAAAGCT